>NC_044550.1:163232407-163537407 GCF_007565055.1 Rhinopithecus roxellana | reverse complement strand
ATTCTTTTTTATGGCTGCATATTATTCCATGTTGTGTAAGAATCACATTATCTTTATCCAGTCTATTATTGATGGGATTTTAGGTTGATTCCATGCCTTTGTTATTGCAAATAGTGCTGCAGTGAACTTACATGTTCGTGTGTCTTTATAATAGAACACTTTATATTCCTTTGGTTATATACTGAGTAATGGGATTGCTGAGGCGATGGTATTTGTGTCTTTAGATCCTTGCATAATCAGCACACTGTCTTCCACAATGGCAGAACTAACTTAAACTCCAGCCAACAGTGTATAAGCATTCCTTTTTCTTTACAACCTCGCCAGCATCTGTTATTTTCTGACTTTTTAATAATTGGCAGATAATAGCCATTCTAACTGGGGATATCGCATCATGGTTTTGATTTGCATTTCCCTTATGATGAGTGATGTTAAGCATTTAAAAATGTGTGTTGCCCATTTGTATGTCTTCTTTTGAGAAATGTCTATTCAGACCCTTTGCTCACATTTTAATGAGATTATTATTATTTTTTCTTGTTGAGTTGTTGAGTTTCTTTTATATTCCAGAAAGCAGTCCCTTGTCAGATACATAGTTTGCAAATATTTTCTCCTATTCAAAAGATTATCCCTTTATTCTGTTGATTGTTTCCTTTGCTGTGCAGAAGCTTTTTAGTTTAATATAGCCCCATTTGCCTATTTTTGTTTTTTAATTTCTTGTGCTTTTGAGGTCTTAGCCATAAAATTTTTGTCCTGATCCATGTCCTAGAGCAGCGGCCTCCACCTTTGTGGCACCAGGGACCAGTTTCATGGAAGACAATTTTTCCACGGACCTGCAGTCGCGGGGGTGGGAGGGTGCATTAGATGGTCATAAGGAATGTACAATCTAGATCCCTCACATGCACAGTTCACAAAAGGTTTCATGCTCTTATGAGAACCTAAAGCTGAAGCTGATCTGATGGGAAGTGGACCTCCAGCAGTAAAGCTCCCACCTGGGGTTTGTGACAGGAGAAGGACTGGTATTGATTCATGGCCTAGGGGTTGGGAACTTCTGTCCTAGAGCATTTTTGCTATGCTTTCTTTTAGTAATTTTATAATTTTGAGTCTTATGCTTAAGCCATTAATCAATTTTGAGTTGATTTTTTGTATGTGGTGAGAGATAGGCATCTAATTTCATTCTTTTGCATATGGATATCCAGTTTCCTCAGCAGCATTTACTGAAAAGGATGTCATTTTGCCAATGCATGTTCTTGGTGCCTTTTTTGAAAATCAGTTGGCTGTACGTCTGTAGATTCATTTCTGGGTTCTCTAGTGTGTTCCATTGGTTTTGTGTCTGTTTTTATGCCAGTGCCATGCTGTTTCTGGTTAGTATAGTTTTGTAGTTTATTTTGAAGGCAGGTAGTGCGATGTCTCCAGCTTTGTTATTTTTGCTTAGGATTGCTTTGACTATTTGGGCTCTTTTATGGTTTGATACACACTTTAGAATTATTATTATTTTAATTTCTATGAATAATGTCATTGATATCATGATAGGGATTGCATTGAATCTGTTGATTGCTTTTGGTAGTATGCACATTTTAACAATATTAATTCATCTGTGAGCATGGGATGTCTTTCAATTTGTTGGGTCTTCAATTTCATTCAATAGTATTTCATAGTTTTCCTTGTAGAGGTCTTTCACCTCTTTGGTTACCTTTATTCCTAGGTATTTGTTGTTGTTGTTACTGTAAAAGAATTGCTTTTAAAATTTCTTTTTCAGCTAATTCATTGTGAGTGTATGGAAAGACTACTGAGTTTTTATGTTGATTCTGTATCCTGCAACTTTCCTGAATTCTTTTATCAGTTCTAAGAGATTTTGTGATGGAATTTTTAGATTTCTCTCTCTATAAGATCATGTCATCCACAAATAGGGACATGTTGACTTCCTTTTTTTTTCCAATTTATATTTCTTTCTTTTGTCTGATTGTTTTAGCTAGGACTTCTAGTGCAACATTAAATAGGAGTGGTGAAAATGAGTATCTTTGTCTTGTTCCAGTTCTTTGAGGAACGGCCTTCAACTTTTCCCCATTCAGTATGATGTTACCTGTGGGTTTGTCATACACGGCTTTCATTATATTGAGGTATGTTCCTTTTATACCTAATTTGTCAGTAATTTTGTCATGAAAAGATATTGAATTTATAAAATATTTTTCTGCATCTATTGATACCATCTTATTGGTTTTCTACTTCATTCTTTTGATATGATGTATCACATTTATTAACTTACATATGTTCAACCATCCTTGCATCTCTGGGATAAATCCCACTTGATCATGGCCTACTATCTCTTTGATGTATATGGGGTTTGATTTGCTCGTATTTTGCTGAAATTTTAGAACCTATGTTCATCAGAGATATTGGCCTGTAGTTTTCTCTTTTTCTCATGTCCTTGTATGATTTTGGTATCAGGGTAATGCTGGTGTCATAGAATGATTTAGAAAGAATTCCCTCCTCTTCAATTTTTTGGAATAATTTGATAATTGGTGTTAATTCTTCTTTGTAAGTTTGGTAGAATTCAGTAGTAAAGCTATCTTGGGCTTTTCTTTTTTGGGAAACATTTTATTCAGTCTCATTATGCATCATTGGGTTGTTCAGGCTTTTGACTTTTTCTTGGTTAAATCTTGGTAGTTTGTATATGTCCCATTTCCTCTAGGTTTTCCAATTTGTTAGTATATAGTTGTTTATAGTAGTTATGATGATCCTTTGTATTTCTGTGATATCAGTTGCAATGCATTTTTTTTTTTCATTTCTGATTTTATTTTGGTCTTCTGTCTTTTCTTCGTTAGTCTAGCTGGCAGTTTATTGATTTTGTTTATCTTTACAAAACATTACTTTTATTTTGTTGATCCTTTGTATCTTTTTAGTATCTATTTTGTTTTGTTCTACTGTGACCTTTATTATTGCTTTCTTTTAAATTTTGAGTTTGACTTGCTCTTTCTTTTCTAGTTCATTGAGGTGCACCATTAGGTTATTTGAAATCTTTCTGCTTTTTTGATGTGGGTGTTTATTGCTTTAAACTTCCATCTCAGCATTGCTTTTGCCATTTCCCATAGGTTTGGTATGCTGTCTTTTAATTTTTTTTTCAAGAAATTTTAAACATTTCCTTTTTAATTTCTTCACTGACCCAATAGTCATTTAGGAGCAAATTGTTTAATTTCCATGTGTTTATAGAATTTCTAGGTTCTTCTTGTTATTGACTTTTAGTTTTATTTCACTGTGGTCTGAGAAGATAGTTGACATAATTTCAATTTTTAAATTTATTGAGACTTGTTTTGTGGCCTAACATGTGGTCTACCTTGGAGAATGTTCCATGTGTTGATGAGAAGAATGTGTATTCTGCAGTTGTTGTTTAAAACATTTTGTAAATGTCTGTTAGGTCCATTTGGTCTAAATTGTACTTTAAGTCTAGTATTTCTTTGTTGATCTTCTGTCTAGATAATCTGTCTAATGCTGACAGTGGGGTGTTAAAGTTCCCAAATATTATTGCATTGGAGTGTATCTCTCCCTTCAGATCTAATAATGTTTGCTATATATATCTGGTGCTCAAGTGTTGGGTACGTATATATTTAGAATTGTTATATTGTATTGCTTAATTGAACCCTTTATCTTTATAAAATGACCTTCCTTGTCTTTTTTTTTTACTGCTTTTGACTTAATTCAATTTTACCTGATATAAGTATAGCTACTTCTGCTAGCTTTTGGTTTCTACTTGTGTGATATCTTTTTCCATTCCTTTATTATCAGTCTGTATCTGTCTTTACAGGTGAAGTAAGTTTCTTGTAGGCAGCATATACTTGGATAATTTTTGGAATTCATTCAGTTTACATCTCTTAAATGGGATTGTAATTCATTTATATTCAAGGTTATTATTGGTAGGAGATTACTTATTTCTGTCATTTTGTGAATTTTTTTCTGGTTGTTTTGATTATCATTTGTTCCTTTCTTTCTCTATTATAATCCACCATCACATGTTGGTGACTTTCTTGTTTTTTTAATACCCTTTGTTCCTTACCCTTTAAAAATAAATCATTTCCAGGTATTCTCATATGTTAGTCAGCAGTGACCTCGGCAGTATAAATGTGAAAGATATCCAGCTTGACTTATTCTCTCTTACTATGTTTCATTGCAGTTTTGTGGTTTTCTGTAGTACTAACATTTGGCTCCTTTCTCTTTCTAAATTGTGTGTCTGACCTACTAGTGTGTTTTATATTTTCCTTTGTTTTTGTGATGACAGGTTTTATCATTTTTCTTCCAGATGTAGACCTTCCTTAATGAGGAAGACTTAATGCAAGTACCAGGACTTAATTGGATCACCTCTCCACTGCTAGGATTGGGAAGGGACAGATGCTCCCTTTATGGGTAGTTGCTGACCAGCAGTTGCTTCTTGACAGGGTAAAAGTTAAAAAGAGCACCCCAGGCTTTGTAGGGAAGCTGGCTAAGACAAACCTGGAAGACGTATGGACCATGTTTCTTGCAGCATGATGCTGTTGGTTAGTTTCTCTGGTATGGTACCTTTTTTGGCCAGAATGCAAAGCAACTACTAAGGTCTGCATGCTGGTCTTTTGAACCCCACCTCTGTTTTTTGTTTCTAACTGACCCCATGTAATCTGGACCTGCTGGTCCTGGGCATGGTCTGAAGAATGACAGGAGGAAACACTTGGGTATGGAGTTAGAAGTGACAAAGAGGTAGGTGCTGCTCCATGGAGAGCCTTTAACAGCATGTTGGAGTGTGGCCATCATTCTGCAGACATGGGGAAGCCATTGCAGAATTACATAGGAAGTTCTTTGATCAGAGGATAATTAGAAAGATTACATTGTCAGTGGTATGAAGGATAAAGGTAGAGGGAGATCAGTGGCAGGGGACTAGGTAGAAGTCAGTTGAAATAATCCATGTGAGAAGTAATGAGGGTCCAAACAAAGCCGCTGCATTGAGACTGGAGAAATGGCAGGGACAGGTTTTCATAACTATTTCCTTCACACTCTTGCCTATGTGTGTCACCTTCTGGATGAGTCAAGATGGATATCTTTCACATTTATACTGTCGAGATCACTGCTGACTAACATATGAGAATACCTGGAAATGATTTATTTTTAACTTGCTTAGGCACAGAGATTGACAATATGTAGAACAACAGAACCTGGTACATTCTACATCATCTGGTGAAATGACTACCTTATTAATAGTGGGAGGCAGTTCATAATTCTTTGCCACATTTCATTTTTTCATTAATATTTTGCTATATTGTCATAAAAAATATATATATTTATTTATGGATACATACATATATGTTTAACAGAGTTGAGACTATACTGCAAAAACTATTTTGCATTCTATTTTTCCCCTTAAACCTTTTGTTATGTTTTTCATTCCACAAAGAATTTTTAGTAATGTAATTTTTAATGATTTCAAGTTTTTTTGTATTACTGTATACTGTTTTAACTAATCCCTTACTGCTGAATATTCAAGTCATTTCTGGTTTTTAGCTATTATAAATAATATTATAATGCACATTTTTACAAAATTGTTATAGCAGCTTTATTAATAATAGCCCAAACTGGAAAGCAGCCTAAATATCCTTCCACAGAAGAATAAACACATTGCTGTAGATTCAGTATTGCTGAATCCTATTCAGCAATATAAAGGAGCAAAATACTGATACGCAAAACACACAGATGAATCTCAAAAACATGATGTTCATGGAAAGATACTAGATAGAAAAAAAGGACGTACTATATGATTCCATTTACACATAGTTCTAGAATGGACTAAACAGCGATGGTAGTAGAGATTAGGACAATGGTTGCTTCTTTAGGGTGTGACTGACTGGAATGGGAGAGGTGGAGTTTTCTGGAATGATAAGATGATCTATGCCCTTATTGGAATGGTGGTGACATAGGTATATACATTTGCCAAAGTTCATTGAACTAGACATTTAAAATCCATGTACTTTATTATATGTTAATTTTGCCTTAATTACAAAAATTCACAATAAACACTTCTCCTTTCTCTGGGTTAATGAAGTTGATACAAATTTGGAATAGTTAAAAAAGGTTATGTGGAGCGTATCACACATCTTTTAAATTGACAAGAATGGATTTTAAGTCATAGACTCTAATAATGTATAATATTACAGGGAAGAAGACACAAGAAAAATATTACAGCAGCCCCAAGACTATATCTAACACAATCTCCTGAGTTTACAGCCCTCCCACAAGATGCCTAATATACAAGATTGCTTTGCAATGCTATAAAAGGACTTACACCATCTATTCTGAAAAACTGGTACTTCAATAAATAAGATAAGTGGAGGAGCCAGGATATAAGAAAACATATAAAAACTTTTAGAAGGTCAACAAAGCCTGGGGATATAAAACTCAATAGTTCAGGAACAGAAGTGGAATGGAGTTTTCTTTGTTTTAGACAGAAAATTACAAGGTGCTGTTTGAGATTACAGCTGGAGTTGGAGTAGTCCCTTGCAGGAGTGCAATTTAACAAGCATCTAGGAATCTGAGCCCATCCACATAAAGGAAATGGAAGGATAACTTTTTGTTGACTTTTCACTGTGATAAGAAATGTTCCACCAGCAAGGGAAATTCTGAGGGGATGAAAAATGTTCTGTCTTGTTTTGGGTGGTAGTTACATGACAGTATACAATTGTCAAAACTCATCCATCTGAACACCTAAGATGAGTGCATATTATTGATATCAGTACCTCAATAAAAATAATATACATAGTAAAAAAGCAAAGAAGAAGAGGAAGATTATTCTTCTCTTTGCCACTATTTCAGTGACAAATTAACATCCACTAGGTAGTGGAGCAGATCAGATCTGGAGTTGTCAAGACCAGACTTATTGCTTGGAGGAATGGCCAAATTCATTTAGTGCAGCTGAGTGGGGGGTGTCCAGGTCATCTCTGAGTAGCAGATAGACTGGCTAGAGTAGAGATATCATCTATGCCTTTGGCACAAAACCAAGAAAGTCTTTCTGTAAATTTGCAACCCAGTGTGGTGATAACAGATAGGTCTCATCTTCTCTGATTCATGAATCACACAGGAAGCCTTGGGTACATGAAGATGAAAACCTCAACCCATGCTCAAATGGAAGAGTCAGCATTGATTAGTGATGTCTGTTAGGGGTGGCAGGTGGATTGGAGACATGTATGCCAAATATTTACTAAGCACTCCTGGCCCAATTTTTTGAAGGAAGGAGGAGGATGGGGGCTGGATGCTCAAGACCACAAGGAAATTTCTGTAGTGACTATGGTGGTGCTGGTCATGTTTAGGTATACTGGATTTGGAGATCGTATTCCATTTCTTCCAGAAGCTTCCAGGAGTGAAGCCAGCTTAAAAGAGCCAGACAGCTTGACCGAAGCATCAGTCTGAAGGGGCTTGGCAGAGGTGGAAACCAGGCCTAAGAAAAGATAGCTGAAGCCAGAGAAAATGGGGGCAAAGGAAGTGAGTGTTGGCTAGTGTAGAAGGTGGCCCTGGATTCCCTGACTGGATGGGGTTTAGCTCCAGAGGCTTTGTGGGTGGAGTGCTGCTGTCAGTGTGCACAACTGGATTGGACCACAAATCAAAAGCCATGGATTGCTGAATTCCAGATCCCTTAACTAGTCTTCCTTCCTTGAGAACAGGTCTGGTGCCAGATCCTGGAGTCCAGTGGTCAGATGTGAGAGAAGGTCAGAGAAGGTAGAGATGAAAAGATCCACTGGGAGCCTGAGAAAATGCCCCTTTGTGTGCCCATCTCCTCCACTGTTGGCCCTCTCATTCCTGCAACTGCTCACCCTTTTAAGGCCCAGGTCCTTTCTTATTTTTAAATGAGTAATATCATACATACCGTAAAGTGAGTAAAGTGCTCTAATCTTTGTTGAGCACTTTTATGCACGATGAATTTGACACATGTATACAGCATGAAAACCACCTCCTAAATCAAATTCTACATTTCTAACCACGCCACTCTCCACCAGAAGTTTCCCCTGTGACCCTTCCCAGTCTCTAACCTCCTCTTCTGGGGAAATCACTAGGGGGAACAATTATCACAGTTTGCCTGAGACAGGAGTTGCCTGGGATTGAGGGGTTTCCTGGAATATGGGACTTTCAGTGCTAAAACTGAGAAAGTTCTGGGCAAAACAGAACAATGGGACCTCACAATTCTGACCTTGATCATCATTGATTAACCTTGCCTAGTTTTGAACTTCATTTAACGGAGTCAGACTTTATGTACTCTTTTGCGTCTGGCTTCTGTTATGTAACACTATTTCTGTGTGTTCAGCCCTACTGTACATATAGCAACAGTATTCTTTTCAATTGCTGAATAATATTTCACTGTATGAATATACTTTGTCTGTTGTCGTGTTGAAAGGCATTTTGGTTCAGCTACCTTCTGATATGAATAATAATCACACTGACCAGCCTGCTAAGTAATACCTCCCTTTATTATAAGTCTTCTCTAATTTTTAGGAACTAGGTGGAGGGGTAAATTATAAGCGTGTTGTCTTAGCCCATTTAAGCTGCCATAACATAAACTGGGTAGATTATAAACAACGAAAATTTGTTACTTACAGTTCTGGAAGCTAAGAAGTCCAAGAGCAGGGTGCCCGTATGGTTGGATTCTGGTGAAAACCCTCTTCTGGATTGCAGACTGCCAACTTCTTGCTGTGTCCTCACATGGTAAAAGGGATAAATGTACTTCCTTGGGCTTATTTTATAGGGCACTAATCTCATTCATGATGGTTCTGCTTTCATGACCTAATCACCTCCCTAAAGGCCACAACTCCTAATACTATCAGGTTGGCAGTTAGGATTTCAATATATGAATTTTGAAGGGACACAAACATTCAGATTATAGCACGTGTCTATAATCAAATAGGTGTTGGTGATTACTCCATTTCCCTAAAACAATTTCAGGGACTATGCCAGGGACTAGAAAAGAGCTTAATTATTTGATTTGCTTCTTTTTAACTTTTATTTTAGGTTCGGGGTACATGTACAGGTTTGTTAGATAGGTAAACTTACGTTGTAAGTGTTTGTTGTACAGATTATTTCGTCATCCAGGTACTAAGCCAATAGTTATTTTTTCTGATCCTCTCCCTCCTCCTACTCTGGACCCTTAAATAGGTCCCAGTGTCAGTTGTTCCCCTTTTTGTTCCCATGAATACTCATAATTTAGCTCTCACTTACAAGTGAGAACATGTGGTACTTGGTTTTCTGTTTCTGTGCTGGTTTGCTAAGGATAACAGCCTCAAGCTCCATTCATATTCCTGCAAAGGACATGATATCATTCTTTTGATGGGCATTTAGGTTGATTCCATGTCCTTGCTGTTGTGAATAGTGCTGCAGTGAACTTTCACGTGCATATATCTTCATGGTAAAATGACTTATCTTCCTTTAGGTTACATACCCAGTAATGAGATTGCTGAGTTGAATGGTAGTTCTGTTTTCAGTTGTTTGAGGAATTGCCACACTGCTTTCCACAATAGTTGAATTAATTTACACTCCCATCAACACTGTATAAGTGTTCCCTTTTTTTCTGCAACCTCACCAGCATGTTATTTTTTGGCTTTTGTGTAATAGCCATTCTGACTAGTGTGAGATGGTATATCATTGTGATTTTTATCTGCCTTTCTAATACTAGTGATATTGAGCTTTTCTTCATGTGCTTGCTGGCCATCTGTCTTCTTTTGAAAAGTGTCTGTTGATGTTTTTTGTCCACTTTTTAATGGAGTTGTTTTTTGCTTGTAAATTTGCTTGAGTTCTTTATAGATGCTGGATATTAGACCTTTGTCAGATGCTTAGTTTACAAAAATTTTATCCTGTTCTATAGGTTGTGTATTTACTGTGTTGATAGTATCTTTTGCTATGTAGAAGCTCTTGTTTAATTAAATCCCATTTATCATTTTTTGCTTTTGTTGTGATTGCTTTTGGCATCTTCATCATTATATCTTTTTCTATTTCTATATCTAGAATGGCATTGCTTAGGACAACCTGCAGGGATTTTATAGTTTTGGGTTTTACATTTAAATCTTTATTCATCTTGAGTTAATTTTTGCTTACAGTGTAAGAAAAAGGTCCGGTTTCAATTTTATGCATATGGCTAGCCTGTCGTCTCAGCACCACTTACTGAAAAGGGAGTCCTTTCCCCATTGCTTATTTCGTCAGCTTTGTTGAAGATAGATGGCTGTAGGTGTGTGGCCTTATTTCTGGGCTCTCTATTCTGTTCCATTGGTCTATGTGTCTGTTTCTGTACTAGTACCATGCTGTTTTGGTTACTATATCCCCGTACTATTGTTTGAACTTTGGGTGACATGATGCCTCCAGCTTTGTTCGTTTTGCTTAAGATTGCCTTGGCTATTTGGCCTCTGTTTTGGTTCCATTTGAATATCAGAATAGATTTTTCTTCTAGTTCTGTGAAGTATGTCATTGGTAGTTTGATAGAAATAGCATTAAATCTGTAAATTATTTTGGACAGTATGGCCATTTTAATGATATTGATTTTTCCTATTCATGAGCATGGAATGTTTTTCCATTTGTTTGCGTCATCTCTGATTTCTTTGAGCAGTGTTTTGTAGTTCCCATTGTAGAGATCTTTCACCTCCCCACTTAACTGTATTACTAGGTATTTTATTCTATTTTTGGCAATTGTAAATGGGATTACATTCCTGATTTGGTTCTCGGCTTGGCTGTTGTTGATGTATAGGAATGCTAGTGATCTTTGTACATTGATTTTGTATCTTGAAACTTTGCTGAAGTTGTTTATTGGCTGAAGGAGCTTTTGGGTCGAGACTGTGGAACTTTCTAGACATAGAGTCATGTTGTTGACAAACAGGGATAGTTTGACTTCCTCTCTTCCTATTTGGATGCTCTTTATTTCTTTCTGTTGCCTAATTGCCTTGCCAGGACTTCCAATACTATGTTGTATAGGAGTGATAAGAGAGTGCATCCTTGTCATGTGCTGGTTTCCCAGGGGAATGCTTCCAGCTTTTGCCCATTTAGCATGGTATTGGCTGTGGGTTTGTCATAACTGGTGCTTATTATTTTAAGGTATGTTCCTTCGATATCTAGTTTATTGAGGGTTTTCACTATGAAGAGATTAAATTTTATTAAAGGCTTTTCTGCATCTGTTGAGATTATGTAGTTTTCGTCTTTAGTTCTGTTTATGTGATGAATCACATTTATTAGTTTGCATATGTTGAAGCAAACTTGCATCCCAGGAATGATACCTACTTGATCATGGTGAATTAGCTTTTTGATGTGCTGCTGAATTCAGTTTGCAAGTATTTTGTTGAGGATTCTTACATGAATGTTCATCAAGGATATTGGCCTGAAGTTTTATTTTTGTGTTTGTGTCTCTGCCAGGTTTTGTATCATGATGGGATGATGGTCTCATAAAATGAGTTAGGGAGGAGTCCTTTCTCCTTGATTTTTTGGAATAGTTTCAGAAGGAATGATACCAGCTCTTCTTTGTACATATGGAAGAATTTGGCTAGGATTCTATCTGGCCCTGGGCTTTTTTTGGTTGGTAGGTTATTTATTACTGATTCAATTTTGGAGCTCATTATTGGTCTGTTCAGGGAATCATTTTCTTCCTGGTTCAGTCTTGGAAGGGCATATGTGTCCAGGAATTCATCTATCTCTTCTAGGTTTTCCAGTTCGTGTACGTGTTTGTGTATGTAATAGTGTCTGATGGTTATTTTTATTTCCAGGGGGTCAGTGGTAATATCACCTTTGCCATTTCTAATTGTGTTTATTTGGATCTTCTCTCTTTTCTTCTTTATCAGTCTCGCTAGTGCCCTATCCATTTTTATTTTGTTTTCATGATGACCCTATGTAGTACTACCATCACCCCCTATTTAACACATGAGAAAATTGAGGCACATAGAAGTTAAATAATTGGTACATGACAGAATCAGAATTTGAACCCAGTGTCATAATTTTAATCTGGCCCCAGAACCTGCTTTCTCTACACTTCACTGAATAAGCAAAATCTTACAACAAAAGGTTGAGGGGATTCAACCTTAAACCTTCCTGAATCTATTACTGAAATTTGCATGGCCCCTGTAAATTTGGAAAATTAATGCAGTACTGCCTGCTGCAAAGTTATATATAATTGTAAACTCTAAAGCAGTCTGTACAAATAAGAAATTGAGAATTTTTTTTTCAGATACTACAATAGTCCAGTCATTTCATGGCTTCTAACTAAAGATCTGCCATACCATGTTCCCTCATTTTGATGGCCTTCTTATTTTCCATGAGGTTCTCTAGGCTTGAAATATCATAATTATCCTAGAATTAAGATATTTACTGTATGTATTCTATGTTTCAAACAGTTGAATGCTGTAAGGGATGTAAGAGAGACAGAATATGGAGATTCTAATTTTATCAGGAGAGTGAAAATTACGGTTTCCCACATTGTGCCTCCAGGAATATTGAGGCCTTGGTAGTCATCAGCTTAGACAAGAGGAAAGTTTTGTCCACAAGTCACTATGTAGTGCCTAGAGGTATGGAAAGAAGAGACCTCTGAGTGTTTGGTAAACTAGAGTCAATCAGTACCATCTTTAACTGAATTGTTTTCCACATAAACCGAGGGCTAAAGGTGAATTGGGCAGATAACACAAATAATTGCTTTATTTCAAGGGTGAGTCATTTCTGGCCTGGGGCACTTGATCCAGATTTCAGTTTGATTTCATCACATTCTTACAGTCACTCCTGCTTTAGCCTAGAGATTAATTTCTATCCTGGTGGACTTGTATGAAGAAACTATTCCAAAGGATGTCTGAAGTTTTAATAATTAAAGCAGATGAAGATCTGTAACTAATCAAAGGTTCAAAGTACCATGAGTTTTAAACACAGAGCCCTGATGAACAGCATGCAGTCTCTTACAATCAGCATTCACCTCAAAAACTTCTGAGTTCACACCTCTTTTCTTAGCGTTCCCTTTCTTTTCTCTGTTAGAATCCTTCCCATCCCCTCTCCCTTCAAATTTTTTTCCACATTTCTTCCTCTCACTTACATTCTCTAACTGGTCACAGTGTATAATGAAAGCACCAAACCCTAGATATTAAGAGCAACCCCTGGGTTTTGCAGATAAGAAAACTGAGGCACAGGCTGGAAAAGGGGTTTGAAGCAGTCAGAATGGAAACTTGGCTCTTCGGATATACCACCCCAATATTTTTATTTAGCATTTACCAAAAGTATTTAAAATATTGATTATTTTTTGTCATATTATAAAATATTTCATGGCCATTGTAAAAGATGTTCAAAAATACAGAGACTGTAAAGAAAAAATAAAAATCACTTACTATGTCTTCACCCAGAGATAACCATTATTAACAATTTGGGTATATTTCCTTTCACTCTCTTTTCCATTCAAATGAGCAGACATTACATTTATTTTAAAGAAATAGGATTCTACGCTAAGGGCACATTTGATCCTGTTTTTTTTTTTTTTTTTTTTTTTTTTTTCTTGTTAGCATTGTCTCATTGATACAGGGAATTAAAAAGAAATCGTTGGGCAGATGTGAGGGTATGGAAGTCCTCGGTAAGGCTTTTCTTTTTAATGAAAAGCAGCCCCAAATTATTTTCTAACAAACAGCAGTCTGTAAAGTCGAGCTGCAGACACAAAGAAGCAAGCTGGGAGCTTCCACAAGTGAATGCCAGCAGGAACTAGGGACAGGACATGTTTAAGATGGCAGCTCCATCTTTCTTTGTCTGCAAGCCACGTGAACAGTAAGGAGCAGACAAGATGGGCCGGCCAATGATAATTCATTTGCATAATAAGATTAGGATGGGGCGACCAGCCTTCCCCACACACTATGTAAATGTCATGCGTGATCGAACCAATCTGTGAGCCCTATGTAAATCAGACACCACCTCCTCAAACCGAACTATAAAATCCAGCACATCCGACCAGTCTGTTTTTTTTTTTTTTTTTGAGACAGAGTCTCTGCTCTGTCGCCCAGGCTGGGGTGCAGTGACGCTATCTTGGCTCACTGCAAGCTCTGCCTCCCAGGTTCATGCCATTCTCCTGCCTCAACATCCCTAGCAGCTGGGACTACAGGTGCCCACCACCACGCCGGCTAATTTTTTGTTTTGTTTTGTTTGTTTGTTTGTTTGTTTTTTGGCAGTTTCCAAGTCATTTTATTCAGAATTTTGTGTTTGTTTCCTGAATCAATAAATACTATACAAAACAATGTAAAAATGGCTACCATTTTCTCTCCCCTGCTTCCCCCCACCTGGGGACAACCCCTGGGCAACCTCACTCAGGGGTTTTAGGGGTTCTCCCTCCAGATTTGGTCCAGCAAATGAGGCTGAGTGACATAGTCCCCTGAATCACTTTCAAAGGAGCTCAGCTGAGGTGAGGAGAGCCTCTGGGATCTGGAGGTTACTAGGTTAGGGAAATGGATTAGTGTTTTTTTGGGAGAAGAGCCGGCGCCTGGGGCAAGAGCCTACCCCAAAGAAAAGGGTGTCTAAAATGTTCACGGTTCCTTCTTTTGCCTCAAAAAGTGACATTTATTCAAAGAAAAAAAATGACAAGATGTCCATCCCTTGGCTCCCTTCCCTCCCCCCTCCTGCTGCTCCTCAGCCCCCCGAGATTGAGCCCTGGCTGGGGCTGGGTGGCAGGACAACCCCTCAGATGAGGTCAGCAACATTGAGGGGCATTTCCTCAATGGAGGTGTTATAGAAGGTCTCGATGTCTCGAAGAGTCCTCTTGTCTTCTTCTGTCACCATGTTAATAGCCACACCTTTAAGGCCAAACCGTCCACCTCGACCGATTCTGTGGATATAGTTTTCCCTGTTGGTGGGAAGGTCATAGTTGATGACTAAAGAAACCTGCTGCACATCAATGCCTCTGGCCAGCAGGTCAGTGGTAATCAAAACTCTGCTAGAGCCAGAACGAAACTCCCTCATGATCACATCTCGTTCCTTTTGGTCCATATCTCCATGCATGGCAGAGACAGTGAAATCTCGAGCATGCATCTTCTTGGTGAGCCAGTCCACCTTCCTCCGGGTGTTGATGAAGATGACTGCCTGGGTGATGGTCAGGGTTTCATACAAGTCACATAGTGTGTCCAGCTTCCACTCCTCTCGTTCCACGTTGATGTAGAATTGGCGGATACCCTCCAGGGTCAACTCTTCCTTCTTGACAAGAATCCGAATGGGGTCCCTCATGAACTTCTTGGTCACCTCAAGCACATCAGAAGGCATTGTAGCTGACAGCAAAACTACCTGGGTGTTGCTGTTGAGCTTTTGGAATATGTCATAGATCTGGTCCTTGAACCCACTGGCTTAACATTTCGTCAGCTTCGTCCAGTACAAACATCTTGATGTATTTGGGAGACAGGTATCTCCGGTTAAGCATATCAAACACTCGGCCAGGGGTCCCCACGATTATGTGGGGGGCTTCCATCTGCAGTTTCTGCACCTCAGCACGCACGTTGGTGCCCCCAATACAGGCATGACAGGAGGCACCCATGTAGTCTCCTAGTGCCATGACCACCTTCTGTATCTGCTGAGCCAATTCTCGAGTGGGTGCCAGGACCAAGGTCTGGGTGGCTTTTAGATCTAATTCGATCTGCTGCAGAATCGATATGGCAAATGTGGCCGTTTTCCCAGTCCCAGATTGGGCTTGAGCGATCACATCATAACCCTTGATACAAGGTAGAATGGCTCGCTGCTGGATGGCAGACGGCTTCTCAAAACCATAGGCGTAGATGCCACGGAGAAGGGACTCTGAGAGGTTCATGTCATCAAAGCTGTCAACAATCTCATTCCAGTTACTCTCGATGACGCCTTCGGGCTCCATCCCATCGGGGCCATTGTCTCTGGATCGGGAATCCTGGCTCGCAGACATGATCCTTAGAAACTAGGGCGGAGTCTAATTTTTTATATTTTTAGTAGAGACAGGGTTTCACTGCGCTAGCCAGGATGATCTTGATCTCCTGACCTTGTGATCCACCTGCCTTGGCTTCCCAAAGTGCTGGGATTACAGGTGTGAGCGGAACCGTGCCCAGCCCCAGCCAGTCAGTCTTTTCAACTCAGAGACCCTTCTCTCTATGGAGAGAGCTGTTTTTTTTTTTTTTTCCTTTTTTTTTGTCGTTGTTGTTTGTTTGTTTGTTTCTCTTCTGTCTATTAAACCTCTGCTCCTAAACTCCTCGTGTGTGTCCATGTCCAAAATTTTCCTGGCACGTGATGATGCACCCCAGGGTATATACCCCAGATAATGTAGGTGCTTCATCATAGCATTAAATATTCTTGAAAATATGACTTTTGATGGAGGCATACTATTTCAATGTATGGCTGCTACATAATCTGTTTAACTATTTGTGACACTTATTGAATAACGTTCTCTGTTTTTGATTTAAAAGTAGGTGAGTGAGACATTTCATATGTCCCAAGGGAGAGGGGAGAGAACTCCAACAATTCTGAATGAGTTGCTTTTCCTTCATAGCTTTCAATTGATTTTTCTTCTCATGGTTTACAGACCTTCACAGGGGAGAAAAAGGATGCTTCTGCACTCTGTATTGCTTTCATTACCATCGTTGTCGAGTGACTTCAGTTGCTCTTCTGTTCCCACACTGAGTACAGAGTCCACTTCATTCTGTGCTTCCTCCCCTTGCAACCAATCTCATCTTAAGGACCAATGGCTGCTCATGCTGCCTGCCCTTATGTGGATCACCCACCTCGCTGGCTGTGTTCAAAATCCTTCTCCTTTTTTGTTTTTAGTTTTGTTAACTCGTTCTCTCCCCCTCCTTTCTCTTTTCCTCACCTCCTTCCCTCCTTGCCTTTTTTCCTTCCCTTTCTTCTCTCTCTCTCTCTTTTCCCAGCTTTCCTGAGATATAATTGACACATAAAAATTCTATATGGTATACAATATGATGTTTTGATATCTGTGTATATTGTGAAATGTTTTTACAAACAAGCTGATGAATACATCCGTCACCTAACATCGTTATTTTTTTTTTTTTGGTGATAAGAACATTTATGATGTACTCTCTCAGCAATTTTCAAGTATGTAATAGATTATTTTGAACTAGAGTGACCATGCTGTATCAACATCCTCTTGAAGCAGAAAATGTTCCTCCTGGGCACGTGCCAAGCGTAGAAAGAGAAGGCTAAGGAGAAGTGTGTTTATTGTTGGAGCATGGTGTTTTACAGTTTATAAATCCTCACCTGCTCTGGGAAAGGTAGAGATGTCTCTGAGGTGTTGGAATTACAAATTAGACCCAGTGTTTGGAATTCTTTTCCATTTTGAAGATGAGGCAGTACAGGTAGTGCAGTGGATAAGAAGGCAGACTTTGATGACAAACAGATGTGTGCTTGAATCTCAGCTTTGTCTGAACTTGCTGTGGGACTTTGGTTACATCATTCATGTAAATCATCTGAGCCTCATTCTTCATCTATATTTGGGAATAATAAAGGGCCCTAACTCATAGGCTTTGGCAAGGATCGAAAGACATAGTATACCTGAAGAGTTCAGCATAGTATCTGGAATGTCAAAATAGTAAACAAATGGTAGCAAGGAACATCATCGATCCTATTTGTCTTGCTTTGGTGTTCTTACATTCAAGGTCAATGTTTTCTCTTTTCAGTGAATAAAAGAGAATGAAAATTGAAGTGATAGCCAAAGAATGATCCCTTACGTATATACATACACACACACGTGTGTGTGTATGTATGTTTGTGTAAAATAAACTTACTTGGTTTAAATTAAAAATGAGAGTTTTAAATTAAAAAATGAGAGCTTTTGATTCTTAGAACTTGTTGAGAAGATGGAGATCAAGTTTAAGAGCGTCTCAATAGACATATTTAAAACAAGGTACTTAATTTTTCACTTTCTCAGCACTTATAGCCTTGCGAAGCTTTACAGTGGCCAACCTTGAGGGTCTGGGTTCCATGCACTGAACTCCTGGATAATAGTCTGTTTCTGGGAAGCTGCATAATTGAGCTTCCTGGTTCCAGGCAGGCAGACTGGCTGCCCTCTGGCTTTGGAACTGGATTGGAGCTGTCACATCCACTTACTGGGACTCACATGACCTTTGTTCCACACCTGAGGCTGTTCTCTGTGAGCCAAATATGGATGTACCTGGCGCAGAATAGATGTTCTTTGCTGTGAGAACAATTTGGAGTAATATTTGTTCATAAACGCAGTCGTTTCCTCAGAAAGTAATGCATTAGCAGCTTGGCTGACCGATTCCTGCTGTTCTTTCAGGCTGAACAGCAGCAGTGTCTGAATCACCTTCCGGAAGCACCTTGTGGCAATTCGCTAATTATTTTTATGATGCCAGGTCAGCAATAAAGGTGGCCTTCCTGCTTCGCTCTTTCTCCCAAGCCATGTGACAGAAGAGACTATTTTTCAAACCTGAGTTTGAGTGCCCAGCCTGCCAGGAGAGGAAGGCACTGAATATTCAGGCTGAGTTGCTTTGTACCCTTTTCCCCTTTGCATGTCCTTGTCCTGGTCCTGGTATTTTGTCCCTGGAAAGTGTATTATTTTCTGAGGGCTGCTGTGACAAAGTACCACAAAGGGGGTGACTTAACACAATAGAAATGCCTTCTTTCATAGTTTGGAAGCTAGAGGTCTGAAATCACGGTGTTGGCAGGGCTATGCTCTCTTTGAAGGCTCAAGGGGGAATCTGTTCCATGCTTTCTTTTTTTTCTTTTTTAGCTTCTGGTGTTGCCAGCAATTCTCAGCATTCCTTGGCTTGCAGCTGCTTTGCTTCATTCTCTGCCTCTGTCATCACATGGCATTGAGACGTATCATTCTCCTGGTTGTCTATCTCTGTGTCTCTTCTCCTTGTAAAGACATCAGTCGTACTGGATTAAGGGCCCACTACCTCACTTTGACCTAATCTTAACTAATTCCATCTGCAATGAGCCTATTTCCAAATAAGGTCGCATTGCGAGGTACTGGGGGCTGAGGATTTTCACCTCTTTTAGGGGGACATGATTCAAATGATAACAATACATACCCAAGCATACCTTACTTATGAAAGCTGGGGCATTATTCCTAATTATTTTTCAGGTCTGAGACTGGCTGGGAGCTGTTTTGTTTCCTTTGTAGGTAGGAAGAGGGTGGCTGAGCTCCAACCCCAAATTAGTTGTGTACACTCATGTGTTTTCTGAACATGTCCTCTGCAAGCTGCAATCGTTTGGGTGAACAAAACTCTTTTCTTATTTTTATGAGATTATAGTGTTCCAACAAATAAAGAAAAAGAAGACTCCTTTCTCCTTGCTGAGTCAAGGCTTGTATCCTAGGACTCTGTCATTCCTGTGACACCTCATCCATGACAAAACTCTTGTTTCCAGCCTGGAGGGAAAAAAAAATATTACAGTCATATTAAAAGTACCACAGGAAAGTTAAAACCTTGGAGTCAGTCATTTCAGAAAAGGCTGAACTCTTTTAACTAAACAGAGCAGCTTTGAAATTTAATAGAAATCTAGCGAGGTGTACTATAATGTGAAACAGTATTTCTTTTAGTTATTTCATGAAAAGATGAGCATTTCTATGGTGACTTTCATCTGAAGTACCTCAAATGCCACACTAATTTGATAAATTATGCTGTCTATGGGGTTTCTGCATCCTGCCCACTGTTCTTCCCAGTTTCCAAATCCTACAGAGGCACAACCACCTCTGGAGTACAGGTTGAGGCTCTGCGTGGTAGCAATTCTACTTAAACAAGGGGTTCTGGGATTTTGAGAATTTTTCATTCTTTATTTGTATTTCAGGGAGATACTTGGCATCATAGAAAGAACTGTGGATTTAAAATTAGCTGTGTGAATCTAGGCCTCAGTTTCCTCAAGTGTGAAATGAAGCATTTGGACTTATGACTTCTGAGGTTCTCTTCCAAGTTTAAATATCCAGGAGTCTATGGTTTGTGAAGACTTTTCTAAATTGCTTCGAAACGTTGACCAGGGAGTTAAGTGTGCCTTTAGGGAACCGTCTGTGACTTGGTATTCTGCTCAGTTCTGCTGACAAAATCTTCTGTTGCATGAAGGATTTCCCTGGTATTTGACCTCCATGTTCTTCAGGCTTGTCAATGTTTATAGCACAGCAGTGACCTTGCAAAGTGAAATAGCCACTTTGTATTTCTTTCTGCCAGTGTGCATGCTCTCCAAAGGCTGCCCCAGAGATTATTGATGAGGCGTATGGCCCAGTGTGATTCCTAGTATGTCTGTAGCTCTTTATAGTTTTCACAATGAATTCATGAACATTCATTTATTGAATCCCCTGATAGTCTGGAGGTAAGCTAGATTGGCACTATTATTCTCATTTGAAGGATGAGGAAGCCAAGGAACATTGAGGCTACATCACCTTAACAAGGTCACAGAGTAAATTAGTGGCAGCGGAAGGAATGGAATACAAATATTCTGGCTTCTAGTTTAAGTTTTCTTTTATTATATTACATTTGAATCAAACTGTCTAGATGGAGAAAGAAAACAATGTGACATATAGACCTACTATGTGCCGGATATACTAGTCAGGATTCAAGCCACCATGTATTTGATTCTGAGGATGAAATTCTTTACATTGCCCGATATTTCTTCCTTGATGGCTAGAAGCAAATGGTAAATACCAAGTGCCATCATATAAAATAGATTAAATTAGTTTGGTTTTATAAGCAACTTGAACACACTCTTTTTTTTTATTATTATACTTTAAGTTCTAGGGTACATTTGCACAGTGTGCAGATTTGATACATAGGTATACATGTGCCATATTGGTTTGCT
Organism: Rhinopithecus roxellana; assembly: GCF_007565055.1. Classification (NCBI taxonomy): domain Eukaryota; kingdom Metazoa; phylum Chordata; class Mammalia; order Primates; family Cercopithecidae; genus Rhinopithecus; species Rhinopithecus roxellana. The sequence continues at coordinate 163,516,650 of NC_044550.1, read as the reverse complement.
GCACCCATCAACTCATCATTTACATTAAGTATTTCTTCTAATGCTATCCCTCCCCCAGACCCCCACCCTCCCACAGGCCCTGGTGTGTGATGTTCCCCGCCCTGTGTCCAAGGGATCTCATTGTTCAATTCCCATCTATGAGTGAGAACATATGGGAACACACTCAATTTGATGTGTACACATAACAGAACTTCCCTAAGCTATGTGCTTAGGGATGTGAATATCACCGGGCTGGGATTATTCTCCTAGTGCCTTCCAGGGAGCTTCCATGGGAAGTGAGTGGGGAATGAGGAAAACTGTGTAGGAAATATATTGTTTCTTTGTAAAAGACACTACTAGAAAATGTGAGGAGCCAGGAATGACATTGCCTTCTCTCTTGAATGGCTGGTGTGATGTTCAGAGATGCCAAAAATTCCTTGTGGATGCTCTTAAGTCTTTTTCCCTGGTAGCTGGGCCTATAGTAATAGCTCTAGAGACTAACCTGGAGAAAGTATTGTCAAATAGCTATAATAGTGCTGCCTTAAATTCCTCATTTTCTGTTGTGAGGACAAATGAGAAAACTTATGTGATTGTATTGTGGAAATACAGCCAACTGGGCATAGTAAGAAACCAACATTGTGTTTCATGAGAGAGTAGACTTGGGGTATAAAAGCTGTTCTGCTACTTGCTAGTTTTGGGTTCTTGAGCAAGTGCCTTATCTTATTGAGCTTCAGTTTTCCCATCTTGCTTTCTAAGACTTCAATGAAATGATCTCAGTAAAATCTCAGACCTAATACCTGGGTCTTTTCTAGTCTCAGACGAGAAATCCCTCTTTCTTCTCACCTCTTTTGAGGTAGTGGCTTGATTCCCCTTAAAATATTCTGGGATAAACCCATTTCTTTTGTTTTGTTTTTTTGAGACAGTATCTCACTCTGCCACCCAGGCTGGCGTGCTTTGGCGTGATCTCAGCTCACCGCAGCTCCGAATTCCCAGGTTCAAGTGATTCTCATGCTTCAACTTCCCAGGTAGCTGTGGTGTCCCAGGTAGATGTGGTGTGCCACCACATCTGGCTAATTTTTGTATTTTTAGTTTCATCACGTTGGCCAGGCTGGTCTTGAACGCCTGACCCCAAGTGATCCACCCACCTTGGCCTCCCAAAGTGCTGGAATTTCAGGCATGAGCCACCACGCCTGGTCAAAACCCATTTTTTAAAAAAGTAATTTATGCTCTTCAAGAAGACAGGATTAGCAAACATAATAGATTTTTTTAAAACAAGTTTTCAAAATTGTATCCTCACATCAAGCTGTATTAGTTGTTCCATTTTTTTGTATAGTCAGCATTACTTCCTTCTTGGAAGTCTCTTACCTCTCATGTATTTCTGGTGGGGTTGAAAATGATGTGGCTCTGCCTTTCTTGCCAAGTGATTGGCTCAAGGATGGACATGTGATCCTAGAGGAGCCAATCACAGTCTTTGAGTTTGCTTTGGTCGCTAGTGGATAAAAAGCAACACTATTCTCTGAGATTGCTGGCTGTAGGAAAGGTTGAGCCTGGGCTGCAGGTGGCTGTCTTTGATGCCATATTGAAAGAGCCTTTTGAGGATGAAACCCCCATGTAGGAAAACGGAACAAATAAAGTTAGAAAGAGAGATTTTTCGTGACATATTTGAACCTCTGTATCTATCTGACCATCCTTAAAATCAGCTCTGTCTTTGGTCTGACTGATTAGTTCCTTAGGATAAGAACTTCCTTTGTGGTGCAAGCCAGTTTAAATTGGGTTTCTGTCGCTTGTAACTGAAAAAAACCCCTAGTGGGTGCTCGGAGTGGGTTGCGGAGTCAGTTATTCTGGGCTTGTTAGGAGGCATATAGTGTAAGGGGTCTGTGTAGAAAGCAGGCGAAGTGTTAGAGTGGGTCCCTGATGACCAGCTCTGCCAAATCTCCATGGTCAGAATCTGGCTTGCTTTTCAAAACAGACTTGCAGAGAGAATTCAGGGCATACAGATTGATTCTTGATGCTCATCCAACACAGCTGGACTATGGACTTTTTGAGGAGTCTGGTTCCAAGCCAAAATCTTATGTGTGATCTTTCAGGCCCAACTAGAGGCAGGTACAAGGCTTTGTCCGGCAGGCCTCGTGGCGGGAAAGCTACCCTCCCCACACCAGACTTGGTGCACTGCCAGTGCATTGCAGTTCTCTGGAGGGAGATACAGTCAAGAACTTAGGCCGGGCGCAGTGCCTCACGCCTGTAATCCCAGCATTTTGGGAGGCCGAGGCGGGTGGATCGCGAGGTCAGGAGATCGAGACCATCCTGGCTAAGACGGTGAAACACCGTCTCTACTAAAAATACAAAAAATTAGCCGGGTGTAGTGGCACGCGCCTATAGTCCCAGCTACTCGGGAGGCTGAGACAGGAGAATCATTTGCACCCGGGAGGCGGAAGTTGCAGTGAGCCGAGATTGCGCCACTGCACTCCAACCCAGGTGAAAGAGCGAAACTCCGTCTCAAAAAAAAAAAAAAAAAAAAAAAAAAAGAACTTAGCCCCCCTTGGGCCAGCCACGCTCACCTGAATATCTGCATTTCTAGACAGGTATATCCATTCAGAAGCCTCCTTGCTGAAAGCCTTGACTGAGGCACTCTTCTCCACTTTGATTCAGTGTCTTTCTACTCCTAGCCCGTCTTCTCCTAGCTGACATGTTCATAAGAGGAAGGAGGCTTTTGTTCAGCCCTCCTCAGTTGTGAGACAACCGCTCCCATCTGTGCTGCATCCACTCGACTGTTGCCCAGTGCCATTCTGTAGGGAAAAATGGACCACAGGGGAGCCAGCACCTCTTTTTGTATCTTGCTTGCATTGTTGTAGTAAGTGAATAAATGCTTGGTTGTTGCTTTCAGTTTGGCTCATTGTCCTAATTGACCACCTGGACACCTGGCAACTAGACAATTTTAAATTCATTCCTCCGGATTCTTCTAAACATTATCATGCATAATTATCCAGACTGGCAAGGAGCAGAGAAACATGGCCGAGAGTGGAACTCAAATGTCAATGTAGGATTTTCAACCCCAGCTGTCTGTTTAAAAGAAACTGATGCTCATGTCTCATCCCAGACTATTTATATGAAAATTTTTGTGGACGGAGCTCAGGCATGAGCTCCAGGTGACCTAAGATGAGCCAAAATTGTGAACATTGCATTAACAGGCATCAGAATCCTAATCCTGGAAATTAGTAGCATAGATTTCTAAGCTCTCTTTGACCTGTTGGATGAGAATAATCTAAGAGTAGGGCCTGGGAAACTGGGGAGTTCAGGTAATTTTGACACAGGTGGTAATTAATGTGAGGAAGATTGAAAAATATTGGTCCAGTGTATGAGAGAGAGTGTGTGTGTGTGTGTACTTTCTCGATGGAGAGAAAGAGTCACTGAGAAAGGGAAGCAAAACCTCAGAATCCAAAGAATAACATAAAAAAAAACTTTAGATTCATCCACTTATCCGTCTATCTAGGTTGGTGGCAATGTGGCACAGCAGTTAAGAGCATAGAATGGTTCTGTCATGTTGGGAAAATTATGTAACCTCTCTCAACCTCAATTTCATCATCTGAAAAGTGGGAACATGGCTGGGCGCGGTGGCTCAAGCCTGTAATCCCAGCACTTTGGGAGGCCGAGACGGGCGGATCACGAGGTCAGGAGATCGAGACCATCCTGGCTAACACGGTGAAACTCCGTCTCTACTAAAAAAATACAAAAAACTAGCCGGGTGAGGTGGCGGGCGCCTGTAGTCCCAGCTACTCGGGAGGCTGAGGCAGGAGAATGGCGTAAACCCGGGAGGCGGAGCTTGCAGTGAGCTGAGATCCAGCCACTGCGCTCCAGCCTGGGCCACAGAGCGAGACTCCATCTCAAAAAAAAAAAAAAAAAAAAAAAAAGTGGGAACACATATAATATCCCCTTGCAGGTTATTATGATGTTTAAATAAATTATGCTTATAAAGTATTTAACATAGCATCTAGAACTGCACTGTCTGATATGGTAGTCACTAGTTGTGTGTGGCTACTGAGCACTTAAAATGTGGCTAGTTTGAATTGGGATGTGCTATAAATATAAAATCCACCCTGAATTTTTAAGTCTTAGGATAAAAGTGCAAAATGTCTTATTAATAATTTTAAAATACTAAAATTATAATTTGACTATACTGTATTGAAATAATATTTTAGGAATATTAGATTAAATAAAATATATTGTCAACATTAGCTTTATCTGTTTCTTTTTACTGTTTTAGAAATGAGACTACCAAAATATTTGAAAATAACACGTGTGGCTCGCATTTTATTTCTACTGGACAATGTTGACCTAGAACATAGCAAACTCTCAGTGGCTGTTAGCATGTTGTTGTTATTGGTATTATTTAATTCAAAAGCACTTAGTGAACACTTGCTATGAAGGACATAAACATCAGTCATTGATTAGCTAGTGTATTTTCCATTGAGGTAGTTAGAGTCTTGTTAAGGCAAACAAAGTAATCAAGAGTATTTGGGATTTGATTCATCTTAGAACTGTGGGGTATGCCTGGCATAGCCCACATTTCCACAACAAATGCAAGATGAAATGGTACCAGAATTATTAATGAGACATCACAAATTGGGGTGATTGACTCAGGTACCTTAAAGTATATGCGGTGTCTGGTGACAAGAAGGTGTCTCAGAGAGGACACTGGAGCTGAAGAACTTCATCAGACCTGTAAAACAGTGTTTGACAAATTAGATTCTGAGACACGTCATGTAGCCCATCATCTCTCCCTTTCCTGCCATTATAAAGAAAGGAATCAACATTTCTTGGAATACTGGGTCAAACAGTGTCCCCCTCAAATTCATGTCTACCTGGAACCTCAAAAATGACCTTACTTGGAAAGAAGGTCCGTGGAGATGTAATAAGTTAATACAAAGTCATATTTGATTAGGATGGGCTCTAATCCTATGATTGGTGTCCTTTTGAGAAGAGAAAACTGAGACAGACATACAAGAGAATATATGTGAAGATGCAGGCAGAGACTGGAGTCGTGCAGCTATAAGCAGATTATTGGCAACCACCAGAAGCTGGAAGAATCAAGGAAGGATTCTTCTCTAGAGCCTTTGGAGGGAGCTTGGCCCTGCTGACATCTTGAATTTGAACTTTTAGCCTCCAGAACTGTAAGAGAATAAATTTGTATTATTTCAAGCCACTCAGTTTGTGGCAATTTGTTATAACAGCCCTAGGTTACGAATACACTGAATATTTACTTAAGCCAGGCTTCACCTTCTTAATTCTTTGGGAGACAAATATTAACTTTTTTTGTTTTCTGGGATTCATTCATGGTTCTAGGGAGAACCTGGGTCCAGGGAGACCTGATGATCTTGGTAGAAACAGAGTCTGAGAGAAACCAAGGCATGTCAAAACAATGTAGGCAGATGGAGTCTCCAAAATGAGGATGAAGGGGCAAGCTAAAAGTCGAAGTTAGACTGTTTTAAAGTGAAGTCATGAAAGGAAGAGAAATGCTGGATTAGAAGTGGATTAAATTGTGGATAGACTGGCAAGCAGAGAGTAAGATGGGTCTCGATGAAGAGATTGGGGATAAGGCTATTATCAGTATGGGACGGGCGAAGCCCCATGTCTGTGTTGTGCCCGCTGTGAGGCAGAGTGACGTCTTTACAGAAACTTGAAGTCCTTGTTCCTTACACTAAGATATGGCTACATCTGGCCACATGGCGATGTGACAGGAGTTATATAAACCTATAGCATAAGCATGGTGCTTCTTCTATCATCATAATAAGAAAACAAACACATGTTTAGAAGTATAATATACAAGTTTTCCTGAATGCTTATCTAAAACATGAGATTATGAAAGTTTTTCTTTTGTGGCATTCACTTCAGGCTTTTAGCGCTTCCCAGCAGTACACAGCCACTTTCATGTGCTGTCATGGCCATCTCCACTGCTGGAAAGTTGGAGAATCACAGATGGAAAAGACTTGTAAAGAACTGGACAATATTCTCATCATTTCTAAGATACGTCCCTTACTCTAAGACTGCATATATAGGCACTCATTAGACATTTGTTAATTCTTTTATAATAGTAACAGTCCAAAAAAAGTAATGCATTTCTTTGGATCTGCTCTTTGACCCATGTGTTTATAAACAAAAACAGAGAAAACTTATATAGGGAGGGTGTTTTCAGGAGGGCTAGTGGGGTGTGCATAGTAAGAAGTGCTTGATGATTCTCAAACTTGCAAACACTTTGGGCATATCAAAGCAAGAATAAATTAAACCAAGTGCAAGTATGCAAACTTTACCTTTATCTATACAAGGCTTTCTAGCTAAGAAATGCATGGCATTCAAATGGCCTGAAATTACAGTGGACTTTTTTGTGTCGATTCCTCTTGTTCAAGTTAGGTGCCTATAACTTTTCTGCTACATACCTATGTTCTATTTATATTACTCTTCTTTTAGTTAATTATATGTAGTTGTGTACTATTTTATCCTCTCGATCATCAAGGACAACCGAAACTGTTTTGAGGCTGGTTTCCTGTGCACATTTAGAGCGATTGCTTGTTCCTGATGTGCTAAGCAATGAGAAGATGAGGAAGTTCAAAGACATGCCCAGTTGCCAAAAGTGGAACCTAGGAGTCATCCTAGATTTTTTTCCTCTTCCTTGTGGCATCTCATTCATTACCAAGTCCTAAAATCTGCATCTGGAGAGCTCTCAAATCCACCCAACTTCTCTTTGTCCTTTTGCCTAGGTAAGAGTAAAGTCTAATCCTACACAGGAATAAGCATAGGGGTAGAAAAGAGTTAAAGATTCTAGAATTAGCTTATAAAGTGAAAATCATTTATAGTTAAAATTACCCTTGGGAGAAAAACATGGGAAAACTATCTCTTAAATTATACTTAGATTACCTGATCTTGTCCCTCTATGAATAAAAGCCATAACATAAACTGTTATTTCGCTTGCTTTTCCAGCTGAGGCCATCCTTTATCTAACAGGACTAAAGGCTGTTTTGGACAGGGGGTTGGATGATGAGGTAAATGAGGAAATTTCTCTGTTTATTTCATTTTATTTTAGCTAAACAATTATAAATGAAAGGTTGTTATGGCTCTGTGTTGCATTTGGCTGGCCAGTCATCAGCTGTTTCAGGCAGACTTTATTAACCTAGTCCACCTAGATAAGGGTATTAACCAAATAGGATTTATATTGCTGCAGCTTCATTTCTGCCACAAAGTGTTGTTTGGGGCAGTAATGTAAAAGAAAGCCAATGTTAGACTCAGCTGGTTAGAAACACAACAAAGCAAAATGTGGGTCTTCTGGGAAAGAAAGCAGGGATAGGATTATTGAGAAAGGGAGATTGGTCTTCTGCAGTCCCAGGAGGCTGCCAAATGCTCATTCCCAAGGGCCAAGTCTTGGATTTTCCCTCTTTTTTTCTCTCACAAAGTAGCCATCTGTGGGAAATTCTCCTGCTTATCTTACTCTTCTTGCCCGGCGTTCTAGACAGGCTTCCCTAACAGAGACCACCAAAGGTGTGCGAGGTCAGTGGCTGGATTGCACGTTGGAGTAGACAAAACTGGGATCACATCCTAGTCTTGCTACAGAGCTGGACATCTCTGGGGAAGTTACTGAACAAATCTTTCCCTTGGCTCCTGTCATCTGTTAAATGGAGATGTTCCTGCTAGCTTTATAGAGCTGGTGGGAAGATGGAACATGCAGCTCCTGGATGGGTTATAAGTGAAGTTCATTCCTTTGCTCTGGGAGAATGTTCCTGCAGATTTCTAGAAGAGGAAGTAGCCAGGGGGAGCCCATCGTCAATGCACCCTGTGTATTATACTCCTAGAAGGTGCAACAGGGCAAAAAGGACTTTGAAAGTGGCTTTGTTTGAATGCTCTTCATTCATAAGATTATTTTTCTGTTTTACTTTTGTGCACACTTGCTGTCAGATAATCATACAGATGTATGAGCTGTTAGGTCTTGGGTTTAATTCATCATGACGAGTTCACTTTCTGCCACCATACAGTTACATATGAACATCTGGTTGGCTATCCTGCCTGGGTTGGAGAAAGAATATTCATTTTTCTAATTCCCGACTAAAAGGTATTTCTCAATTACTTTCTAATGTGTGGCCACCTATAATAACGCCAGGATAAAGAGAAGACGGAAAATCTACCTTCTTACTCCTCCCAATGTAGCCATCCTTCAACACAATTGTCCATTTAAGTTCTAGCCCTCTTGGGAGGGCAAATAGTTCTTAACTTGGAAGCCAAACTGATCAAGTGCTAGTGGGACCTGTGATGCTTTGTTGAGAAGGTGTCTGAGATTGCATCTGGAATCCACAGCAAAAAGGCCATGATCAATGTATGATGTTTGCTGAGGGTTTGGATTGAGGCGTGCCACATAGTTCCCATAATAATCTACTATTCATCTTATTGATTCTCCAGCTTTCTATCACAGTGCCTATTTCTTCATTCCACCTTTTACTTTCTTGTAGAATATTGGTAGACCATTGCCACACTGTAGAAGTCTTGAAGTTAGGTAGGGACTGTCAGTCTTTATTACTGTACTCTCCCTACCTCACACCTCCCACTCTAAAACCTGGTTACAATGCTTGACACCTTATAGTCATTCAATTATATTGCCCAGTTTAACTTTCAACCTTACTGCTTTAAGCCACTTTCTATGCTGCCAACAGAAATATATTTCTAAAATAAACATACAATCTTGTTCTATTTCTACTTAAAACTCTTCCTGACCCCAACAAACTCAAGGATGAAGTCCAAGTTCTAAATCCTTTATTTTGGCAAAAAAAATTAGTTTGGAGGTTTTGTTTTCACCTAGTTCTCTGACTCACCAGCCACTCTTCCCTCCTCTATCCCTTATGCATCATATTATTTTGTACTTTGGAGTCTTTACATCTGTAGGGTATTAGACAAAGAATTTCCATTCTCCATTGCCCACCCCGTGGGCTATTCTTCATCCTTCAGAATTCCATATCTTGAAGGGCCGAGATATAATACAGTGGTTAAACATTTGGGCTGGGCATCAGGATGCTTAAGCTCAAATCTTGATTAGTTGCATAACTTTGTGCAAATGCTTTGACTTTTCTCAGTCTGAGAAATGGGAGGTAGTACTGAGTAGTGTGCATAGTGGGAGAAGTCAATGAGCAATATGAGCAGAACTCAGCATGATGCCTGGCACAATGTGAGTATTCAGCTAAATTTATCTATTTTCTTAACTGGGACTCAGAATCAAGCTCACAGTCTTTTGGGGGAAATGGACAAAATTGCAATATAATGTGAAAAGAATTGTAATCATGGTGTGAATAAGAAGCAAAGGGATCCCAAGGGGCAAGCCCAGGAAAAGAGTACCAAATCCAACTGGAGGAGAGGGATATCTGAGGAAATATGTCTGGGAAGTGGTTGCTTGAACTAAGAGCTAAGAAATGGGCTAGAAAGGTGGCACAATAATGAGGATTCATGATGTGCAAGAGTTGGGGCCTCATGGACCATATCTGGTCCCATGCAACTGTGTCAGGGGGAGAGACAGTCAGCCACAGGTGAATGTCATCTTTTGGTTACTTTTGGATGCAGTGTTCTGGTTAGCCCACTGGCACTTCAGGCGCCTCGTCCCTTTCTCATATATAGGAGAAAACTGGGAAGAAAGAGGATTCAGGCAGCAAAAGCTTTTCTCCTGATGGAAGGGCAGATGAGAGAGAGCTATGTGTCTCTCTTTGTAAGCTACATTGTGTGAGTGTTGCTCACATGGAAGCCTCCCCTTAATCTCTCTCCTTGATCTTAATCTCTCACCCTTGGTAAATTGAGATGGGGTGTGTGGAGCATCTTTTGTCCCTCCTTTGTGGAGAGAAAGGCAAGGATGGATAATGCCAGAGCTGCATGGCCCTCTGTAAGCAAAGAGCAGACTGTTTTACCCTTGACATCCCAGGGTTAGACCAGTACCCTGGGATGGCTGATGAGAGCTCCAACTCCATAGCTGCCTTTGACATGTTGCAAACAAAACTCTTGATCTCCCCTTGCCCATGAGTATCATTTATGATTGATCAAAATCGCTTTCCCAACTCAATGGAAAAAGGAGGGGAGTTATTTTTACTGTAGGCAGGGGAGTCTGAAAAAGAAGTGTCCTTATGAGGTTTTGCATTCTGGCTTAATTTAACTGGTTAAGAACTTGGCAGGTAGCAGAGTGTATGTAGGGTCAGGTGGAGGGAGGGCATTGGGAGCAGAGAGCGTGGCATGAAGAAAAGTATGGCACTATATTAAGAATTAAAAGAGGCAACATGAATTTATTTTTGTTTCAAAATTGGAACTGATTAATATCAATATCACTTAGTAAAACTCAGGAGAAAAAAACAAGTTAGACATGCAAAAACGTGATCTGAATGTGATCGATGTTATTCTGTGAAGCTTAATTTCATCTGAAAGAAATGTAAGAGAAAATAAAAAGTATTGTATTGCTTAGTAATTATCCTGTGGCTGATAGGGATATTTCATTAAAAAGTGGATAGAGTGCTAAATATCCCATAACACAGCTATTTAAGTGAAGTACCAAAGTGTTGAGAGAGCGCTCATTGTTTTGTATTCCTTATGTAGGCTAAGGTTTTCCTGTTTCAGTTGTTGACAGTGTGTGTGTGTGTGTGTGTGTGTGTGTGTGTGTGTGTGTGTGTGTGTGATCTGTCTGGTTCCATAAGTGGACATGAATATTGGATTCATTTCCTTTCTAAACAATACTTAAGTTACTTGTGAAATGTTATAGTTCTCTTTTCAGTAAACGAAATAATCAAGGCCTTCTATTTAAGTGACTTAACCAAGTGTTATTTAGCATGCCTGAGGTTTGAACCTAGCTCTCCTGACCCCACATTTATTGGCATTTCTACTACATTATGCTGATCCTGTTTGGAGAATTAAGCAGTAAACATGGTACAGGTGAATCCTGTTGGTTCTGGGGAATAGTAACTCTCTTCAAATTCCATTTTTATTGCAATCAAGAATGTGAAAGAAAATGGCATTCACCCCTAAGCATTACCCCACTTGAGAATTTTAACAATTGCTAGTGTCATCTCTCTTTTTGCAAGTAAAGACTATGTTTCCCTATTCTAGATGCTCACATGGAAACTTAAAAACCAGTCAATAGTCCATGTTGTCTTGAGATTGAGACAATATGTCAGTGGGCTGAGAGTAACTAGATCTTTTTACCTGAATGCTTTGATTTTCATCAGACACTTGAATGTCATGGGGATATGGCCAAAATGTTTTCTTGTTTCATTCTCTTTCCCAGTGATCAGAGTGAGGACCAATGCTCTCTACAGACAGTGTCCATCTGTCAAGGCTAGTGACTACTGCTTACTTGGTTCTTTGTTGCGAGTTTAAATTTCAGGGCCAGTTTGCTCAGCCATATGCATTACTTCCCAATGCTAGTGAATATTCTATTTTCCCATTTAAAATCAGTTCAGATTTGTTGGCTTTTTTCTTTACAAAACATAATCTTTTCTATTATTTAAAAATAATCAAATAAATGAATAGGGTGAAACTTTTAAATAGTCCAAATTTCTTTTTCTTTTCTTCTTTTTGGACAGAGTCTTGCTCTGTCACCCAGACTGGAGTGCAGTGGCGCGATCTTGGCTCACTGCAACCTCCCACTCTTGGGCTCAAGCAATCCTCCCACCTCATCCTTCTAGGTAGCTGAGACTACAGGTGCATGCCACCATGTCTAGCTAATTTTTGTATTTTTAGTAGAGACCAGGTTTCACCACGTTGCCTAGGCTGGTGTCAACCTCCCTGGTAGCTGGGACTATAGGCATGTGCCACCATGCCTGGCTAATTTTTGTATTTTTAGTAGAGACTGGGTATCCCTATGTTGCCCAGGCTGGTCTTGAACTCCTGAGCTCAAGTGAGCCATCCCCATCAACCTCTCAGAGTGCTGGGATTACAGGCATGAGCCACTGTGCCCAGCCCCAAATGGTACGAAATTCTGAAAGCTAAAATATGAGTTTTCTTTCTATTTGAGAAGCGCATTTCCCCCCAACCCCTGGTCCCCAGAGAAGAGCTAAGTACTAGAAGTTTATTTTGTATTCTACCAGAAACTTTTTTTGTGTGCATTTATGCAAAAACATGAAGTTGGTGTTTCCCATGTATGATAACTTACTAGAATGGCTCACAGAACTCAGGAAAGGAGTTTACTTGTTCTTTCCAGTTTATTATAAAGGGTACAACTCAGGAATCACCAAATGGAGGAGATGCATAGGGTAAGGTATAGGGGAAGAAGTGCAGAGCTCCCATGCCCTCTCTGGGCACAACCACCCTTCTAGCACCTCATGTCTTCACCAATTGGGAAGCTCTCTAACCTTTAATTTTTAGACTTTTAGTGGAGATTTCATTTATATAAGCATGATTGGTTAAATCACTGGCCATTGGTAATTAACTTAATCTTCAGCCCCTCTCCCCTCACTGGAAGTTGGGGAGTAGGACTGAAAGTTCTAACATTTTAATCACATGGTTGGCTCCTCTGGCAACCAGACCTGATCTGGAAGCTCTCTGGGGGCTCAGCAAGAGTCCCCTCGTTAGCACAGACTCAGATATGTTGGCAATGATGCCACACAGAAGCTTCTGCATCATTTGTAATCAAGGGGAGGAGAACTGGGAATATGGAGGAATAAGGCACTTCTCCAAGCCTGGAGTGGTCAGGAGAATCTGGAAGTTCAAGATTTCTGAGTGTATTGACAGTGATTTCTGAGTCTTTTTGTCCCACATCCCCTTTCTAATCAGAGCTCTCACCTAAGAGGAGCAGACTTGCCGGGGTTGAGAATTCAGTCTTCTCTGGAACTCCATGACCACTATGCTTAAATGCTGGGGTCTGAGCCCTAGTTTTTTTCTGTCCTCTAGCTATAGAAGTAGGAGAGTCTCCTTCCATGCTGCCAGGGAGGCCCTTTGGCTTTGGTACTCTGTCTTACATTTGTGATTGATCATCTTAGCCTTTCATTGTATTTTTTTAGTGCATCAATATCCACCCCCCAACCTGCAAAATCCACTGACTTTTATAATCCTTGAAATTATTGCTTTTTTTGAACATCAGCAACACTTGAGATATTGCCCCTACTTGTTTATTTTCATCCACCAATATTCCATCTCAGTTTTCCACTAGTGAAAACTATAACAATTGCAGCTATAGTATACTGAGGGCTATTAGCACTTCACCTATCACTCATGATGAAGTCCATAGTGTCAACCAGCTGGTAGGTGATGTAGCTCCAAAATCCCATTTAAGAATCTATTCTTGACAATGAGAACACATGGACACAGGGAGGGGAACAACACACACTGGGACCTGTCTGAGGGGTGGGGTAGCGGGAGGGATAGTATTAGGAAAAATAGCTAATGCATGCAGACCTAATACCTAGGTGATGGGTTGATAGGTGCAGCAAACCACCATGGCACACATTTACCTGTGTAACAAACCTATATATCCTGCACATGTACTCCGAAACTTAAAACAGAAATTTAAAAATATCTATTCTTTAGACTACTCCTAGCACTAACTATTTTTGGGTTCCTTGGGAAATGCTCTGAGCTCAAGATGTATGTGTAGGGAGTTTACTGAGTAGTTTTTGCAACAACACTTAATAGGGAATAAGGAAAACATAATTGGTCAGAGGGAGAAGTTAGTGCACTTGCAATAGAGGTTTTAGATGATTCTATGGAGTCTGGAGCTGGGATGGCCCTTCAGAATTCTGCCAAATCTAGGTGGGGTTGATGTTTGTACTTGCCATGGTTTGAATGCTTCCTACAAAACTCATATTGAATTTAACTGCCATTATAACAGTATTAAGAGGTGGAGCCTCAAAGAAGTGAGGTTATGAGGGCTCTGCTGTCGTGAATGGATTAATGCTGTTATCACCGTTAAGTAGTCAAAAGGGTGGTTGTTTCATCCAGTTGGCTTATTAGAGAAAATTAAACCAATGCAAAAGAGGTCACAAGAAGTGGTCTATACTATTAGTAGAAACCGAAACTCTGACATCCTCCTGAATATTGTTCTATTTTTTAGGTTTTTTTCACCACTTCTATTTTTTAAATTAAGCATTTTATTTTGAGATAATTGTAGATTCACATGAAGTTGTAAGAAATTCCTGTGTTCCATTTATTCACCTTCTCCCAATAATAATATCCTACAAAACAATAGTGTAATACCACAACTAAGATTATCATTGACCGAGTCAAGATACAGAATATTCCATGACCATTAAGGATTCCTTTTGTTACCCTTTAGTAGCCACAGCCAGTTTCCCTATCCTTGTCCCTTCCGTAAACCCTGGGAACCACTAGTCTCTTCTCCATTTCTATAAATTTGTCACTTCAAGAATGTTATATAAATGGAATAATACAGTATGAAACCTTTAGGGATTGACTTTTCCACTTAGCATAATGCCCTGGAGATTCATCTAGGCTGCTGTGTATAACAATAATTCATTCCCTTTTATTGCTAATTATTAATTCCTTTTAATTGCTTTGTACTCCATGGTATGAATGTACCAGTTTGTTTAACCACTGAAGGACGTTTGGGTTGTTTCCAGTTTTTGCTTATTATGAACAGAGCTGCTGTAAACATTTGTGTACAGATTTTTGAGTGAACATAAGTCTTCATTTCTCTGGAATAAATGCCCAGGAGTGCTACTTCCATGCCATATGGTGGCTGTGTGTTTAGTATTTTAAAAAACAGTCGAACTGTTTTTCAGAGTGACTCTACCATTTTATATCAGTATCAGCAATATATGAAAAATCCAGTTTCTCTGCATCCTTGCTAGCAATGGTGGTGTTGCTATTTTTACTTTAGCTATTCTAATATGTGTGTAGTATTATCACATTGTAGTTTTAATTTTCATTTTCCTAATGGCTAATGATGTTGAACATATTTTCTTGTGCTTATTTGCTAACTCTGTATTCTCTTTGAAGACATATCTCTTTATGTCTTATATCCATTTTATACAGTTTCTTACTGTTGAGTTTTGGGAGTATTTTTTTTTACATATTTTAGGTACTAGTTCTTTGTTGGATGTGTGGTTTGTGAATATTTTCCTCCATTCTGTAACTTCTCTTTTCATTTCTTGTTTGTTTTTAAAAACATTTTTAATTTTTAATTTTTGTGGGTACATAATAGGTATATATTTTTATGGGGTACATGAGATGTTTTGATACAGGTGTGCAATGTGGAAAAAGTACATCATGAAGAATGAGTTAACCATCCCCTCAAGCATTTATCCTTTGAGTTACAGACAATCTAATTACACTCTTTAAGTTATTTTAAAATGTACGATTAAGTGACTATAGTCACTGTTATGCTATCAAATTGTAGGTCTTATTCATTCTTTCTAAATTTTTTTTTTGTACCCTTTAACCATCCCCACCAGCAACCCCACACCCTCCCACTACCCTTCCCGGCTTCTGGTAACTTCTACTTTCTATGTCCACGAGTTCAGTATTTTGAATTTTAGATCCCAGAAATAAGTGAGAATATGTGATGTCTATCTTTCTGTTCCTGGCTTATTTCACTTAACACAATGATCTCCAGTTCTGTCCATGCTGTCTATGACCATACCACCCTGAATGTACCCAATCTCATCTTTTCATTTCTTAAAGTCTATTACAGAGCAATGTTTTTATTTGGATGAAGTTAAATTTATCATTTTTTTTCTTTTAAGGGTTGTGCTTTTGGTGTCAAACCTGAGAACTCTTTGCTTAGGTCTAGATCTAAAGATTTTTTATTATGTAATTTTTGTTTACCTAAAATCCATGATTGTTTTTGAGTTAATTTTTGAGTAAGGCATGTAAGGTATGAGATTTGGGTTTAGATTCTTTTTTTTCCCCCTTTCCTATGGATGTTCCATTGGCCCAGGACCATTTCTTGAAAGGCTATTTTTTCTCCATTGAATTACTTTTGCAGCTTTGTCAAAAATCAGTTGGCCATATTAGTGTTGATCTATTTCTAGGTTCTGTATTTGGGTCCATCGATTCATGTGTCTATTTTTTTGCCATTCCTACACAATCTTGATAATGTAGCTGTAAAATAAGTCTTGAAACTGGGTAGGCTAATTTTTTCACTTAATTCATTTCCAATATTGTTTAGCCATTATAGTTTCTTTGCCTTTCCACGTACACTTTAGAATAATCTTGTCTGTATCTACAAAAACTCTTGCTGAGATATTGATAAGCATTGTGATTAAATCTGCATATTAATTTGGGGAGAACTGACATTTTTACTATGTCGAGCCTTCCAATCCCTGAACACAGTATGTCTCTCCATTTACTTAGACCTTATTTGATTTTTAAACAATCAGCATTGGTAGTTTTTAGCATGCAAATCCTATTCATGTTTGTTAGATATAGCTCAATTTTACATTAAAAATAATCACTTATTGATACACAAATTTTCACCCTGCAGCAGGATCATAAAATCTTTTCACTGAGCTATTGTCTGTACCCAATGAGATATTGCATAGGAAAGTGTTTAGGAACAGATTTACTTCACAAAACCCAACAGTGGCAAGATATAGTAGAACAAAGACTTTGACTATTTGACCTCTTAGCAGCTGTGCTACATTCAATTTATTCCTTATTCTCTATGAGCCTTCGTTTCTCCTTCTGAGGATAAGTATTTTGTTCTTGCAAGGGTTTTCTCAAGGACAACTGAGTCAATGCTTATGAATGTGTTTTTTAAACTGGATGGACTTATCCAAGGTAACAAGCTATGCTCTTACTCCATCTGAATCTGCTCACTCAGATAGATTTTGTCTTCACTATTCTTTGGTGTACTCAATATATGACTTATAACAACGGTGGGTTTAAAAAGGATGCGAATTTTATTTAATTTAAAAGTTTAAATAATTTAATGTCCCTTTTCTCATGGTACAAATCTGTGTTTGTATAAAGCTCTTTTGGAAGCAACATGGAAGCGACCATCCAACAAGATAATAAAGGTTAGCCCTGTATGGTTAAAAATTCCAGCTCACTGGGCCAGTCACAATTGAATACTGAGTCTTGGCTTCCCCAGTGCATCCCGTGGTCAGTATCTGTCTCTCCAAGTAAAAGTCAGTGACAACTTGCCTGTGAGGGAAAGATCCAATTGCGTCTCCAGAAGGAAGATCGATACAATGACTGCAAGTAAACCGTGTCCGACCTTATCGTTTGTAAGAAGGAAAAGAATCAACAGGGCATGAAAAGTGTCAGCATTTTCAGTTTTGGGAGGTGATAAAGGGGAAACATGTTTGTGTTGTGCTTACCTGTCACTGGACATCAGTAAAATCATTAAGGGTAAAACTAGAGGTAAAGAAGTAGCAATTTATCCAATTTCACTGCTGGAAATCCTAGCACCAATTCAGTTCAATTCAGTTCAATTCAACAAGCATTTATTAAGTACCAACATTGTATATGACTGTGCTAGCTTCAAAAAACACCCAACTTCTGAATGTTCTTTCAGTTTATTTCAAGCCAGACTCTGCTAGGTGCTGGGAATAAACATGCCTGATATGTGAGGAGGATATGGAGACACAGAAAATCTATTGGAAAATCTTTATCCATAAAGAATATGGATAAAATTATCTGAAATTATTGTAGATGGAAACAAAAACTGTGTGCTTACAGAAAAAAACGGGGTGATTTTTGAGTTAGGACTTCCTGCGGACTGAGTAGGCATTTACTCACAAGTAGAAAAGGGTTTAGTTTGGTTCAGTTGGAAAATTATTTGTTGAGACCTACTGTGGGATGGACCCTGAGATGGGCACTGGGGTTAAGGAGATGAATAAAACATCATTGCTACACTCAGGAGGCTCAAAAGTATCATATCAAGTGGAAGCAGCAGCCTGAAAGGGCTTGTAGCCTTATAGAAGAGATGAGCAAGTTTACAAGAAAAGGTCTCATTTGCACCCCATTCAACACACCTGGTTTCTAAGACAATCTTTGGGCTGGTCCTAGTTGTTATATTTTGCTCTCATAATGGCAGAAACATTTTTTTAAAAAATGCTGGGGAACTGGAGATAAATAAGGACAAGTACAAAGATATGGTGACAAAGAAGTTTCCAGGGTGTTTTTTACTGAATTGTGGTGCATATGTGCAATGAGATAAAATACAGCTGTTCCAAATGGTGTGATCAAAGAAATATACTATAACATGGAAAATTACTTATGATATATAGTTGAGTTAAAGATGCATGTAATAATACAAGTATGTATGGTGTGACTCTACTCTGGTAAATATATATTGCACATTCACAGAAAATAATGTAAGAAGATGCCCTAAAATGTTAACAATTTTGTCATTTGGATGAAGGAATTATAAAGAGAGATTATGAATGATAATTTCTGTCCTTTCTTTCTTCCTTTTCTTTACTTGTCTTTTTTCTTTTCTTCTTTTAATTTGTTCATGCGCATTTCATTTCTTTTTTATGATGAATCTGACTTCACAAAGGAGAAAAAAGCAAAGTAAAAGTTAATTTAAAAATTCTTTAATCTAAGTAAGCACTTTCATATTTGTGACAATTCACCGTTTATTACATTGTTCCTCATAAGAGTCCATGCTCTTGCAAGGTCAGATCTTATTACTAGTATTGTTGTATTTCCATGGACTGGTATTATTTTGAGATTTTAATTAGTGTGCTTTCTTTACTCTCAACTCCTAAAAAAGACACAAATCAGCTTCTGCAAAACTAGAAACAAAGGCTGCAAACATGAGAACAGAAAGATTCAGACTTCTTTTTTTCAAAACAAAGTTTTCTGTTACCAGAGATCATGAAAAACAAAAACAAGGCCACAGACAGGAGTGAGAACATGCAGACAGGAAAGCATGATAGACAGAAATGGGCGACTTGACCTGGGAATTCTGGGGCTGTGTGGAAGCTGAGTGGGCACTGTCTTACTGCTCCTGACACTGAAGAGGAAGGACTACCAAATGATGGTCATCCACCCATCGTCCACTCATCTTCCAGTCTGAAGAGATACTCTTCTCTGCCTTGAGCTTCTGCTCAACCCCCATGCATCTGTGTGTGGACACTGTCTACCTTTTACCCTTGGCAATCCACTGTTGCATTCCCATTTATTGATGAAGGAGTAAAGGTTTCGAGAGGCTGAGTAATTTGCTTACAAGTTACCAGCAGGCTTGTAACTAGAACTAGGGACTTACGAGTTCCTGCTGAGCTCTCTTTCCAGAACCCCATCACATTGCCTAAAACTTGATTCATGGATCACAGTGTTCAAAGCTGACAGTTTTGTTTATCATCGCTGTATGCGCAATTACTCCTTTCTGTGACAAGAAGTAAACAGGATAGTGACAAGCTCCTGAAATTATGCCATTTTCAACCTGGTGCTCTGCTTCTGCAGCTAGAGACAGGGTTATTTCTGGTGAAATCCTTGCTGTAAAATACACTAATCAATTTTCCTTACAAATGATTTCTAATATGTAATTATGTAATCAAGCATATCGCCATGTATTTTGAAGTCCAATTTTCAGAGTTGGGAACTATACATTAATGGCAGATTAGAGATTAACAGCAAGCTAAATGTGAAACTCTATGAGTCAATGCCTTTGACATAAACAAATGTACAAAAATAGCATCCCACAACTGTTTGCAAAGTCTGACAGAGCTACAGGGCTTTCTGCAAAGCAGAGGGTGCAAAGAGTACAAGATTCATCACATTCTGGCAGCGATCTGCTCAAAAATAATGGTTTTGTCTACAAATGGAAACTGCTAACAGCTTTCCCCGTCCACTGCAATCGTCTTTCCATCTGCTTGGGTTTTATAATCATGTCGCCTTTGGAAAATTACAACACAGAAC
Organism: Rhinopithecus roxellana; assembly: GCF_007565055.1. NCBI lineage: Eukaryota > Metazoa > Chordata > Mammalia > Primates > Cercopithecidae > Rhinopithecus > Rhinopithecus roxellana. The sequence continues at coordinate 163,496,844 of NC_044550.1, read as the reverse complement.
ATATTCTCCTGGAGGTCTTTTGTCTCGCTGAATATTCTGGACCATGAAATGGTAACAACAGTTGAAGTTTCGCCACAGAAGTGTTACAACCATTGCATCCCAACAAGTCACCCTGGTGCCGCAAGTCTCTGGCAGGAGTAGAGCATCGAATTGCATTTGAGCACAATTTAAAAAAAGCTCTCACTTAAGTAGCCACTAACACTCACAGTTCCTTAGTGTAATGGCTGCTTCTTTCTTCCCTCTTTCCTTCATCTTTTCTCTTGCTGTTTTATTTTCCCCATTTCCCTTACCAAAAATTATTATCTAAGATATTATTTTTGACCCAGCAACCCCATCGCCGGCTGTGTATCTAAAAGAAAATAAATCATTTTTCCAAAAAGATACATGCACTCATATGTTCACCCCAGCAGCATTCATAATAGCAAAGACATGGAATCAACCTTCATGCCCATCAATGGCGGATTAGATAAACAAAATGTGGTACAGTATAAACCATGGAATACTATGTGGCCATTGAAAAGAATGAAATCATGTCCTTTTCAGCAACATGGATGCAGCTGGAGGCCATTATCCTAAGTGAATTAATGCAGAGACAGAAAACCAAACACCGCGTATTCCAGCTTATAAGTGGGAGCTAAACATTGAGTATTTATGCACATAAAAATGGCAACAATAGACACTGGAGACTTCTAGAGGTGGGAGGGAGGGAAGGAAGGAGAAAGGTTTGGTGGACTAACTGTTGGTTACTATGCTTACCACCTGGGTGACAGGATCAATCGTACCCCAAATCTCAGCATCATGGAATATACCTGGGTAATAAATGTGCACATGTACTCCTGAATCTAAGATCAAAATTGAAATTATATATAAAAAAAGAATTTTCCTTTCCTTCTCTTTTTTTTTGTTTTTGAGGCAGGGTCTTGCTCTGTCACCCAGGCTGGAGTGCAGTAGTGTGATCATGGTTCACTGCAGTCTCTACTTCCTGGGCTCAAGTGATCCTCCCTCCGACCTCAGCCTCCTGAGAAGCTGGGACCACAGGCATGTGCCACCACATCTGGCTAATTTTTTGTTTTTTGTTTTCTAGAGACAAGCTTCTACTGCATTGTCCAGGTCTCGAATTCCTGGGCTCAAGCAATCCCCCAGCCTTGGCCTCCCAAAGTGCTAGAATTACAGGCATGAGCTACTGTACCTGGCCTAAGATATTAGTTTCTAAAACAAGGCCATGATGAATCTGGGGGTATCCTCTACCTTGTGATCTGGTCAAGAAAGGACGTTGTTCCTTACTTCAAGATCCTTTGCCCAGGGTCCAGTTCATGGTGAGCTGATCAGTACCAAACTTTGGAATAAATGAATGAATGACACTGTCTCTTTCACAGGATGCTTTGTGTTTTGCAAAGCCTTATTTACTTTATAAGACATTTTCATTGACACCATCTTCATAACAACATGTGAGGGAAAATAAGGTATTGTTTTCCCAGTGTGTTGGTTCAAGAAGCAGGAGTTAGGATGGTATTAAGTATGCAAGGGATTAATTAGAAAAACCACTCTCGAGGGGAAACAGTGAAGGAACATGGAGAATGGGGGGGGGGCATTAGATCATGATGTAGGTCTTATTCATGGGGAGCAGAGAGGCAAGAAGTTTGAGTGGGGAAAGTACTAGATTGCCATGCAGTGTGAAGAAAGTTTTAGCAAAGCTGGTGGAGTTGGGTCAGAGTTGCTGGTCAGAGGAGTACTCTGTTTCCTAGAAATGCACCTGCCTCTTTCAGAAGTGTCCCTGCCACACACAGACTTTAGCTGGGAGCTGCCGGTGGTGCTGATGTGGTGACTGATTTCACACAGTCAGGCTGGGGCTCTTGGTCATTTCTGCTTCATGTAGTGGGAGTTCTCAGAGGTGCATTCTCATAGCCACCACACCCTATTTTGTAGGTAAGGAAACTGAGAGCCAGAGAGGATAAGAGACATTCTCAAGAGACTCCAAGTGAGTGGCAGAGTGGGGATTAAAGCCTAGCTCCTGGATCCTAACTCATGTTCTCTTTACATACACTGCAGCTTCACTTGTCCAGCTAAGTCTCCCTCCCCATCTGATCTATTTGGTGTTTGGTGGGTGTGATGGTTAATATTGAGTGTCAACTTGATTGGATTGTAGGATGCAAAGTGTTATTCCTGGGTGTGTCTGTGAGGGTGTTGGTAAAGTAGATTAACATTTGAGTCAGTGGACTGGGAGAGACAGACCCACACTTAATCTAGGTGGACCCCATCTAATCAGCTGGCAGTGTGGCTAGAATAAAGCAGGCAGAAGAATGTGGAAGGACTAGGCTGCTGAGTCTTCCAGCATACCTCTTTCTCCTTTGTTGGATACTTCCTGCCCTCAAACATCACACTCCAAGTTCTTCAGCTTTTGGATTTTCAGACTTACACCAGTGGCTTGCCAGGGACTTTCAGGCCTTTGGCCACAGACTGAAGGTTGCACTCTAGGCTTCCCTACTTTTGAGGTTTTGGGACTTAGACTGGCTTCCTTGCTCCTCAGCTTACAGATGGCCTATTGTGGGACTTCACCTGTGATTGTGTGAGTCAATTCTCCTAATAAACTCCCTTTCATATATATATCTATCCTATTAGTTCTGTCCCTTTAGAGAACCCCTACTAATACAGCGGGAAAGCCTAAACACTGGCTGGACAAAACACCTGGCAGAGATAAGAGAAGAGGCAGGGGGTGGGGTTTCTGTCACTCATGGTAGGAAGCAGAGATTGAGGCTGGAAGGCAAAGATTAGACGTCTCATTCGAGGGTGGCAATGTGTAAGAAACTCACTCTCTTGCAATTAAAATATTCCATAAGTAAGATAAAACCTTTTGAGAATTCAATAGCAGATTTTGCTCCGGGGAATCCCATAAACTCCCTGAAGGTAGAGATATTCTTGGCTGTTCTTCCACAGCTGTATTTACTGCATCTTGACAGTGCTTGGCACAAACACATGACATATATCTATATCTATATCTATCTATCTATCTATCTATCTATCTATCTATCTATCTACCTATCTATCTATATATATATATCTATATATATCTGTCTTTGTTGAGTGAATGAATGTTAATTAACTTTAGCCTTGGAAGGGGCCTCAGAGAACATCCAATGTATTTTAGAATGTAAAGAGAATGAGACATTGAATAATTATTAGTCACACCTTAGAGGGAACAAGACCCTGTGATCCTTGACTCCCTTCCCTGGGTGTCTGTTTCTGTCCCACCCAGGGCATCCCTGGGTCAGGGGCTCTTCTGTGTCAATGCAGTAGGCACATTGATGCTGAATCTCTAGCATCTTTTACCAAAAGGAAGATGCTTCCTCTGTCCATTTTTTCGGATTTAAACCCAAATGTGGTGAGAAGATGAAAATAAAATTCTCAGATAAGGATGAGTGGAGAGAACAACAAATGTTTCAAGAAAAACAATGCATAAAATTTCAATGATGAGACCAATATTTTGAGACTATTCTGGGAAACCTCTGCTGATTGACAGTAGATACCAGATAATTTATTAACTGTCATGTGTAGTTTTTTTTGAAAACACCAGCCTTTAGGTTGTCTGGCAGGGTTAGGTATGAATTCATCCACCCGTCTGGTCAGTATTTTTTGAGCACCAACTCTGTACCAGATGCTGTGCTAGGCTCTGAAGATGATCAGCAAACAAGACCTTATTCCTTCTCTTATAGAATAGAAAATCTAGTGGGAGAGACAGGCAGTAAATGCACAAACACAATAAATTTACAGAGTTCAGAATGTTTTACAGAAAAATACCCAGGGGATGGGAAGTTAGGATAACCATGTGGTGAGGGGAGGAATCTGAGACACTGACATTTGGCTTGAGATCAGAATGACAAGGAGTTACCTCTGTGAGGTGAGTCTGAGCTCAAGAGTTTCAGGGAGAAGAGAAAGCAGGTGCACAAGCCCTGAGGCCCCTCGCAAGACTCTTGGTGTTTAGGGAGTAGAAGAAAAGCCCTTATGGAAAGAGCACAGTGTCAGGGAGAGGATAGGATGTAAGGTCAGAGAGGTCGGCAGGGCATGCTCCTAGGGGATCTCGTTTGGGTTAGACCTTAATTGTGTCTAGAAGCCATTTTGTTCTTACTATATGCCAGAGACTTTAAAGCCGGACAGTGTTGCTATCTGAATTATATTAAGCAAATAAAACCAGGAAAGTCGGAAGGCAGTCCTGGCAGGAGGAAGAGTTTGTTGACAGAAGCCAGATGAGTGTCAGGGGGGTTTGTGCTGAGCTGGATGAACAAGCTGCAAATAGCTAGGTGAACAATACAAACAGAGAGATTCTGGGGGGCTGAAACAAAGCATGTGCAAGGCAGATGGGCCTGGGGTTGAGGACATGGTCTATCTGGGGGCTCGCACAGTTTGCAATGGCTGGAGTACAGGCTGTGCACTGGGGAGCAGTGAGACGTGTAAAATAAGGAGGGTGATAACTTCACCGAGCTACTGAGGAATAGCTTGAGAAAACAGCTGCTTTTCCTTTCCATGCCTCAGTTTTCTCTTCAGTAAAATGGGGGGTGGTGTTGCAATACCATCACTAAGATCCCTTCCATTCTGCGTTTCTGAAAAACTCCAGGTTGTGAGTCCTAATTGAAAAGTATTGTTTCTGTGATGTCTCAATGTTGGGGTTTCACTATGTGGGTTTTTATGCCTCCAGGTGCTGGAAACACACGCTGAGAAGTCAGAAAAATAAATGAATCATGGAAATAGGCATTGGTGATACACCAAGTGTTGAAAGCCCTTTTCATGGGAAATACAAAATAGGCTGTTATAGGAGACACCTGGTTCAGCCTGTTTACTTCCTATTTTTCCATCCTTGTCAAAGCTCAATCTGCCATGAACCCATGAAGTCTCTCCTTAGTGTCCTGAACACACAGAAATTCCTTCTGTGGAAAACACCAGAGGCCAAGAAATAATGATTACCAAATTGTGTTTTTGTTCTTATTATATGCCAGATGCTGGCCTAAGCAGTTTACTTGTAGCAACTCATGTAATCTGCAAAGCTCCGTGATGTTGGTGATATTATCTTACCCATTTTACAGATAGAAAAGTGAAGACCAAAGAGATTAAATAATTGCTCCAGGCCATGTGACCTTTCTACAACTGCTAACAGTTGGGATGGAGCAAAAAGCACATGGGACTTAGCCTTCAGAGATTTGGGCTCTGCCAGTTGGCAGGGTATGACCTTGACCTTCAAGACATTTCATACTTATTGTCCATTGATTTCCTCATCTGTGAAGTGGGAATTGCACTAGCTATGTTATGAGCATTGAGGTAAATTATACAGTTTATATTATTATAAAGTACCTGATGCAATAAATGTTAGTTCTGTCCACAAATGAAGATACTTTGTAAACCTCTATTACACAAAATAATTAATACAACCCCTCTGAATATTTCTAGGCAATTAACTTGGTTTTGTGCAAAATTGCATTTAATGTGAAGATATTGGTATTGTAGGAGAATTCTTTGGGCTTTTGATTTCCACATGTGTGTGGAGGGAAGCCTGGAGGTAAATATTTCCTCTGGAGATTGGAGTGAGCCAGAACTTTGAATGAGTTGATACTAATTTCAGGCAATATTTTCTTTTACTTTATGAAGTCAACACAGAATAAATAAACTAAATATTTATTAAGTACTGGGTTCTGTTCTAGTGCTTTGGGAGAAGAGATGGTGCCTGGGGATGCACCTGACTGTTCAGTTCCTGGAGGAGCTTGTCATCATCTAGTGCTGTGATTGGAAGGGGTAGGCCTTCCGCTGGAAGCAGAGTAAGGAGTTTGTCTCAGCAAACTATGTGTGTGTACATGTGAGAGAAAGACACACACACACACACACACACACAGAGAGAGAGAGAGAGAGAGAGAGAGAGAGAGAGAGAGAGAGAGAGAGAGAGAGAGAGACGGAGAGAGCCAGAGAGAGAGACAGAAAGAAATTGTTTCTATGTTAGTCAAAAAATTCTGGATTAGCAAATGTTGAGAAACCCTGGCCTGGACAAAGAGATCTATGAGAGAAGAAATGAATCAGCGAGTTTCTGAGAAATTACACATAGTTTTTATTCAGATTATGTATGGGTAATCAAACATTAGTCAGGGGGCTTCTGGGTCTGTGTGAGCCAGTTTAAACTCTAAAGGCAGTGATTTGCTATCTTAGGCCCTCTTTTTATAACAAATATTATGTAACCCTTTCTTCACTTTACTGAAAAGGTAATACAACCCACCTGTAATATAGTTTCAAAACCAAATCCACATAATTCCCTAACATAACAAAAGGAAATTAATTTAAGAGAAAGTAATATCTGTAATATTTTAGCATGGAAATGTTCAGATGTGGCTACACTAGACAGACAATGATAATCCAACTCTTGTATCAAAGATGGCTCCTAGACACCTCTGGGACTTGGTGGCTGCTGGGTGCAGTGCCTCAGTCTTTCTCCAAGTGGCTTTTCTCTGCATGTGATATTGCACTCTTCAGTGGCTTAGCCCCAGCTTCTTTCCAGGCCAGCTGTCTTCTAAGAGAGTAAAACAGATGCTCCAAGGCTTTTAAGTTCTAGGCCTTGAAGTCACAAAGCATCACTTCTTCTGCATTTTATTGGTGAAAGCAAGTCGCAGGGCCAGTCCAAAATATTCAAGTAAGGAGGTGGGTGAGAAATAGATTCTGCTTCTTGAAAGGGGGAGGGAGTGATTGTCAAAGTAATGTTGCAAATAGGCATGTGGAATAAGAAAATATTGTTATTTATGTGGAGACAACATATCATAGTGAGAACAGCCCTGAAAAGTACAAATAAAAAAATTAATCTAGCAAATCCTTCCTACATGCCTGGCATGGTAATGTAACTCTCACATGTTACATTCAGTAAACCTTTTCAGCAACCTTATGAGGTAGGTATGACTGTTATCCCCACTTTAAAGATTAAAGAACTGAAGTTCAAAGAGGTGAAGTAACTAACCATGATCACACAGTCAATAAGGGGCTGAGATGGGATGCAAACCCATCTCTGTCTGACTACCAAACCTGTGGTCTTATCCATGGTCCATGTGTTTGTAGCAGTTACCTAGAGCAGAGAGAAATATGTTTTCTGAATAGAAGAAAGGGACTGGCTTGAGCATTGGATAGATTCAGGGACTGGACACAGAAGACGTTCAATCCTCTGTTAGTAGAGAGTCATAGTCATCTACTTGATGCTTTTCAGCTTAGGGAGATAGAGGAATAAGTCCAAGTGTTGGTCTGTGAACTTGCTCCCACCTGATGGGTCAGTAAAAGAGGCATTGATAATATTTTAAGTCTGTCTATTTTAATATCGGTGAGACATTTAGGTCTTCACTCTTACAGAAAAAGTGAGGATCTGGAGTGCCAGTCCTTTGAAGAATGGTCATATTAGGCAGTTTGCAAGAATAATTGCCAACTGACCCAGGGAAAGAAAACAGCATCAGAATGACAGATGAAGCATATGTGTGCTGGCTCAACTGGGAAGGGAGAGAGACCCTGCTAGGAACAATTCATGGCCTGGTATGATCTTAAGGAGGGAAGAAGCTAAAACATTCCTGATCCTTTTGATCACTGTCCATCATCAGGCAAAGTTCATCTACTTAAATTTTTTTTTGTTTTTTTTGTTTTTGAGACAGGGTCTCTCTCTCTCACCCAGGCTGGAGTGCAGAAGTGCAAACACTGCTCACTGCAGCCTTGACCTCCTGAGCTCAAGTGATCCTTCTGCCTCAGCTACCTGTGTAGCTGGTACCACAGGTGTGTGCCACCGTATTTGGCTAAAGCAAGATTAATATTTATGGAGATGTGAGACTCAAGTCACAGTTGATATTCATTATTTGAATTGACTTAGAAAATATAACAGACTAAACTGTCTCAGTCCTGAGTGACCTTCAACTCTGCATTTCTTGAAGGGTTCTGGTTAAGAGCATGGAGAATCTCCTCAACATCATAGTATGAAAGCTGATTCTGATTTTTTATTCACATTTTTATTGTGGCCTTGATGTGTGAAAGGTCTTTCTAGAAAACATTAACAGCTTCATAACCCAAAAGTCCATTCATCCACTCATCATTCATTCATTAACTCAGCTAATTTTCTGAATGCCTCTAGGGACATTGTTGTAGGCACTGGCAATGTAGTATTGAACAAAAAGACATGAAGTGCCTAGTCTCATGGAATACATATTCTAGTGGGGTGAACCAGAGAACACACAGGTGTCAGGATGGATAGACACTATGAAGAAAAACAAAGCCAAGGTAGAAGACAAGAGTGAGAGTGCACAGCTATTTTGCATGGATTACTTAGGGGTTTCCATTCCACTAAGGTAATTTGGGTATAGACCTGTGTGAAATGGAGGAGGAAGCTAAGAGAGGATATCAGGAGGAAGAGGTTTCTAGTCATGAGGAGCACTCAGGACAACATTCTGGAGGGAGATAAGTGATGAATGGAACAGGACAGCATGGAAGCCACTGTGGCAGAAGCAAAGTGAGAGAGGAGGCATAGGTAGGAGATGGGGTCAGAGAGGGAGGGAGCCAGGCTGAGATACCAAAGCCCTTTTAGGACTGGGTAAGGGCTTCTGGTTTTATTCTGAGTGACATGGGAATCTGTTGGAGAGTTTTGACCACAACAGAGAAATCGTTTGATTTTAAAAGGTCATTCTGGCTATTATGTGGGAAACACAGTGTAAAGGGGCAAGAACAGAAATAGGGGGACTAGTTGACTAATTCAAAAATGTATTGCATTAATTTTTTAGGGAATGAATGTTGAAAGCTTGGCCTAGGGTAGTTGTGAGAAGTGGTTCACTTCTAGATAGTATTCAAAGTTAAGGACAACAGTTGACAAGTAATGTGATGGGATAGGAGTAAAGAATGACCCTAATGTTTTTAGCCTGAGAAATTGAAAAGATGGAGCTGCCATTTACTAAGGTAGGAAAGGCAATGGGAAGAGTGGATGGGAGAAAAAATTAAGGAACTGAGTTTTGGAATTGTGGAGTTTAGAGATGCCTATGGAACATCTAGGAGATTTTAAGTAGGAAGTTGAATTAGGAGTGTGGGGTTCAGAGATGTCTAGGTTAGTGATGAATGTATGGATATCATAAACATATCAAGGATATGTAAAGACATAGGATTAGATGAGTTGACCCAGGGAGTAAGTATAAATAAGATAAAGATAAAACAAATAAGAACCAAGATCCAAGGACTGTGTCCTGAGCACTTCACCATTCAGAAGTCAGGAAAAAGAAGAGATACCAGTGAAGGAACCTGAGAAGGAGAAGCTAGGAGAAGAACCAAGTGATGCTTTGAAAACTGAGTGCCTAGCTTAAAACCTAGATGACAGGTTGATAGGTGCAGCAAACCACCATGGCACATGTATACATCCCTATGTAACAAACTTACACGTTCAGCACATGTATCTCAGTACTTAAAGAAAAATAAAGAAGAAAGAAAGAGGGAGAGAGAGAGAGAAAGAAAGAAAAAAGAAAGAAAGAAAGAAAGAAAGAAAGAAAGAAAGAAAGAAAGAAAGAAAGAAAGAAAGAAAGAAAGAAAGAAAGTCAGTTCCATTGCACAAGCTCCCTCTCTTTGATGTAAGATGTGACTTGTTCTTCCTTGCCTTCTGCCAAGATCGTGAGGCCTCCTCAGCCATGTGAAACTGTCTTTATCAGCAGCATGAACATGGACTAATACAGTGCCTTTTAAGCTTGCCATGCATAGGGTATTTGTTCTAATGCTGTCCCTCCCCTTTCCCCCTAACCCCTGACAGGCCCCGATGTGTGATGTTCCCCTCCCTCTGTCCATGTGTTCTCATTGTTCAGCTCTCACTTTTGAGTGAGAATATGTGGTGTTTGGTTTTCTGTTCCTGTGTTAGTTTGGTTTCCAGCTTCATTCATGTCCCTTCAAAGGACATGAACTTATCCTTTCTTATGGCAATACAGCATTCCATGGAATATATGAGTCACATTTTCTTTATCCAGTCTATCTTTTTTTTTTTTTTGAGACAAAGTCTTGCTCTGTCGCCCAGGCTAGAGTGCAGTGGTGCGATCTCAGCTCACTGCAAACTCTGCCTCCTGGGTTCATACCATTCTCCTCCCAAGTAGCTGGAACTATAGGCACCCCCCCACCATGCCTGGCTAATTTTTTGTATTTTTAGTAGAGATGGGATTTCACCGTGTTAGCCAGGATGGTCCCGATCTCCTGATCTTGTGATCTGCCTGCCTCGGCCTCCCAAAGTGCTGGGATTACAGGCGCAAGCAACCACGCCTGGCCTAGCCAGTCTATCATCAATGGGCATTTGGATTGGTTCCAAGTCTTTGTTATTGTAGTGCTGCAATAAACATATGTATGCATGTGTCTTTATAGTAGAAAGATTTGTAATACTTTGGGTATATACCCAGTAATGGGGTTGCTAGGTCAAATGGTATTTCTGGTTCTAGATCCTTGAGGAATCGCCACACTGTCTTCCACAATGGTTGAACAAATTTACACTCCCACTAACCGTAAAAAAGTGTTCCTATTTCTCCATATCCTTGCCAGCATCTGTTGTTTCCAGACATTTTATTGATCACCATTTTAACTGAGGTGAGATGGTATCTCATTGTGGTTTTGATTTGCGTTTCTCTAATGACCAGTGATGATGAACTTTGTCTGTTGGCCACATAAATGTCTTCTTTTGAGAAGTGTCTGTTCATATCCTTTGCCCACTTTTTGTTGGGATCATTTGATTTTTTTCTTGTAAGTTTGTTTAAGTTATTTGTAGATTCTGGATATTAGCCCTTTGTCAGATAGGTAGATTGCAAAAATTTTCTCCCATTCTGTAGGTTGTCTGTACACTCTGATGATAGTTTCTTTTGCTGAGCAGAAGCTCTTTAGTTTAATTAGATTCCATTTGTAATTTTTGGCATTTGTTGCAATTGCTTTTGGTGTTTTAGTCATGAAGTCTTTGCCCATGCATATTTCCTGTCTTTGCCCATGCATATTTCCTGAATGGTATTGCCTATGTTTTTTTCCTAGGGTTCTTTTTTTATAGTTTTAGATCTTACATTTAAGTCTAATCCATCTTGAGTTAATTTTTGTATAAGGTGTGAGGAAGGGGTCCAGTTATTCTTTTCTGCATATGACTAGTCAGTTTTCCCAGCACCATTTATTAAATAGGGAATGCTTTCCCCATTGATTATTTTTGTCAAGTTTGTCAAAGATCAGATAGTTGTAGATGTGTGGTGTTATTTCTGAGGCCTCTGTTCTGTTCTATTGGTCTATATATCTATTTTGATACCAGTACCATGCTGTTTTGGTTACTGTAGCCTTGTAGTATAGTTTGAAGTAGCATGATGTCTCCAGCTTTGTTCTTTTTGCTTAGGATTTTCTTGGCTATACCAGCTCTTTTTTGGTTCCATATGAAATTTAAAGTAGTTTTTTCCAGTTCTGTGAAGAAAGTCTATGGTAGCTTGATAAGAATAGCACTGAGTCTATAAATTACTTTAGGCAGTATGAACATTTTTATGATATTGATTCTTCCTATCCATGAGCATGGAATGTTTTTTGATTTGTTAGTGTCTTCTCTTATTTCCTTGAGCAGTGGTTTGTAGTTCTCCTTGAAGAGGTCCTTCACATCTCTTGGAAGTTGTATTCCCAGATATTTTATTTTCTTTGTAGCAATTGCAAATGGGATCACACTTATGATTTGGCTCTCCACTTGTCTATTATCGGTGTGTAGGAATGCCTGTGATTTTTGTACGCTGATTCTGTATCCTGAGACTTTGTTGAAGTTGTTTATCAGCTTAAGAAGATTTTGGGCTGAGACGATGGGGTTTTCTAAATATACAATCATATCGTCTGCAGACAGAGACAATTTAACTTCCTCTCTTCCTATTTGAATACCCTTCATTTCTTTCTCTTGCCTGATTGCTCTGGCTGGAACTACCAATACTATGTTGAATAGGAGTGGTGAGAGGGCATCCCTGTCTTGTGCCAGTTTTCAAAGAGAATGCTTCCAGCATTTGCCCATTCAGTATAATATTGGCTGTGGGTTTGTCATAAATAGCTCTTATTATTTTGAGATATGTTCCATCAATACCTAGTTCATTGAGAGTTTTTAGCATGAAGAGATGTCAAATTTTATCAAAGGCCTTTTCTGCATCTATTGAGATAATCGTGTTTTTTTTTTTTTTTTTTTTTTTTTTGAGACCGAGTCTCACTGTCGCCCCGGCTGGAGTGCAGTGGCCGGATCTCAGCTCACTGCAAGGTCCGCCTCCCGGGTTTACGCCATTCTCCTGCCTCAGCCTCCCGAGTAGCTGGGACTACAGGCGCCCGCCACCTCGCCTGGCTAATTTTTTGTATTTTTTAGTAGAGACGGGGTTTCACCCTGTTAGCCAGGATGGTCTCGAACTCCTGACCTCGTGATCCGCCCGTCTCAGCCTCCCAAAGTGCTGGGATTACAGGCTTGAGCCACCGCGCCCGGCCCTAATCGTGTGTTTTTTATCATTGGTTCTGTTTATGTGGTGGATTACATTTATTGATTTGTGTATGTTGAACTAGCCTTGCATCCCAGGGATGAAGCCAACTTGATCATGGTTGATAAGGTTTTTGATGTGCTGCTGAATTTGATTTGCCAGTATTTTATGGAAGCTTTTCACATCAATGTTCATCAGTGATACTGGCCTGAAATTTTCTTTTTTTGTTGTGTCTCTGCTGGGTTTTAGAATCAGAATGATGCTGGCCTCATAAAATGAGTTAGGGAGGAGTCTCTCTTTTTCTATTGTTTTGAATAGTTTCAGAAGGAATGGTACCAGCTCCTCTTTGTACCTCTGGTAGAATTCAGCTGTGAATCCGTCTGGTCCCGGGCTTGTTTTGGTTGGTAAGCCATTAATTACTGCCTCAATTTCAGAACTTGTTATTGGTCTATTCAGGGATTTGACTTCTTCCTGGTTTAGTCTTGGGAGGGTGTATGTGTCCAGGAATTTACCCATTTCTGCTAGATTTTCTAGTTTATTTGTGTAAAGGCATTTATAGTATTTTCTGATGGTGATTTGTATTTCTGTGGGTTTAGTGGTGATATCCACCTTATCATCTTATATTGTGTCTATTTGATTCTTCTCTCTTTTTTTATTAGTCTGACTAGCAGTCTATCTACTTTGTTAATCTTTTCAAAAAGCCAGCTCCTGGAGTCACTGATTTTTTTTTGAAGGGTTTTTCATGTCTCTATCTCTTTCAGTTGTGCTCTGATCTTAGTTATTTCTTGTTTTCTGCTAACTTTTGAATTTGTTTGGTCTTGTTTCTGTAGTTCTTTTAATTATGATGTTAGGCTGTTAATTTTAGATCTTTCCCACTTTCCGATGTGGGCATTTAGTGCTATAAATTTCCCTCTAAACACTGCTTTAGCTGTGTCCCAGAGATTCTGGTATGTTGTCCCTTTGTCCTCATTGGTTTCAAAGAACTTTGTTATTTCTGCCTTAATTTTGTTATTTACCCAATAGTCATTCAGAAGCAGGTTGTTCACTTTCCATGTAGTTGTGTGGTTTTGAGTGTTTTGATCCTGAGTTCTAATATGATTGCACTGTGGTCTGAGAGGTTTCTTATGATTTCCATTCTTTTGCAATTGCTGAGGAGTGTTTTACTTCCAATTATGTGGTCGATTTTAGAATAAGTGCTATGTGTTGCTGAGAAGAATGTATATTCTGTTAATTTGGAATGAAGGAATGAAGAGTTCTATAGATATCTATTAGATCTGCTTGGTCAAGAGGTGAGTTCAAGTCCTGAATATCCTTGTTAATTTTCTGTCTTGTTGATCCAATATTGACAGTGGGGTGTTAAAGTCTCCCATTATTATTGTGTGGGGGTCTAAGTCTCTTTGTAGATCTCTAGGAACTTTGTTTTATGAATCTGGGTGCTCCTGTATTGAGTGCATATATATTTAGTATAGTTAGCTTTTCTTTTTGCATTGGTCCCTTTACCATTATGTAATGCCTTTCTTTGTCTTTTTTGATCTTTGTTGGTTTTAAAGTCTGTTTCATCAGAGACTAGGATTACACCTCCTGCTTTTTTTTGCTTTCCATTTGCTTGGTAAATATTCCCCCATCCCTTTATTTTGAGCCTATGTGTATCTTTGCATGTAAGATGGGTGTCCTGAATACAGCATACTGATGGGTCTTGACTCTTTATCCAATTTGCCAGTTTTTGTCTTTTTAACTGGGGCATTTAGCCCATTTACATTTAAGGTTTATATTGTTATGTGTGAATTTGATCCTGTCATCATGATGCTAGCTGGTTATTTTCCACATTAGTTGATGCAGTTTCTTCATAGTGTTTTTGGTCTTTATATTTTGGTGTGTTTTTGCAGTGGCTGGTACTGGTCTTTCCATATTTAGTGCTTCCTTCAGGAGCTCTTATAAGACAGGACTGGTGGTGACAAAATCCCTCAGCATTTGCTTGTTTGTAAAGGATTTTATTTCTTCTTCACTTATGTAACTTAGTTTGGCTGGATATGAAATTCTGGGTTGAAAATTCTTTTAATAATATTGAATATTGGCCCCCATTATCTTCTGGCTTGTAGGATTTCTGCAGAGAGATCCACTGTTAGTCTGATGGGCTTTTCTTTGTAAGTAACCTGACCTTTCTCTCTGGCTGCCTTTAACATTTTTTCCTTCATTTCAACCTTGGAGAATCTGACCATTATGTGTCATGGGGTTTTTCTTCTTGAGGGGTATCTTAGTCGTGTCCTGAATTCGAACATGGGCCTGCCTTGCTAGGTTGGGAATGTTCTTCTGGATAGTATCCTGAAGTGTGTTTCCAACTTGGTTCCACTTTCCCTGTCACTTTCAGGGACCCCAATTAATCACAGATTTATTCTTTTCACATAGTCCCATATTTGTTGGAGGCTTTGTTCATTTCTTTTCCATCTTTTTTCTCTTATCTTGTCTTCGTGCCTTATTTTATTAAGTTGATCTTCAATCTTTGATAACCTTTCTTCCGCTTGATCAATTTGGCTGTTGATACTTGTGCATGTTTCACAAAGTTCTCGTGCTGTGTTTTTCAGTTGCATCAGGTCATTTATGTTCTTCTCTAAACTGGTTATTCTAGTTAGCAGTTACTGTAACCTTTTGTCAGTCTTTTTAGCTTCCTTGCATTGGGTTAGAACATGCTCCTTTAGCTGAGAGGAGTTTGTTATTACCCACCTTCTGAAGCCTACTTCTGTCAATTCGTTAAACTCATTCTCTGTCCAGTTTTGTGCCCTTCCTGGAAAGGAGTTGTGATCATCTGCAGGAGAAGAGCCATCTGGTTTTTGAAATTTTCAATCTTTTTGTGCTGATATTCCTTATCTTTGTGGACTTTGAGGTTGATGACCTTTGGATGGGGTTTCTGTGTGGGAGTTCTTTATGTTGATGTTGATGTTAATTACTTTCTGTTTGTTAGTTTTTCTTCTAACAGTCAGGCTTGTCTTCTGCAGGTCTGCTGCAGTTCGCTAGAGGTCCACTCCAGAACCTGTTTACCTGGATATCACTGTAGAGGCTTCAGAATGGCAAGGATTGCTGCCTACTCCTTCCTCTGGAAGCTCCTTCCCAGAGAGGCACTGACCTAATGCCAGTCAGAGCTCTCTTGCATGAGATATCTGTCAACCCCCATTGGGAGGTCTCTCCTAGTCAGGAGGCATGGGCGTCAGGGACCCACTTGAGGAGCCAGTCTGTCCCTTAGCAGAGCTCAAGCGCTATGCTGGTAGAACCCTCCTTGTCAGAATTCGCAGCTTTCTTCAGAGCTGGCATGTAGTAACATTTAAGTCTGCTGAAGCTATGCCCACAGCCGCCCCTACAACCAGGTGCTCTATCCCAGTGAGATGGGAGATTTATCTATAAGCCCCTGACTGGGGTTATTGTCTTTCTTTCTGAGATGTCCTGCCCAGTGAAGAGGAATCTAGAGAGGCAGTCTGGCCACAGCCTCTTTGCTGCATTATGTTGGGTTCTGCCCAGTCCTTAGCACTGTCAAAGGAAAACTGCCTCAGTAATGGTGGACGCCCCTCCCCCGACCAAGCTCGATTGTTCTAGGTTGACTTCAGACTGCTGTACTGGCAGCAAGAATTTCAAGCCAGTGGTTCTTAGCTTGCTGGGCTCTGTGGGAGTGGAGTCCTCTGAGCAAGACCACTTGGCTCCCTGGCTTCAGCCCCTTTCCAGAGGAGTGAACGATTCTGTCTCATTGGAGTTCCAGGTGCTGCTGGAGTCTGTGGAAAAAAAAAAAAAAAAAGAAAACTCCTGCAGCTAGCTTGGTGTCTGCCCAAACAGCTGGCCAGTTTTGTGCTTAAAACCCAGGGCACTGGTGGTGTAGGTACATGAGGGAATCTCCTGGTCTGCGGATTGCAAAAACCATGGGAAAAGCAACTGGGCTGGGTAGCACTATCCCTTATGGCTTCCCTTGGCTGGGAAAAGGAGGCTCCCCTGCTCCTTGCACTTCCTGGGTGAGGTGATGCCCCACCCTGCTTCTGCTCACCCTCTGTGGGCTGCGCCCACTGCCTAACCAGTCCTAATGAGATGAATGGGTTACCTCAGTTGGAAATGCAGAAATCACCCACCTTCTGTGTTGTTCTCGCTGGAAGCTGCAGACTGGAGCTGTTACTATTTAGCCATCTTGCCAGAACCTAAAATATATATTTTTAAAAATCTCGGAACTCCTCTTTTTAAAACCATCAGATCTCATGAGACTTATTAACTATCATGACAACAACACGGGAAAGACTTGCCCCCAAGATTCAATTACCTCCCACCGGTTCCCTTCCACAACACGTAGGAATTCAAGATGAGATGTTGGTGGGGACACAGCCACACCACATCAGGACCATAGCTGGAAGGGGTTGATGTGGGATATTATATCCTATTGGTATGCTGCTGGTGATGATTTGGAAGAGAGGAAAAAGTAATGGAGAAGATGGAGGGAGATTTTGCTGGAGTAATTTTCTTGAGTTGGTGAAATGGGATTTAGTGACATGGGATAGGATCTAGCAGACACACAAAGTGGGTGGATTTAGATAGTGCATATCCTGTCACCATTATACAGAAAAGAATGCAGTACATATGGTCCAGATGTAGTTAGTGTGGTAGATGTGGTATGGGAACATGTGAAAGTTATCTTCTGATTACTCTGATGTCTCAGTTAAACAAGATGCAAGGCCAGTTAAGAGTCAGGAGATGGGGACAGATGAGAGAACTTTGAGGAGAGAAAAGAAGGTGAGAAATAGACAACCAGGAGAGTGGGAGAGACATTTGACTAATACGTTAAACATACCACAGTATGTGGTATGTTTCTTGTACAGCAGTGAGGACCTTCTGAAGGTTAGTGCTCATGAATTCAAAGCAGAACCAATCTATGTGTTTGTGTGTTTTCCTAAACCATGTTTGCAGGCAGAGAATGGGTGGCGAATTGGCCTTGAACTTGGTTTAGGTCTCCCTCCCTGCCCAGGTAAGAATGAGGGAGGAATGCTGAAAGTATGTAGGATATTGACAGACTACAAATTCAAATTGAGTAGGAAGAAGAGGTGAGGAAGAAGGACAGTGCAAAAAAAAATAAGTTTTAATCTTTGTGGGAGGAACTGTTGCAATGTGGACACAGCAGGAGAAGCTGTATATGGAACTGGCAGTAAGTATGTTATTCTTAATAATTTAAAGGAATAGTAGTAGAGTGTGGTAGTCTGGGAAATTCCAATAAAGTGGGTGGCTGAAGTGGGATGGAGGACACAATTTCTATAGGGGAGGAAGTCAAAGAATCAAGCAGCCTGGGTCTTTGATAGATCATCTCTATGGGTATTGAAATCACCAACCTAAAACTTATCTGTATTGCCACTTACTAGTATACTTTCAGGAATACTGTAGATTCCTAGGGAATATTTGTTCAATGAAGAGTTGCTCTACAATAAAAATCAAATTGCAATCTGAAGCTACTTTCTTACATGCGCAGGTAAGGCAGAAGTAGATTAATCTTATTCTAAAGTGAGCAAAAGTGAGGATACTAATCTCTAAAAATAGAGTAGCACATTAGGTCTTTGGGGGAATTACTTGGTAAATTCTCTCTCCCTGTGTCCTGAGAGCATTTAGATTCCCAGAGCCCTAACAGGATAAATTCACATCACATCTACAAGCATTTTTCTCTTTAAAAATATTTCTCTTTAAAAATATCCTCTATAATTGTATGTTTGGAAAGAAGATGAAAATAAGCAGAAGGTATTATGTGCAGAGAAGATGAATGAGAAAAGAGTCAGTTGAATTTGAATTTTCTTCATTATGATGGTTCCTAGAGTTTAACATAGTGTTTTGTTTTGTTTTGTCTTGTTTTTTTCAATTAAAAGTGAGATGTTTGGAGCTGATTCTCTCATAAGAAATATTGAGTACTTTTGAGAACATAGTGCTATATTTACACCGATAAATGGATTGTGTTTCCAGTTTTTGGTGAGTGGGTTGTGCAGATTGTAGAATGTATTTTGGCATAGAAACAATGTTCAATGTGGAAGCTAGGTTCATAGACAAGCTACTTAATCATAATCTATCCAAGATAAAGAGTATTATTTCATCTTAATAAATAGGACTATATATTTATTATAATACTATGTTAATATAATTGGAAAGAGAGAAGTGTCTCCTTTGCCTTGGAGTTATTTTGGCTCAAAACTTAGACAATTCCAGCAGTATTTCTCCCCTCTTAAAGAAGGGTCCATGTCAAAGAATTGAAATTCTTTGATTGTGATTGAAATTGAAAGTGATTCTTGTATACATCTTAATCTCTTAGTTCCCTCTGGAAATAGAGTCTGGGGGAATGTGGGAGAAAATAAAGGATAGTTGTTCCAGAAGCCCATTTTGGCTGTGGGTCCAAGCAGCATCTATAATCCAGCTTTATCAGTAAAAAAGCAGGCACTGGATTTTACCCTCTGCCTTGTTGCTGAGTCTAGTTCTGAAATGAATCCAAATCTTTAGAGGAGGATATTTACTCCACATATTCTCCTCTAAAGATTTGGATTCATTTGGGAACTAGAATCTTGTATTAAAGTATCAGCTATTGTTTGGTACTTTGGGATACTCAAACCCCCAAAATATATAGCACGAGACCAAGATGCAGTCTGGTGACACACTTCATGGATTCAAGTGAAGACAGGTTTTTCCACCCAAATTGTCCAACTTCCCTTACTGTCTAAGAGTTTCTCCCTGATGTTGACATTGTTCTCTCCCTCTGCTTCTCTTCTGCATCCTTTTTCCTGCCATGAATTTCATGTTCTTGAAGGGAGTATGTGTTGTAACTTAAAGACCCCTGGAGAAAAGCTTCCTATGTATCACCATTCTGCCTGTCTCCTATACACTTGTTTGTTATTTGATGGTTGGCAGCATGGTGTGCAAGAAAGCTATAACTCTGGGCTTAGATAATTTGTTTTAAACTTGGGTTGACTACCTACAGGTTCTGGAGCCTTGAGAACCTTAATTAGCTACTGGAGATTCAGTTTCTTCATATGTAAAATAGAAGATGCTGATTAATGCCTGACTTGAGGAATTTCTGTATGAATTAAATGTGCTCATATGTGTATCTAATATGGTATGTGGTATAATTATGTATATCATCTTTAATAATAACTCCCTTTTGCTAACTACGAAGAGTAGGAATTATTTCCATTTTATATTATGAAATAGCTGAGGCTCTGAGAGGTTAAGCAAAGCACAGATATGGAATTCCTATCCAGGCTGATCTTACTCCCATTACATTACACTCTCTGCCTCCTCAACAGGGACCTTTCATAGCATCTGCAATGATGGGGTATTATTTGAGGTGGCTGCTGGTGCCATCCACAATATCCTCACAGAACACAGCTATCAACCAAAAGAAGGTGACTGTTAAGGAATGACAGAATGCCTAGCTTGTTCTAGGCTCCTTCCAAGACAAATTTCAATGTCTGGTGATACATTTTCTAACAAGAAATTATACCATTTCCTTTTTTTTGGGATATCAGTGGACCCCATTAAAAATGGCTATTTAATGCCAAAGTCAAGAATCCCAGCTTGATTAGAAATGATTATCAAAACCAAAAAAAGCAATATCATAGTAAGAGAATGGAGATAGGCGTGTGAGACACATTATTTATTTATAGATGGAGATGGCATAGAATGTAAAGATAAAAGTATGGCTAATCAGATTTCTGTTATAAAGGAGAAACACAACAGATCTCCCAAGGTAGGTGGCCCTGAGTAGGAGTAATTTTGTCATTACACACCCAGCACACATCTTTCAATTGCCAACTCCCCCCGAGACACACACACACACACACACACACACACACATGCACACACACCGGAAGAATTATTAGGGTTTCAGAGATTTTGAGTTATGAGTAACTTTTTGATGAGACAAGTCAGTATTGGGATTTTTTTGTGTGTGTAAAGTTCAAAAAGTCACCCAAATCGTTCCCTCAAAGGCTTAAGCTGTTTTCCAAGAATTTATTTTACTTGTTTCACAGAGAGATGGGAAGTCAAGATAATAAAAAGAAGGAATGAAAACCGCTGAAGGAGACTATGAGCTAGAGAGAAGCACAAAAGGAGAAGAAATATTAACACTAGGGTAGAGAGTAGGTGCTACCTATCATGAGGGACAAGAAAACACTGTGGTCTGTGGTGGCTCCCAGCCAACGCAATGAAGTTTATTTGCTCTTTTAATGAGAAACTCTAGGGAAAGACATAATCATTTTTTTATTGGAATTTGATTCATTTTCAGCTGTGTAGGTGGGAAATAACCTTGGATGGCTGTGTTAGTCTTACGAGTCCCAGGAACACTCCTGTCTGAGTCCTGTATTGCAACCACCTGTTGGTAGTAAATCTGTGTGCGATTGATATCTGTGGGTGGATGGCAAGGACACCACACTCCTTTATTCAGGTAATTTTTCATATATTTTTGGTTCTAAGAAGGACCCTGGCAACAAGGACACGAATTCACTGTAGGAACCATACGTCTCATGCAAATAGTTACTTTTAGACAGGACTGCATTGAGTTTAGAAGCTTCTCTTACTGCAATTTAGACTTGTGTGATCTTGGTCAAAACCTTACTATCTCTGTGTCTCAGTTTACCTGCTCATGAAAAGAAGACAATGTACCCATAGAGTTTCCATAAAGAGCAAATGTAATGATATGTTTAAAGGCTTAGCATAGTGTCTGGTACATAGTAAGTTGAGTCGGTAAGGATTCATTCAGGAAAGCAGAAGCTCTAACTGATATTTTAATAGGGGCAACTTAATGTAGAGAATGGGTTAAATAGGGGTTGGAGGACTCAACAGGCAGAGGGAAACATTGAGGTAACACAGGGATATTAACTGGGAAAATGAAGGAGGGTGGGATCAGAACCTAGAAGCTTGGGGGAAAAGCTAAGGACCCAGGCTTCTTGGGAGAGGGTACTGTCCAGCTGGTACTAGTGTCTGAGAGAACACAATAAGGCTAATGTTGAGAGTGTGGGGGTTATGGCAGCCTGGGGTGTCAGGGGACAACTGAAACCTGCAGCTGTCCAGGTAAAGAGCTTTACCTGGTGTGGAACAGAAAGGAACAGAATAAATGCACACAACCTTTCCTAGAAAGGAGGGAAAGAGGACACAAAGGAGATACCTGCTTGTTGTAACTAGAAAAGAGGACAGAGGGGAGGCAGGGCCTTGGGTGACTCATTACTTTGACCTCAAATTTATTGCTTGTCTACTTTTGCCTTGCAGCAGGTGTGCTGAGGGTTCTAAGAAGTCAAGACACTTTCTCATTCTCCAAGCGCTCAGAGAAGGCTAGAACAGTAGTCTCCTCTTATCCTGATTTCACTTTCCTGGGCTTCAGTTACCCATGGCCAACCACAGTTTGAAAATATTTAATGAAAAATTTCAGAAATAATCAACTTATAAGTTTTAAATTGCATGTTGTTCTGAGTAAAGTGATGAAAGTTTGCATCTTATTGCTTTGTCCTGTCCAAGATGTAAATTATCCCTTTGTCCAGCATATCCGTGTGGTATATATGACATTTATCCTTTAGTCACTCAGTAGCTATCTTAGTTATCAGATCAACAGATCACAAAGAAGGAGAAGGGTGAGTAGAGCATAATATATTTAGAAAGAGTAGGGGACAGACAGAGAGAGAGAGAAAGAGAGAAGAGAGAGGTCATATTTACACAACATTTATTGCAGCTGATTGTTATAATTGTTCTATTTTATCATTAGTTATGGCTGTTAAACTCTTACTGTACCTCAGTCATAAATTAACCTTCATTATAGGTTTATATGTGTAGAAAAGCACATAGTGTGTATAGGGTTTGGTATTGTTCGTAAGTTCAGGCATTCGCTGGGGGTCTTGGAACATCTCCCCTGCAGATGAAGGGGATTGAAGTACAAAAATGCCTAAAATATGAGGCAAAATTCTAGAATCAGCCCTGCTCCCAAAAGTAGCAGCAATATTTTCCTCTTTGCTGAATCAGTCACAGTTTTTGTCTTTTTCAAATATTATGGGTTTTAGACTATGACAATAGTAAATGGGTTATGTATGACTTAAGATAGAAAATAATTTAAAATTATGGGCAAACCTAGTGAGGATGGAGAAAACACACATTTCTAGATTCAAAATGATGAGATACTACTCTATACAATTGGCAATTTATGATTGATCTAATCATCTACTCAGATATCCATCCACCCACCAATCCTTGCAAAAATCCGTCCATCCATCCACCCACTCACCATCCTTTCATCCACCTACCTGCCCACCTATGCTTCCATCCATCCATCCATCCATCCATCCTTCCTTCCATCCATCCATCTACTTTGCCCACCTGACCTTTATTCTTTCCCTCCCTTCCATCTATGCAGCTAACAAATCTCTAGAGGGCAATGTGCCTACCTACAATATACCAGACCCAGGATGCAGTGCTGGGACTATTACAAAAGAGTACAATATAGTTCCCACCCATAAGGAGCTCACAGTCTAATGGAGAAGAGAGGTAGATAAAAACTAAGTTATTACAAAATGGCAAATGGTTTTGTAGAGGCATGGGCAAGGTACTGATTTCTTGGTGTAATGGGTAGTATTACAAGCAAATCTAAAGCAACAGAAAAACAACTCCTAGGATGTTCAATGTAGCATCATGGTTAAAGCTTGGTCTCAGATCCTGGATCTTGCATTACTGGCTCTGTCATCTTAGCAAATTCCTCAAATGTTTTGTGTCTTGTTTTTTTTTCAAATTTAAAATGGGACTAATAGTATTCAGCTCATATGATTACTAGTAGGCTGAAATTAATCAACAAGTATAAAGCCCGTAGAGTCACATCTAGCACATAGAAAGCATTACAAATGTTGGCTAAATTAGTATCTGTGTGGACCTGACAGTTTAAATTCATTGTTACATTTAGTCCTTAAAATCTCTCTCTGCCTCGGGGAAGTAGGCAGAAGAGTTATTGCTTTCCAGTCAGGGACAGTGAGGTCCAGGGAGATTTTTTGAAGAAGTCACAGAACTTCAGAGTAGTGGAGCTGGAAATCCACCTCAGAGCTTCTTCTACAATGTTCTTTCTATTATGACTTGAAGTCTCATATATTGATTTGGAAAAGCAATTGTTGTTCCCCAAGTGTCATAGCTGCTGACTGGTGCAGCTGGGCTGGCGGTAAACAGAGCCAAATGACACAGGCTGCAGCACCACCAAGTCACTGCTGCTTTGTCCGCATCTGCCACTCAATACATGGTCCCTGGTGATGAAGAGACAGAAGGCGTGGGTCAGGAAGCTGCCAGACACCAAATATACATCTTAATTGGTGGCAGGCAGTCACCTTCATCCAAGTCCTGGATGGTAAAATGTCTCCCACAGGCATTCATACAATTAGAAAGTTAATGTCCTTTTAAAACAAAAACTAGCTTTGGAGTTTGAAGTCAACTCGAGTGAGATATTTTAAATTGATATCCCATTCAAAATGTGGACAAGTTTCCTCGATTGATTTGGTTTTTGGGTTGAGTCTTATGAAAATGCATCAGAACCGTGAGTGCTGCAATATGTGAAGCTCAGAGAGAAGCAGAAAAGTATGCAGGAGCCCAGTGCTTCCATGGAAAGCAATCTCAGACCACAACCTACAACTGTCACAGAATTAATGGGGGCATGGTAGTTATGGAAAGAGACGTGGAAGACTTGGGGGGTCCTCATCATTTCAGTGCTCTTTTTGCCATATATTGAGTCCTGGGGCAGCAAAATGAAACCTTCCTTGCTTTCTGTTATAAAAGTCACTGGTTTAACTTGGGGAGAAACATAAATACAAAATTATAGTACAGTGTAATATGGGGATAATACTACTTTGTATAGGCAGCACAGAGAAAGAAATTATTGATTTTGCTTCTGGCATTTTGAGGAGGTCTCAGTAAGTAGATGTTATCAACGTAGGCTTTTAAAGCATAAGTAATAGTTCTTTTAGATAGACAACTTGAGGATACACATTCTAAGCAGAGGCCATAGCATATCTAAACACCTGGAATTATTAACATGCTCCACTTAACCCAAAGTGTCTTCTTAAACAGTTATATCTGTTACCAACACTTGGTATTATCTTCTTAATTTCTGCCAAATGAGTGGGCATAAAAAGATATCTTATTTTGGTCTTAATTCATACTTCCTTAATTTCTAATGAGGTTCAGTATCTTATATGTTTTCGACAATTTATATTTTGCGTGCCATACCTGTTCATGACGTAGGCCTATTTTTCTGTTTTGGTTGTGTTTTTCTAATTGACTTATGCAAATGTTCATATATTCTGACTACTAATCCTTTGTGGGTTTTGTTTTACAAATATATTCTCTTACAAACTTATTTTCATATATTCTCATTCGTATATATAAATACATATATGTATATTACACATAGGCATAAAGTTATATAAAATTGACATGTACTATATAGATATATATCAATGGCTCATGTATTCCTTTTATAGTATTCAAAATGCATCATGTTTGAGAAATAGCCTCCAACCTTCGTCATCAAAGTATGCTCTTTTAAATAGTTTTAAATAGTTTTAAAGTTTTGCCTTCTATATTTGAATATGAAAACTATTTAGAATTAACATATGTGTGTACTGTGATATAGGCATGTACTATGTTTTATTTGCCAAGATATATAATGGTTCTCTCAGCAGCATTTATTAAATGATCCATATTTTCCCATGTGATCTACAATACTAACTGACCTGTATGACATTTCTTAGAAGTACATTATTACTATTATTATTTTAATTTCAGTAGGTTTTTAGGGAACAGGTGGTTGCTTACATGAATAAGTTCTTTAGTGGTGATTTCTGAGATTTCGGTGCACCCATCATTCAAGCAGTGTAGACTGTACCCAATGTGTAGTTTTTTATCTCTTACCCTCCTCCTGTCCTTTCCCCCAAGTTCCCAAAGTCCATTGTATCATTCTTATGTCTTCATGTCCTCATAGCTTAGCTCCCACATATCAGCAAGAACATGCAATACTTGGTTTTCCATTCCCGAGTTACTTTACTTAGAATAATAGTCTCCAGTCTCATCCAGGTCACTGCAAATGCTGTTAATTCATTCCTTTTTATGGCTACATAGTATTCCATCGTATATCTATACCACAGTTTCTTTATCTACTTATTGATTGATGGGCATTTGGGTTGGTTCTACAATTTTGCAATTGTGAATTGTGCTGCTATAAACATGCATGTGCATCTTTTTTGAATAATGACTTCTTTTCCTCTGGGTAGATACCCAGTAGTGGGATTGCTGGGTCAAATGGTAGTTCTACTTTTAGTTCTTTAAGGAATCTCCACACTGTTTTCCATAGTGGCTGTACTAGTTTACATTCCCACTAGCAGTGTAGAAGTGTACCCTGTTCACTGCATCCCTGCCAACATCTGCTGTTTTTTGATGTTTTGATTATGGCCATTGTTGCAGGAGTAAGGTGGGATTACATTGTGGTTTTGATTTGCATTTCCCTGATATTAGTGATGTTGAGCATTTTTTCATAAGTTTATTGGCCATTTGTATATCTTGAGAATTGTCTATTCATGTTCTTTGCTCACTTTTTGATGGGATTATTTGTTTTTTTCTTGCTGATTTGTTTGAGTTCTTTGTAGATTCTGGATATTAGTCTTTAGTCAGATGCAGAGTTTGCAAAGATTTTCTCCCATTCTGTGGGTTGTCTGTTTAATCTGCTGAGTATTTCTTTTGTTTTGCAGAAGATTTTTATTTTAAGTCCCATCTATTTATCTTTGTTTTTGTTGCATTTGCTTTTGGGTTCTTGGTCGTGAAGTCTTTGCCTAGGCTAATGTCTAGAAGGGCTTTTCCAATGTTATCTTTCAGATTTTTATGGTTTCAGGTCTTAGATTTAAGCCTTTGATCCACCTTGAGTTAATTTTTGTATAAGGTGAGTGATGAGGATTTCATTCTTCTGCATGTGGCTTGGCAATTATCCCAGTGCCATTTTTTGAAAAGGGTGTCCATTTGACACTTTATATTTTTATTTGATTTGTCAAAGATTAGTACCATGTTGAATAGAAGTGATGAAAGTGGACCTCCTTGTCTTCTTTCAGTTCTTAAGGGGAATGCTTTCAACTTTTCCCCACTCAGTATAGTGTTGGCTGTAGGTTTGTCATAGATGGCTTATATTACCTTGGGGTATATCACTTTTATTCCCATTTTGCTGAAGATTTTAATAATAAAGCAATGCTGGATTTTGTCAAATGCTTTTTCTGTGTTTATTGAGATTATCATGTCATTTTTGTTTTTAATTCTGTTTATGTGGTACATCACATTTATTGACATTAAGTCTATTGTTTCTTTGTTGACTTTCTGTCTTGATTACCTGTCTCATGCTGTCAGTGGAGTATTGACGTCTCCCACTATTATTGTGTTGCAATCTATCTCATTTCTTAGGTCTAGTAGTAATTGTTTTATAAATTTTGGAGCTCCAGTGTTAGGTGCATATGTATTTAGAATTGTGATATTTTCCTATTGGACTAGCCCTTTTATCGTTACATAATGTCCCTTTTTGTCTTTTTTTTTACTGTTGTTTCTTTAAAGTCTTTTTTGTTTGGTATAAGAATCTCCTGCTCACTTTTGGTGTTCATTTACATGAAATATCTTTTTCTACCCCTTTACCTGCAATATATGTGAGTCCTTATGTGTTAGGTGAGTCTCTTAAAGACAGCAGATACTTGGTTGGTGAATTCTTATCCATTCTGTCATTCTATATATTTTAAGTGGAATATTTAGACCATTTACATTCAGCATTAGTTTTGAGATGTGAGGTACTATACTATTCATTGTGCTAGTTGTTGCCTGAATGCCTTTTTTTTTTTTCTATTGTGTTATTGTTTTACAGGCCTTCTGAGATTTACGCTTTAAGGAGGTTCTATTTTGGTGTACTTTGGGGTTTTGTTTCAAGACATTTAACTCCTTTTAGCAGTTCTTCTAGTGCTGGCTTGGTAGTGGCAAATTCTCTCAGCGTTTGTTGGTCTGGAAACGACTGTATCTTTCCTTCATTTATAAAGTTTAGTTCTTGTAGATACAAAACTCTCGGCTGATAATAGTTTTGTTTAAAGAGGCTGAAGATAGGATCCCAAACCCTTCTGGCTTGTAGAGTTTCTACTGAGAAATCTGTTGTTATTCTGATAGGTTTTCCTTTATAAGTAACCTGATGCTTTTGTCTCACAGCTCTTAAGAGTCTTTCATTCATCTTAATCTTAGATAACCTGATGACTATGTGCCTCGGCAGTGATCTTTCTTGCAATGAATTTCTCAGGCATTCTTTGAGTTTCTTGCATTTGGATGCCTAGATCTCTAGCAAGGCCAGGGAAGAGTTCCTTTTCCCTCAAATAAGTTTTCTAAACTTTTAGATTCCTCTTCTTCCTTGAAGAAACCAATTATTTTTAGGTTTGGTCATTGAGCATAGTCCCAAACTTCTTGGAGGCTTCGTTTATTTTGTTTTCTATCCTTTTTTCTTTGTCTCTGTCAGATTGGGTTAATTCAAAAGCCTTGTACTCAAGTTCTGAAGTTCTTTTTTCTACTAGTTCAATTATATTGTAGAAACTTTCCAGTGTAGTTTGCATTTCTCTAAGTGTGTCTTTCATTTCCCGACGTGGTAATTGTTCTTTATTTATGCTATCTATTACTCTGGAGGTTTTTCATCCATATCCTGCCTTATTTTAAAAATTTCTTTAAGTTGATTTTCACCTTTCTCTGGTGCCTCTTTAAGTAGTTTAATGATCAACCTTCTGAATTCCTTTCCTGGCAATTCAGAGATTTCCTGTTGGTTTATATCCATTGCTGGTGAGCTAGTGTGATCTTTTGGGGGTGAGAGAACTTTGCTTTGCCTTATTACCAGAATTATTTTTTGGTGCCTTCTCGTTTGGGTAGACTATGTCAGAGGAAAGATCTGGGGTTCAAGGACTGCTGTTCACATTCATTTGTCCCACAGGGTGCTCCCTTGATATGGTGCTTTTCCCTTTACCCTAGAGATGCGTGCTTTTCTCTTTCCCCTTTCTTCCTGAAAGCCAGACTGCAGTGATTGCTATTGCTCTTTTGGGTCTAATCACTCAGTGAAGCTACCCAGCTCTAGGCTGGTGCTTGGGAGTGTCTGCAAAGAGTCTTGTGATGTGATGTGTCTTCAGGTTTCTCAGTCATGGCTACCAGCATGTGATCTGGCGGAAGTAGCAGAGGCATGAAGTGGACTCTGTAAGTGTCCTTGGTTGTAGTTTTGTTTAGTGCACTGGTTTTCTTGAATGCTGGTTGTGATAGCAGTGAAGTTGTCATGTGGACAGACTCAGGATCTCTGGTTAGCCAGGATGTTATAGGCCATAGAATTAGCTATTATTTTCTCCTTTGCTGAAGTGGGTTATTGTTTTATATAAATAGCTGTAATGGTTTAAGTTGGTTGGACACAAGCCAGGAGGTGGCACACTAAACAAAACTACACCTCACAGCACCACAAATGAGGGAACCTACTAAACTGTAGTTTCTTCATTGGTAAGATGATACCATTACTCATATGTAGAACTGTTGTGAGGACTAGAAGATATATATGGAACACTCAGCACAGAGCTCAATGAGCAGGAGGTCATGTTGTTTGTATGAGTAGTCAGGAAGTTGGGGTGTACACATTGAGTCCCTCAATTGTCCAGTGGTTCTGTGAGGGGATGGTGGTACTGGAATGGTAATGAAGATGCTTACTGTGCAAGAGCTATTCCGAATAATGGGAGAAAGAACCAAAAACTCACAATTCCCTTCTTCTTCTGGCTTTTGCATAGAAGGCAAAATTGGCTTAAAATGAGAATGAAGGGCACTGGTTTAGACTGTCCTTTTCCTGGTTACTACAGATGAGTGAGGCTAAACAGAATCTCTCATATTCTTGGAACTGGACATCAAAAAGTATGGTGGGTTCTCTGAAGCTGGCTGCCTGTTTGGTAGGTCACCTTCTTGAAACATGGCACAATGTGTCTTGTTTTGTGTAGAATTTGTTTGGTGTTCAAGTGATTTCTTTTAGAGTGTGCTGTCTGAAGTTATGGGAGGGAAAATTTCAGTTTGTAGATACTTAGTTAAATGTAGGTTTAAAGCTATCACAAAAAGAGCTCTGGATGGGGAGAGCCAACTCTCTGGGGTTGATATTGATTCCCTTCCCATCTAGCTGTGTGATTTTAGTTAAGATCTGGAGAAGGAGAGGTTTGGACTCAGCATTTGGTAATTTCCATTTAGTTCTCCAATCACCCGCAATACAAGATCCTCCCTAAGCAATTCTTGCATCTTAAAGGTATAGAATGAAAGGGGATTCAGTTGGCAGGAGGAAGATGTTATCCAACACATTAGAGGTAGCCACTCACGTATTATGTTAATTACTTACTGTTTTTCCCGTTTACTAACAGATTTGCTTGACAAACATTATCCTTTCTGCTAGGTGCTAAAAATTATGATAATCACCAAGACAGACCCAACTCTAACTACTTGGACATTATCATCTTGTTTTCACTGAGGCAGCCTAATAGGGAATCTCCATTACACAATAGAGCATGCTTTGATACTTCACTAAATAGTGTAGACTCAGCTTGATTGCATTCATCTACTATTATATACTTTGAAAATTATTTTATTCACATTCGTATGCCTAGGATCCAGCACAGTTCTAGCACATACAAGGTATACAATAAACATCTGAAAGAAGCAGTCCCTGGTAATTTGAGAATGTGTAGACTGAATAGTGTAGACTGAATAATGTAATTTCTATTTTGGTACATTATGGAGGAAAGAGCATATATACAAATATCTATATGCATAAATGGTAGGGAATTAACATGTCTTTAGCATTTACTGTGTGACATCCATTATGTGGGTACTTTAAATACATTTGTTAATAGGATCCTTTTTAATTGCTTGTTTTTTTTTTTTTTTTAAGGTGAAAAAACTGAAATCCAGAAAGGATACATAACTAGCCTATATCATTTAGCTAATACATAGTAGAGAAATAATTTAAATCATGGCCTGTATGACTCTAAATCTATAATCACCTTGTTTTATTTCTGTGTGTTTCTATGGTTGCAGGAATTACTATTGCAATCAGATGTAAAAATCCTAACCAGTGCGATTATGTAACTGAAGGCTCCGTGATAATTGGGAAGCCTCCAGATCCTGCCTGCCTAGAGTCAGACTTTCTCTAGCTTTGCTGTAACCGACCACAGAGATTCCAAAGGCTACAGACCAGAATAGACCCCAAACTGAATATGGCATAAAATTACAAATTGAAGTTAAAATAAGTGCTGTTGTTGTTTTTAACCACAGTGATAATAATAATTTATACTGACATGATGGTTTATAGATTTCAAAGCTCTTGTTTATGTGTCAACATGCCTGGGAAACAGGCATGACAGGGACCAGCAAGGGTTACATTACTCACTCAAGCTCTCCCTGCTGGTTAGAGGCCTGACTGAGTCTGTTCTTTTTGCTCGTATGTAGAATAATGAGACTCTCTCAGATTAGCTCAACCATGTGTATACCAACTCTAAGCTAATGCAGCAGACATGGATTTATAGTGAGGCTTAAAATAGTAACAGTGTAATTTCATATCGTCTCACAATTTATTTTCCCTATTGGAAAGGAAAGATGCCCTTTCTTCTTTCTTTCTTTGTGCTTTGTAAGAAAACCTAGTTGTGGGTTGCAGTAATGGGTGGAGAAGAGGGTCCTTTCAATTTGTTCAATTTTCAGACAATCACAAAGGAAGGAACATTTTAAAGTTATTTGGAAATGGTAATAAGTGAGACTGTGAGACAGGCAATTCTCAGGAGAACCAAGCAATTATGATACTTTAACATTCTTTGAAAAAATCTCCCCACACAGGAGGATCTTTGTAGGCCTTCCCATCAACATCTCCCACCTAAAATTGCAGCCAGTGAAGGCACTGGAAGGCACATCTTACTTTTCTTACCCAAGGGAGCTAAGACACAGTTTACCTGTGAGTTGGTCATTAGCCAAGAATTACACACTATTGCTTCTATGGGTTTCAGTGGTGTGGGTTAGTTTTCTGTCTCCTTTCCTCCTCTGAGTTATGTTTTGGGCTCAATACACTTCCATTCCTCTGGAGGCAGGCAGCTTGGTTCAAAGAAGTACACAGTGGATTTAGGAAATGCAACACTGGAAGTCTGATGCCAGCTCCATTATTTACTTGGGCACTCTTGGGAGAGTCACATACCATCGCCAGCCTCACTTCATCTGTGAAATGGAAATAAGGTCTGTCTCACTGGGTTGCTGAGTAAGTGAAATGTGATGCTCTATATGAAAGTGCTTTGCCCCCAGAATAGATCTTTACTGTCTTAATTATTGTGTCTTTCTCACATTTATGGCTCTTTTTTTAAATGGATTCTTCACTTCCAACAAAGTGTTCCTTCCTAAAACTCATTTCAACTTGCTCTTTGTCATTCTTTCTTGTAAGGCCTGGGCTGGTTTTGGGACAGTGTCCTTCTGAAGTTGCCTTTGAGTTGAGGAGCGATCCTCTCTCATCAGAGCCCCTGGGCTACTTGGTCCACTGGGATGCTGAGCTGAGCTGCTGGCACTTGCTGATCCTAAGGGAGGCCTCCTGTTGTGAACACAATTGCATCATGATGGGAACTGACCCCCTAGTACTAATGAACTTCTTGAGTAGGAAGCTCTGGGGCTCCCACTCCCTTTCCATGAACTTCGTTCTCCAGCAACTTCAGGCAAAGTAACATCCCTCCTCCAGATGTTTAGAAACTTCATACCTTGTGCCCACTGACCTTGATTAAACATCAGCAACTCAAGTTACTCCCTCCTTTGACACCCCTGTGGTTCCCTATTTTTATGATGTTAACTCCAAACACCCTTGTTTCCTGGTCCTGAGCACATCATAGCAGTCTTCTTCCTGTGCCGTGAATGTGACATGCACACTTCTGCCTCCATACTCTTGCCCATTTTCATCCTTTTTCAAGTGGCTGTCCTCATTTCATTCAGGGCTGCCCAATCTTCTAGCCTTTCTCAGGTTCTCCTTCCCTCATGAAAGCCCCTTGATGCTACCCCATCTTTTCCTTCTGCCTTGAACTTCAACACCTCTGAGAAGTCTGTTGTACCACAGAGTTTAGCACCAAGTTATATCCTGGCTTGTGGTTATTTTTTGAAATGTCAGTTTTAGATCCTTAACTGAGTTGAGAGCTTTTAAACTCAACCATGTGAGAAATGGTTAATTGAACAATTACTATTCACTTTATTGGTTATCAAAGATAAATGTATGAGCCATGGCTGATATTCTTGAGTGGCTCAAATCTAGTAGTAGAGACAGACCAGTAATCTAAAAACTAAAATGCACTGTTATAAGTGCTGTAGAATAGAAATATGTACAAAGACTTATGGGAGAAGTGGGAATGAGTATGGGGCTGGGGGTGACTGTGGAGGGGGCATCTATTATTGAATACCTTCATGTTCCAAGCCCTGAGCTAGGAATTGGTATCATCTTATTTAATACTTAAAACCATCTTGTAAGAAGATGTGAAGCAGTGTCCCCATTTTCCAAATGAGATCAAGAAAGAAGTGATTTGCCAAGCTTAGAGAGCTTGGTGGGGCCCACAGTTCTACTGGTTGTAAAACCTATACCATTTGGATTTCCATTATCCTGCCTCTGAAGAGGGTCGATTGGTAATTGCTAGCAGGTGCTACTTAGCCATTGACCTCTCAGGTCCTTGCCTTCCTTTAGGAGATTTTGGGCCATTTGCACCTTTTCTTTCACATGAACTTCAGGTTTGCTAGAGTTAGACAACAAACAATAGTAAATAAAAAATCCTTTCTTTTTTTGTGCTGTAAAGAGATCTTTCATTATTAATTTGCTCTTAAAACATGAATTTGGAGGAATGAGTTTTAATTTTTTTACTATTATTTGCTTGGTAGCCAGACACAATCATGAGAAGTCCAACACACATTAAGATAGTCCATCAAACCTGGTTTTGAAGCAATTTGTTCTCTTGGTGGCTTTGTTATAAAACCTCTTTGTTATTCAAGCAGACATATCTATCCCAACAAACAATAGATTCAAATATGATTTTGACAGTAAGGGAGGAAAGAAGGAACAAAGCAAAAAAAAGGAAGAAGAGTAGAAGGAAGAGTGGACTGAGAAGGTGGATCACTGAAAGGCATTCTGGGAGTGATAGTCTACCAGTAGCTCTGGGTCCCCTTCCCTTGGACACATTGAAGATTCTGTGTTCAGTCACCTCAGGTCAGAGGAGTGCCTCTCATTACAGGGCTCCTCTGTCGCTATACTGCAGCATTCAGTATTTTGTCTTCTCTTTTCGTCTGACACTTAAAGTGTCCAATGCCTTATTGACTTAATAATCCTGCTGGTGGGAATGAGGTATCTTTCACTCGGTTGATGGGTCTTTCCATCTAAAACATTTCCACCTTTCCAACTTAATTTTTCAAAGCACCTCCTCCCAACCCTACATCACTCTACATTCCAGTCAAACTGGGATTTGCTGCCCCTCAACACTCCCTTGGTTTCTATCAATTCTTCCCTTTCCATTTTTACTTTGTTCTTCAAAACCCAATTCATCAAAGGCTTCTCTATGTCATCAATCAAAATCTCTCTCTTCCCCTGTTATTAACATTTACAGGTGGAAGATACTCACACCGGATCCAAATCCAACTTCAGTCACTCACCAACTGTGTGATCTTGGGTAAGTTAAATAACTCATTTGAAACTCAGCTTCTTCTCTTATTGGATGAGGAACATAAGTCTCCCCCTTGCCTTTGGGACTTGGTACATGTTATTTTCTCTGCCAAAAGCAATCTCCTCCTCTGATTTATTTGGCTGACTCATTCTTCAGGACTCAGCTCAGAAGTCACTTCTTCCTGGAAGCCTTCTTTGATTTCCCAAATCAGATTAGATGTCCTGGCTATTCTCTTATATTTTCTCTGTCACTTCTTCCTGTTACATTGTAATTACATGTTTGTGTCACTCTCAATACCATATCACCAGGCTTAGACCATAGATTACACGAAGAGTAAATATCACCAAAAGATGCTTTACTAATCACATGGGTAAAGCACCAGGCACATAGTAGCTGCTCAGTAAGTCATTCCCTATCCTTTAGTATACATTGCACTGAAGTTAGTGTTATTTGCTTATACTTGTATATTTGTTATCTCCACTTGACTTTGTGTATTGGAAGACATAGACCCACTCAATTTTATGCATCTTAAGACTTAGATGCACAACTTGATTATCTTTGTATCCTTCACAAGATCTAATGGATACAAAAGGACAAATGTTGGATTGAATAATGATGCACATAAATTAAAATTCTTTAAATTCAAGCCATCACATGAGGAAAACATTTTGCCAGCCTTCACTGGTGTTATGATAGAGAATCCAGTTTACTTTAAATAAGTTTTCTCTTTTTGATAAAAGGTGCTCAGTAAATGATTATGGAACACACAGACAATGAACATATTGGATTTTTCCTGTTTGTGCACGTACTGGATTCTAAATTGGTCAGATGAGGATGGAGTAATCCCCATTCTTCATCTTGCCTCTCATTGTGCCTCGCACCTGCGCTGGTGCTCAGAAAAGTTTGCTGAATTGAACTGGGGAAGGAGCTATTGTGATTCTTCTTTTTCCTTGCTTTCTGGGATCTTCTTAGAGAACTGCCCAAAAGGTTGCTTTGCTATGCAGAGAGGCAGATAGTATGTGAGTATATGAAAGGAGAGAAACAGAGAGGAGAGGTATGGATAAATTGTTAAAAGGAAAAAAAATCATGTCAAGTCAGGGATGAAAAATCACTTTCTCTCATCTCTTTTTCTTGCTGCCTATTAAAGGGTTGTCCAGGAAAGACCAAGTAAGAGACTGAGGTTTCTTCCATCAGAGATGAGTGACCAAAATGTCAGCTGGGAATAGAAGATCAAGGCAACATGAAGGCGGCAGCAAGGGGGGCGCGGGTGGGTGGTGGTGTCTTCCTCAATCTGCTCCCAGCCCTGCCAGGCAGGCTTTGGCTTGTCTAGAAGTTCCATCGCCAAGGGCTTCCTCCTCATTCTCTCAGCTCAGCTGAACTGCTGGGGCTGTTGAGAGACAGAAGTGTGAACAGGGTAGGCATGAGGGCGGGTGCTGAGAGCAGGCGCTGCAGCAGTGATGCAAAATAATCATTTGTTTCATATCTGGGTTTACAAGTATAATGAAGCTTTGTCTGTTGACTGTCTGTCTACCATCCATCAACCCTGTTCTGCTGGAGGCAACGCCCAGCTCCTGATGGGCCTCCAAAATATTGGTTTGTTCTCTTCTCCTGCCTAGTAGTGCTAGTAAATAAAGGAAATGGAGCTACAGATGGAAGTTGTTTGCTGCAGTATTATGTCTGGGGGCGGGCAAGGCTACGGCTGCAGTCCCTGCCAGGAAACACACCAGCTGGTGATGTTTTTACGTCTGCTCTCCCCAGCTCCAACTCCAATGGGGAGCAAGTGGGAGGACTGATGTGCTAAGCCTGCCTTTCTTTTCCCTCCAGCTTCCATTTTGGGTTTATGCACTCTTGGCATGAGGGCTGCCCAGCTGTAGGCCCTGCTTCTCACACATCCTGGCAGTGAAACTGTGATGATTGCCTGTTTGAGATGAAGGAAGGAGGTGGATGGCTTCCTGCACCTGCTCTGGCTTGTATTAGGGATTTCCCCCTCTCACCTATTATGCTGAGATGACTTTTTACAAATGGACTATTTCTGGCTGATTTTAGTGATATAGTTGGATTGAATTCTCTGCTGAGAAGGAAAGCCTCATGGATACCATTAGTGCTGCATCTTGAGAGGAGGCAGCCTAGATCCCATGTTCAAAGCTGGCCACCCATCACCTCTGTCACACTGGCTTCCTCAACGCTAAAGGCATTACAAAGTCTTTGGACCACATGACTCTGGATTCATTGACTTTTCAGACTTACTTATTTAACCTTCGTTACTCTGTCAGTGTCTTCATTTGTGAAATGAAGAATGAATGAATAAATGGATAGATAAATACATGTATGTATGTATCTATCTATCTAGTATCTATCATGTATGTATGTATGTATGTATGTATGTATGTATCTATCTATCTATCTATCTATCTATCT
The DNA here is from genome assembly GCF_007565055.1 of Rhinopithecus roxellana. Lineage (NCBI taxonomy): Eukaryota > Metazoa > Chordata > Mammalia > Primates > Cercopithecidae > Rhinopithecus > Rhinopithecus roxellana. The sequence goes on along the minus strand of NC_044550.1, from coordinate 163,460,237 downwards.
ATCTATCTATCTATCTGTCATTCATCTGTTTCTCTCTCTTTCTGAGTTTTAATTCTAATTCCTACATGCTCTTTTGGCTCTACAAGTTGTGCTGATTTGTGTAGAAATCTCATGGGTTTTCAAAATCCTATTTTGCAGTGAGATGTTTATAACTTGGGATTACCAGTACTTCACTTTCTCAAATCATTTACATTTGCTTGTATGTGTGAATATTTGCATGTGTTCACGTGATGGTCTTTAATACCCTATCTTGAGAGTTATATGGCATCATGAAGGCATTCTAAGGTCAAAATATCCAGGTTGGATCTTAGCACTGCTATTCACTAGTGATTTCACCTTGGGCAAGTGGCTTAATGTCTCTATTTCGATGTTTTCTTTTATAAAATGGAGATAATGATAATGCCTCTTAGTGTTGTATGATTGAATGAGTTTATATAATTACTTAGACAATGCCTGGCATATGGTATGCTATATAAAGGTTTGCTGTTATTCTGGGGGATGGTCAAGGTACATGGTATTAGAGTTTCTTACTCTCAGCAAGTTGTTTACTGGTATATAAACATCTTTATCTTGGGCACAAGACTACAATTTTGCATTCAGAAAGTATTCCATGTAAAGGCTGTCTCACTCCTTAATTTTCTTTCTGTCCTCCATCTTTCCTTGTCTTCCTCCAGAAGCTCCTCCTTAAGTGTCCCTCCTACTTATGTCCTACTAGCCTCTGACATAAAAACACAATTCCTGCTCATGTCCCTTCTTTGTCATATAGATATAGATATATGCATACACACCCACTTATATGTGTATGTAGTATAAGAAATAATTCCGATGTCATTAGGAACTGAGGCTTTTACTCATTAGAGAGGAAAGATATAAGTAAAATAAACTCCTGATATATTTTCTTTCAGTAACAAAAAATAAGTTAGTTGTGTCCACTGAAAAAGTCTAGACAGAATGATCAACCCAGTAACAAGGAGGACTCTTAACATCCAAATTGTGGTCTCCAAATGTAATTTCTTACTAAGGAGTTTGGGTTTCTTTGAGAAATGGATGATTATAAGTGTGGGACAAAAAACACATTAGATGAGTTATGTGTCTCATTGCATCTCATTAGAGCATCTCATTGCATCAGAAAGCAAGGAAGCTATCAAAGGCCCTTGGAGCCATGTAAAATTAACTTACGAACAATATGAAATTGCTTCCAAAGGGTAAATATGGGAAGTTTAACATCAAAAGAAATAATATGTGCAATATATTGAAATACATCAAATATGTTAAAATCCCTTGAGTCCGTAATGATATTTTAAACAAACAACAAGATCACTGGTTACTTTTGGATGTTTCTAGAGACCCTATTAATTATTGTTATTATCATTAATTTTATTTTTCCGTAAGTTATTAGAGTGCAGGTGGTATTTGGTTCTTTGGTGGTGATTTTTGAGATTTTGTTGCACCCATCACCCGAGCAGTATACAGTGCACCATATTTGTAGTCTTTTATCCCTTGCCCCCTTTCCCCTCTTCCCCACAAGTCCCCAAAGTCCATTGTATCATTCTTATGCCTTTGCATCCTCATAGCTTAGCTCCCACATATCATTGAGAACATATGATGTTTGGTTTTCAATTCCTGAGTTACTTCACTTAGAATAATAGTCTCCAATCTCATCCACATCACTGCAGATGTTAATTCATTCATTTTTATGGCTGCTTAGTATTCCAGTGTATGCATGTGTCTATCTAGTATCTGTCTATCTATGCAGATAGTTTCTTTATCCACTAGTTGATTGATGGACATTTGGGTTGGTTCCATGATTTTGCAATTGTGAATTGTGCTGCTGTAAACATGCGTGTGCAAGTATCTTTTTCAAATAATGACTTATTTTCCTCTGGATCGATGCCCAGTAATGGGATTGCTGAGTCAAATGGTAGTTCTACTTTTAGTTCTTTAAGGAATCTCCACACTGTTTTCCATAGTGGCTGTACTAGTTTACATTCCCACCAGTAGTGTAGAAGTGTTCCCTGTTCACTCTATCCTGGCCAACATCTACTTTTTTTTTTTTTTTTTTTTGATTTGTTGATTATGGCCATTGTTGTAGGAGTAAGGTGGGATTACATTGTGGTTTTGATTTGCATTTCCCTGATCATTAGTGATGTTGAGCATTTTTTCATAAGTTTATTGGCCATTTGTACATCTTCTTTTGAGAATTGTCTATTAATGTCCTTAGGCCGCTTTTAATGGGATTGTTTTTTTTTCTTACTAATTTGTGTGAGTTTGTTGTAGATTGTGGATATTAGTCCTTTGTCAGATGTATAGATTGTGAAGATTTTCTCCCACTCTGTGGGTTGTCTATTTACTCTGCTGACTATTCCTTTTGCCATGCAAAAGCTATTTTGTTTAATTAGGTCCCAGCTATTTATCTTTGTTTTTATTGCATTTGCTTTTGGGTTCTTGGTCATGAAATCCTTGCCTAAGCCAATGTCTAGAAGGGTTTTCTCAATGTTATCTTCTAGAATTTTTATAGTTTCAGGACTTAGGTTTTATTCTTTAATCTATCTTGAGTTGATTTCTGTATAAGATGAAAGATGAGGATCCAATTTCATTCTCTGACACATGGCTAGCCAATTATCCCAGCACCATTTGTTGAAAAGGTTGTCCTTTCCCCACTTTTTGTTTTTGTTTGCTTTGTTGAAAATCAATTGGCTCTAAGTATTTGGGTTTATTTCTGGGTTCTCTATTATGTTCCATTGGTTTATGTGCCTATTTTTATACCCATACCATACTGTTTTGGTGACTATGCCCTTATGGTATAGTTTGCAATCAGGTAGTATGATGCCTCCATATTTGTTCATTTTGCTTAGTCTTTCTTTGACTATGCAGGCTTTTTTGGTCCCATAAGAATTTTAGAATTTTTTTTTCTAACTGTGTGAAGAATGATGGTGGTATGCTGGTGGGAGTTGCATTGAATTTTTAGATTGCTTTTGGCAGTATGGTCATTTTCACAACATTGATCCTATCGATCCATGAGCATGGGATGCATTTCCATTTGTTTGTGTCACCTATGATTTCTTTCAGCAGTGTTTTGTAGTTTTCCTTGTAGAGGTCTTTCGTCTCCTTGGTTAGATATATTACTGTGTGCTTTGTTTTTATTTTTTTTGCAGCTATTATAAAAGGGGTTGAGTTCTTGATTTGATTCTCTGCTTGGTTGTTGTCAGTGTATAGAAGAGCTACTAATTTGTGTATAATGATCTTGTATCTAGAAACTTTGCTGAATTCTTTTATCAGTTCCAGGAGCTTTCTGGAGGAGTCCTTACGGTTTTCAAAGTAAATGATCATATCATCAGCAAAAAGGGACAGTTTCACTTACTCTTTACTGATTTGGATGCCCTTTATTTCCTTTTCTTGTCTGATTGCTCTGGCTAGAACTTCCAGTACTATGTTGAAGAGGAGTGGTGAGAGTGGGCATCCTTGTCTTGTTCCAGTTCTCAGAGGGAATGTTTCAACTTTTCCCAATTCAGTATTATGTTGGCTGTGGAGTTGTCATAGATGGCTTTTATTATCTTGAAGTATGTCCCTTGTATGCTGATTTTGCTGAGAGTTTTAATCATAAAGGAATGCTGGATTTTGTTGAATGTTTTTTCTGCATCTATTGAGATGATCATGTGATTTTTATTGTTAATTCTGTTTATGTGGTATATCACATTTATTGACTTATGTATTTTAAACCATCCCTACATCCCTGGCATGAAACCCACTTGATCATGGTAGATTATCTTTTTGATATGTTGTTGGATTTGGTTAGCTAGTATTTTGTTAAGGATCTTAGCATCTATGTTCATCAAGGGTATTGGTCTGTAGTTTTCTTTTTCTGGTGGTGTCCTTTCCTTGTTTAGGTATTAGGGTGATGCTGGCTTCATAGAATGAGTTAGTGAGGGTTCTTTCTTTCTCTAACTTGTGGAATAGTGTCAAAAGGATTGGTACCAATTCTTTTGAATGTCTGGTAGAATTCTGCTGTGAATCTGTCCGGTCCTGGACTTTTTTGTTGTTGGTAATTTTTAAATTATCATTTCAATCTTGCTGCTCATTATTGGTCTGTTCAGGGTATCTGATTCTTCCTGATTTAAACTAGGAGAGTTGTATTTTTCCAGGAATTTATCCATTTCTTCTAGGTTTTCTAGTTTATGTGCATGAAGGGGTTCATAGTAGCCTTGAATAATGTTTTGTATTTCAGTAGTGTCAGTTGTAATATCTCCTGTTTCATTTCTTAGTGGGGTTATTTAGATTTTCTCTCTTCTTTTCTTGATTAATCTTGCTAACAGTGTATCAATTTTATTTATCTTTTCAAAGAACCAGCTTTTCTTTCATTTATCTTTTGTAATTTTTTTGTTTGTTTCAATTTCATTTAGTTCTGCTCTGATCTTGGTTATTTCCTCTCCTCTGCTGCGTTTGGGTTTGGTTTGTTCTTGTTTCTCTAGTTTCTTGGGGTGTGACCTTAGATTGTCTGTTTGTGCTCTTTCAGACTTTTTGATGTAGGTGTTTAAGGCTATAAACTTTCCTCTTAGCAGCACTTTTGCTATATCCCAGAAGTTTTGATAGGTTGTGTCATTATTGTCATTCAGCTTGAAGAATTTTTAAATTTCCATCTTGATTTAGTTTTTGATCCAATGCTCATTCAAGAGCAGGCTATTTAATTTCCATTTATTTGCATGGCTTTGAAGGTTCCTTTTGGAGTTGATTTCCAGTTTTATTCCACTGTGGTCTGAGAGAATGCTTGATATAATTTCAATTTTCTTAAATTTATTGAGGCTCGTTTTGTGGCCTACCATATGGTCTGTCTTGGAGAAAGTTTCATGTGCTGTTGGATAGAATGTGTATTCTGCAGTTGTTGGATGAAATGTTCTGTATATATCTGTTAAGTCAATTTATTCCAAGGTATAGTTTAAATCCATTGTTTATTTGTTGACTTTCTCTCTTGATGACCTGTCTAGTGCTGTCAGTGGAGTATTGAAGTCCTCCACTATTATTGTGTTGCTGTCTATTTCATTTCTTAGGTCTATTAGTAATTGTTTTATAAATTTAGGAGCTTCAATGTTAGGTGCACATATGTTTAGGATTGTGATATTTCCCTGTTGGACAGGGACTTTTACCATGATCTAATGTCTCTGTCTCTTTTAACCACTGTTGCTTTTTTTTTTGAGACAGAGTCTCGCTCAGCTCACGGCAACCTCGCCTCCTGGGTTCACACCATTCTCCCGCCTCAGCCTCCTGAGTCACTGGGACTACAGGCGCCTGCCACCACGCCCGGCTAATTTTGTTTTTGTATTTTTAATAGAGATGGGGTTTCACCATGTTAGCCAGGATGACCTCGATCTCCTGACCTCGTGATCCGCCCACCTCGGCCTCCCGAAGTGCTGGGATTACAGGCGTGAGCCACCGCGCCCAGCCAACCACTGTTGCTTTAAAGTTTGTTTTGTCTGATATAAGATTAATTACTCCTGCTTGCTTTTGGTGTCCATTTGCATGCTTGCTCACTTTTGGTGTCCATTTGCATGAAATGCCTTTTCCCACCCCTTTACGTTAAGTTTATGTGAGTCCTTATGTGTTAGGTAAGTCCCCTGAAGGCAGCAGATAATTGATTGGTGAATTCTTATCCATACTGCAGTTCTGCAGTATCTTTTAAGTGGAGCATTTAGGCCATTTACATTCAGTGTTAGTATTGAAATATGAGGTACCATTGCATTCATTGTGCTCTTTGTTGCCTGTGTAGTTTGGTTTTTTGTTTTTGTTTTTTGCTTTTGCTTACTAGTTTGTATTTTTGTTTTGCAGGCCTTGTGTGAGTTATGCTTTAAAGAGGTTCTGTTTCAATGTGTTTCCAGGATTCATTTCAAGATTTGGAGCTCCTTTTAGCAGTTCTTGTAGTGGTGGCTTGGTAGTGGCAAATTCTCTGAGCATTTGTTTGTCTGAAAATGATTGTATCTTTCCTTCATATATGATGCTTAGTTTTGCTGGATACAAAATTCTTGGCTGATAATTGTTTTGTTTGAGGAACCTAAAGATAAGGCCCCAATCCCTTCTAGCTTGTAGGGTTTCTGCTGAGAAATCTGCTGTTAATCTGATAGGTTTTCCTTTATAGGTTACCAGGTGCTTCTGTCTCACATCTCTTAAGATTCTTTCCTTCATCTTAACTTTGGATAACTGATGACAATGTGCCTTGGAGAACATCTTTTTGTGATAAATTTCCCAAGTGTTCTTTGTGCTTCTTGTATTTGGATGTCTAGGTCTGTATCTAGGTTCGGGAAGTTTTCCTCAATTTTTCCCCCAAATATGTTTTCCAAGCTTTTAGAATTGTCTTCTTCCTCAGTAACACCAATTATTCTTAGGTTTGGTAGTTTAACATAGTCCTAGACTTCTTGGAGCCTTTGTTCATATTTTCTTATTCTTTTTTCTTTGTCTTTGTTGGATTGGGTTAATTCAAAGACCTTGTCTTTGAGCTCTGAATTTCTTTCTTCTACTTGTTCCATTCTATTGCTGGGACTTTCCAGAGCATTTCACATTTCTAAAAGTGTGTCCAAAGTTTCCTGATTTTTTTATTTTTATTTATTTTATTTTTATTTTTTTGAGACAGAGTCTCACTCTGTCACCCAGGCAGGAGCACAGTGGTGTGATCTCAGCTCACTGCAAGCTCCGCCTCCTTGGTTGACACCATTCTTCTGCCTCAGCCTTCCAAGTCGCTGGGACTATAGGCACCTGGCACCATGCCCAGCTAATTTTTTTTTTTTTTTTTTGTATTTTTAGTAGAGATGGGGTTTCACCGTGTTAACCAGGATAGTCTCGATCTCTTGACCTTATGATCTGCCTGCCTTGGCCTCCCAAAGTGCTGGGCTTACAGGTGTAAGCCACCATGCCCAGCCTTTTTAATTTTTTTTTAAGCTATCTATTTCATTGACTATTTCTCCCTTCAATTTTTGTATCGCTTTTTGGATTTCCTTGCATTGGGCTTTGCCTTTCTCTGGTCCCTCCATGATTAGCTTAATAACTAACCTCCTGAATTCTTTTTTAGGTAAATCAGGGATTTCTTCTTGGTTTGGATCCATTGCTGGTGAAGTAGTGTGACTTTTTGGGGTGCTGAAAGGCCTTGTTTTGTTATTTTACTAGGGTTGGTAATGTAACAGGTAATACTACAGGGTTGGTACAGTGTTCAATGAATTACATAAGATATTTAATACCATATTAGAAAATAGGTGTTGTGTTGTTGATGATTTTGCTCTACTGTAGCCTAATGTAAGTGTTCTAAGCACTCTTAAAGTAGGCTAGGCTCAGCTATGAGGTCTGTAGTTTAGGTGTATTAAATGCAGTTTTGACTTAGGATATTTTCAACCTACAACCAGTTTATGACATAACCCCATAATAAGTTGGGGAGCATCTGTATAACCATTAGGTGAAATGTTAATGGGGACATCATGAAAGATACAACTGACAACACTGATTAATCTTAACATCATGCAAATAGAAGCAATCAGACATTAGGTGCCTCCTGGTAGAACCTCATTTTATCATAAAAGTTGACAGAAATTGAACTTCAATGTGGTCAGACCTCTAAATCTACCTAAAAGCTTCTAGGAAATACAGGAGATAAAGGAACATACTAAACAAGACCTCAGACATGCATTTGGAAAAATCTAGACTATGAGAAACTCTGTTGAAATAATTACAGATTATTCCAACAAATAACTTGTTTGGGAAAACAAAGGAGATTGAAAAAGCCTATAGATAAAGAAAAAAAAAAAAAAAAGACAGATTAACCACTGTAATAAGGAAGAGGAGGAGCTTTGAACAGATTGAATACTTGATAATACATTAAGGTTAGTGAATTTAGTCTGTTCTCACACTGCTAATAAGGACATACCCAAGACTGGGTAATTTATAAGGAAAGAGGTTTCATTGACTCACAGTTCCAAGTGGCTGGAGAGGCCTCCAAATCATGGCTGAAGGTGAATGAGGAGCAAAGTTATGTCTTACAGGGCGGCAGTCAAAAGAGTTTGTGCAGACGAACTCTCCTTTATAAAACCATCAGATTTTGTGAAACTTATTCACTATCATGAGAGCAGCATGGGAAAAACCTGTCCCCATGATTCAATTACTTCCCACTGGGTCCCTCCCATAACATGTGGAAATTACAGGAGCTATAATTCAAGGTGAGATGGGGAACGCAGCCAAATGATATCCTTTTGCCCCAGGCCCTCCCAAATCTCATGTCTTCATATTTCAAAACCAATTATGCCTTTCCAACAGTCCCCCAAAGACTTGACTCATTTCAGCAGTAACTTGAAGTCCACAGTCCAAAGTCTCATCTGAGACTAGGCAAGGCAAGTAAGTATCTTCTGCCTATGAGCCTGTAAAATCAAAAGCAAGTATTAGTTACTCCCCAGATACAATGGGGGTAAGGCACTGGATAATCCATTCCAAATGGGAGAAATTGGCCAAAGCAAAGGGCTACCGGCCCTATACAAGTCTGAAATCCAATAGGGCAGTCATTAAGCCTTCAAGTTTCAAAGTGATCTCCTTTGACTCCATGTCTCACATGCAAGTCACATTGGTGCAAGAGGCGGGCTCCCACAGCCTTGGCTAGCTCTGTCCCTGTGGCCTTGCAGGGTATAGCCTCCCTTCCTGGCTTCTTTCATGGGCTGGCATTGAGTATCTCTGGGTTTTCCAGGTATACCATGCAAGCTGTTGGTGAATCTACTATTCTGGCGTCTGGAGGATGATGGCCCTCTTCTCACAGCTCTGCTAGGCACTTCCCCAGTGGGGACTCTGTGTAGGGGCTCCAACCCCACATTTCCCTTCCTCACTGCCCTGGTAGGGGCTCTCTATGAGATCCCTGCCCTTGCAGCAAACTTCTGCCTGGATATCCAGGCATTTCCATACATCCTCTAAAATCTAGGTGGAGGGTCCCAAACCTCCATTCTTGACTTCTGTGTATCCACAAACCTAACACCACGTGTAACCCACTAAGGCTTGGGACTTGTACCCTCTGAAGCCATGGACTGAACTATATTTGGCCCCTTTTAGCCACAACTGGAGCTGAAACAGCTGGGATGCAGGGCACTATGTTTGGAGGCTGCATAAAACAGGAAAGCCCTGAGTCTGGCCCATAAAACCATTTTACTTTCCTAGGCCTCCAGGCCTCTGGTGGGAGGGGCTGCCATGAAGCTCTCTGACATGCCCTGAGGACATTTTCCCTATTGTCTTGCTGATTAGCATTTGGCTCCTCTTTACTTATGCAAATTTCTGCAGCCTGCTTGAATTTCTTCTCAGCTAATGGGTGTTTTCTTTCCTATTGCATCATCAGGCAGCAAATTTTTCAAACTTTTATGCTCTGTCACCTCTTGAATGCTTTGCCATTTAGAAATTTCTTCCACTGGATCCCCCAAATCGTCTCTCTCAAGTTCAAAGTTCCACAGATCTCTATGGCAGGGGCAAAATGCTGCCAGTCTCTTTGCATAGCAAGAGTGAACTTTATTCTAGTTCACAACAAGTTCCTTATCTCCATCTGAAATCAGTTCAGCCTGAATTCTATTATCAATATCACTATCAGTATTTTGGTCAAATTCATTCAACAAGTTTCTAGAAAGTTTCAAACTTTCCCACATCTTCTTGTCTTCTGAGCCCTCCAAGTCTCTAAGAAGCTCCAAATTTTCCCACATTTTACTGTTTTCTTCTAAGTCTTCCAAACTGTTCCAACCTGTGACTGTTACCCAGTTCCAAAGTCACTTCCACATTTTGAGGTATCTTTACACCAGCATCCCACTCTCGGTACCAATTTACTGTATTAGTATGTTCTCTGGCTGCTAATAATGGCATACTCAAGACTGGGTAATTTAGAAAAGAAAGAAGTTTAACTGGCTCACAGTTCCCCATGGCTGGGGAGGCCTCACAATCATGGCTGAAGTTGCATGAGGAGCAATGTCACGTCTTACATGGCAGCAGACAAGACAGTATGTGCAGGGGATCTCCATTTTCTAAAACCATCAGATCTCATGAAGCTTATTCATTATCATGAGAACAGCATGGGAAAAACTCACCCTTATGATTCAATGACCTCTCCCTGAGTCCCTCCCATGACAAGTAGGAATTATGGGAGCTACAATTCAAGATGAGATTTGAGTGGAGACACAACCAAACCATGTCAGTTAGTGTTTTTTGTTTTTTTTTTTTTTACATAATGATATTATGAACACACTTTTAAAAAGTGAGAGAGAAATACTGAAATAATAAATGAAATAATATATCTAGAATGTGTCTCAAAGTAATCTGGAATGGAGAAATGGGGGCATATGAATGAAACAAGAGTCATCATGAATTAATAATTGTTGAAAGTTGAAAATGGATACATAGGATTTTATTATATTATTCCCTCTGCTCTTATATATGTCTGTAATTTCCCTAATAAAAATTTTAAAACCAAACAGAAGAACAGTAGTGGCCATACTGTCTTTCCATGGAATTTCTCCACATCCTGCTTTCCAAGCTTCTCCTTGAACCCTCTTGCTCCTGAGCACCAATCTTGCCTCCATTTGCTAGTCATGTCCTCTTCCTCCAGGTTCTGCAGGTTGGTGACTTAGCTGGACAAGCTGTCTGGTTTTATTTTCTGTTTTGCCGTTGAATGCTGTCCCTGTTTTTTTTTTTTTTTTCTCCCCAAGAGTCCAGCTTCCAGCTTTATTCCAGGTCTTGCCCTGCCCTCAAATACACTAACACAAATATCAACCCCATGCTTTCAGAGCCTTTGTTCTTTGCCCCAGATGCTCACTCAACTGGGTTTGGAAATTGTTCCTTTTCTTTCCTTTCCTTCCATGTAGCCAGTAGAATATGTCTTGGAGGTATGACTTATTTGGGAAGGCAAATAATCTTAAGAAAAGTATGGAACATAAGGTACTAGGGAAGGCACATATGGTGGGGTAAATTGAAAGTCCCCATCCTACCCCATTCCTAAGTCTCTGCCATGCCTTCTATCAAAAGTGAAATATAAAAATTGGAAAAGAGGCATTGTGGCATGGTGCCATCTTTTCCAGAGGGGTTGGCAAGAACTACCCTCAGTTAATATGGGAGGTTTTAAAAAGAGTGTCAGCCCAGGGAAAGATGAATAAATTATGTGCATGATAGGGTGACTGTATTAGTCCATTTTCATGCTGCTGATAAAGATATACCCAAGACTGGGAAGAAAATGAGGTTTAATTGAACTTACAGTTCCATAGGGCTGGAGAGGCCTCAGAATCATGGCAGGCAGTGAAAGGCAATTCTTACATGCAAGGGAAAATGAGGAAGAAGCAAGGGCAGAAACCCCTGAGAAACCCATCAGGTCTCATGAGACTTACTCACTATCACGAGAATAGCATGGGAAAGACTGGCCCTCATGATTCAATTACCTCACCCTGGGCCCCTCCCACAACATGTGGGAATTCTGGGAGATAAAATTCAAGTTGAGATTTGGTGGGGGTGCACAACCAAACCATACCATTTTGTCCCATGCCACCCCCAAATCTCACGTCCTCACATATCAAAACCAATCATGCCTTCCCAACAGTTCCCCAAAGTCTTAATTCATTTCAGCATTAACTCAGAAGTCTATAGTCCAAAGTCTTAACTGAGACAAGGCAAGTGCCTTCTGCCTAGGAGCCTGTAAAATCAAAAGCAAGTTAGTTACTTCCTAGATGCAATGGGGGTACAGGTATTAGGTAGATAGATACAGCCATTCCAAATGGGAGAAATTGACCAAAACAAAGGGGTTACAGGGCCCATGCAAATCCAAAATCCAGCAGGGCAGTTGAATTTTAAAGCTCCAAAATGATCTCCTTTGACTCCAGTTCCCACATTTAGGTCTTACTGATGTAAGAGGTGGGTTCCCATGGTCTTGGGCAGCTCTGCCTCTGTGGCTTTGCAGAGTACAAAACCTCCTTCCTGGCTGCTTTCACAGACTGGTGTTGCATGTCTGTGGCTTTTCCAGGTGCATGGTGCAAGTTGTCGGTGGATCTACCATTCTGAGGTCTGTAGAACAGTGGCTTCCTTTTCACAGATCCAGTAGGTGGTACCACAGTAAGGACTCTGTTTGGGGGCTCCAACCCGACATTTCCCATCTGTACTGCCCTAGCAAAGGTTCTCCATGAGGGCCCCATCCCTGCAGTAAACTTTTGCTTGGGCATCCAGGCATTTCCATACATCTTCTGAAATCTAGGCAGAAGTTCCCAAACCTCAGTTTTTGACTTTGGTACATCTACATGCTCAACACCACATGGAAGCTGCCAAGGCTTGGGGCTTCCATCCTCTGAAGTCACAGCTGGAGCTGTACTTTGGCCCCTTTCAGCTACAGCTGGAGTGGCTGGGACACAGGGCACCACGTCCCTAGGCTGCACATAGCATGTGCAGGACCCTGGGACCATCCCACACAATCACTTTTCCTTCCTGGGCTTCTAGGCCTGTGATGGGAGGGTCTGCCATGGAGGTCTCTGACATGGCCTGGAGACATTTTCCTCATGGTCTTGGGGATTAACCTTAGACTCTTTGCTACTTACGCAAATTTCTGCAGCCGGCTTGAACTTTTCCTAAAAAAATGGGTTTTTCTTTTCTACTGCATCATCAGGCTGAAATTTTTCTGAACTTTTATGCTCTGTTTCCCTTTTAAAATGGAATGTCTTTAACAGCACCCAAGTCAACTTTTGAATGCTTTGCTGCTTAGAAATTTTTTCTGCCAGATACCCTAAATCATCTCTCTCAAGTTCAAAGTTCCACAAATCTCTAAAGAAGGGGCAAAATGCTGCCTGTCTCTTTGCTAAAACATAACAAGAGTCACTTTTGCTCCAGTTCCCAACAAGTGCATCATCTCTATCTGACACCACCTCAGCCTGGACCTTATTGTTCATATCACTATCAGCATTTTGGGCAAAGTGATTCAACAAGTCTCTAGGAGGTTCCAAAGTTTTCCACATTTTCCTGTCTTCTTCTGAGCCCTCCAAACTCTTCCAACCTCTGCCTGTTACCCAGTTCCAAAGTTGCTTCCACATCTTCAGGTATCTTTTCAGCAATGGCCCACTCTACTGGTACCAATTTACTGTATTAGTCCATTTTCATGCTGCAGATAAAGACATATCCAACATTGGGAAGAAAAAGAGGTTTAATTGGACTTACAGTTTCACATGACTGGGGAGGCCTCAGAATCATGATGGGAGGCAAAAGGTACTTCTTACATGGTGGCAGCAAGAGAAAATTAGGAAGAAGCAAAAGCAGAAAGCCCTGATAAACCCATCAGATCTCATGAGACTTAGTCACTATCACAAGAGTAGTACAGGAAAGACCAGCCCCCATGATTCCATTACCTCCCCCTGGGTCCCTCCTACAATACGTGGGAATTCTGGGAGATACAATTCAAATTGAGATTTGTGTGGGGACACAGCCAAACCACATCAGTGACCAACCATCCCTGTTTGCCCAGAAATTAGGCTTCTTTTAGGACACTGGATTACCAGCTAAAAACAGACAAGTACCAGGCAAGCCTGAACAAATTGATCACACAATAGTCAAACCAAGGATACGTTTTTTAAAAAGATATAGGTCAAGTCATGTGGGTAGATAATTTCTTTTATCATTGGAGATGAGCCTGTTTAATTTAGGATAATATTAATAATTCTTGTGATACAGCATGTTTGCTCTTGAGTAATTGCCTAGACACAGACAAAGATGGTTGGGAGATAGATATAGATTTAGAACACTCATTCTCTTTTCCCAGCTCATAAGACTACCTTCCATTGTTCTCTACTTTAAAGCTAACAGAAACCCAGGCAATGAAAATCTCCAATAACACTTTGCTGAAGGCTTATAGTTTGAAATAACAATGTCAATATTAAACTGAAAATATAATTACTGAAAAGAGTTTACAATTCCTTTCCAGTTGCTATTTTTGTTCATAGAGGGATGTACTGTCAAATTACTGTGCTCCAGAAGTCAATGGAAATACTTCTTTTCTTTGAGTGGTTAAGTACTAACTCCAAACACAATTAGCTTCACTTGCTTCATTTTGCTTTTGATATTTAGGATTTCTCATTTTAAAAAATTAAGAACTTTAAAAAAATTGATCCTTGCCCAAGAGAATGACAGTGGGGGTCAGGTAACTGTTAGCTTGGCCAGAAGGTAACTTTGGCTCCTTTGCTCTTTCACCCTAAAGTTCCATCCTGTAGCACAGAGGTTAATTTTGTGTTTGTAAGATGGATAGCAGATTTTTTTTTCCTTTCCATAGAAACAGCATAAGTGGGAAACATTTGAACTCTTCAGATGGGAATTATGTCTTACCAGGAATACATGAAATGTATAGTTTCTGTGGAATGGCTTCAGGAGACTGTCAGACTGTATCCCACACCATGTCAATGCAATGTGCATTTTTCTAGCTAGAGTTTCCGTCACTTTCACCAGATTCCAAAGGAAACTTTAATCCGAAAACAAAGATTAGAACCAGTGTCTTAGAATGGTGAAGGACAAAAAGAGAATCAACAGAAGTGCCTTTCACCAAATGATGGAGGAATAAACACTCTTGACACATTTCATTGTATTGATTCTTAAGTCTAGAATTTTTAACATCACAAATTGGGGTGAGTCTTGTAACTGATATCATCCTAGATCAGATGAAGTATAGTAATTCTTTGTGGATTTTGTTGACTTTATTTTATACTTCTGCACTTCTTAGGAAGATAGTCTAGTTGTCACAAATGAGACATCAAAATACTGTCAAAAGAGCTTTGGCTTCAGAGCCAGGGGACTTAGAATTCCTGGCCCTGCCGCTTTTGAGCTGAGTGAGCTCTAGCAAATGATTTCCTCTTTCCAGGCCCTTCTTTCCACATCTGCAGACTATGAAGGTGTAATCAGCTGGTGCCTCAGAGTGCCTTTAAGGGCACCTGGGTGGGAAGGGAGTGACAGGTGGGTGAAGTTTTGCAGCTCCCCCAACCTTCTTCAACCTCAATAGTTCTGTATTATCTGTTTTACAAAGCAGACTTGTTTCTAAGGTTGGTTTTGTTTTGTTTTGTTTTGTTTTGTTTTTGAAGAATGATTTCTGTTATTAGGGAAACAGAAAAATTAAAAGACCATCTAACTGGCATTTCCAATTGTGGGTCTAAAGAGTTTTATGAATGTGTCACTGGATTTTTGTACCTTCCTTTTGATGATGCCAATTGACTTGCTGTTTGAGAGATCGTACAATAGAGTGACTAGAAGCACAGACGTTGGGTAAGATGGACCAACCTGGAAAATTATCTTTGCTGTGTGACACTGGGCAAGTAATTATAACAATGGGGATAATTTTGGTACCTCTTTCAAAAGATTGTTTTGAGACACCGAGAAGATAGTTCATGGAGAAGGTTCATACAATGCCTAACAAATATGGATCCTCAGTGACCACCAACTGGTGGTAGTATTTCTGTCTCTTGGGTCTTAATGAGGGGAAGGATCTTTATTTCTCCTCACCAGAGTATCTACATTGGAATTCTCTCCACCTAATTCCATCATATAGAAAGTCTTTCAGATTCTTGGACCCATGATCAACCTCTAAGAGACATTTGCTGCTGCAGATGACCGCAGCATGTTGGAGAGCTCATTATTCATATAGCAAGCACTTTCCAACACCAGGGGACATAAGATAAAGGCAGAATGAAGTTTAATTTAAGGAATGTTCATTGTGGCCTTAATGAGAGCACACAAGTGGTAAGATGTGGTCTCTGCCATTTAGGAGCTGGCAGACCAACTAGGTACTTAGGTGACCCAGCAGTAAATGATATGCCAGGAGCTCACAGCAGGACTGAGTGATCCGTACTTGCAGGTCTGAGGGTAACTGGAGGAAATGATGTTTAAATCAAACTTTGAGGAAAGAGAAGAAAGATCACAGGTGAAACAGTGAAAGAGAGGAGGCCATCTTAGCCAGGGAAAGGTAAAAACCAGGAGTCTTCTTCAAAAAATAAAATAAAGGAGTGATTAAGTAGAATCATAGTTAATATTCCTTAAGTGCTAGGTACTTATGAAACACTTTATATGCACTATTACTTATAGTTCATTTAGTCCTTAACCAACTCTGCAAGATAAGTTTTATTATTATATTATCCCCATTCTATAGATGAGGAAAAGGAAGCACAGAGAATGAAGTATCTTGCCCAAGCTGGTAAGTGGGGTAGCTTGGTTTAGAACACAGAAGTCCATTCTCTCAACCAAATGTACTCATCATTCATGAGGCTGCTCTACCAAACTTGGGCCAGTTTACAGATAGAGAGGAGCACTATGCCTTCCGCCAGTCAGGGAAAAAAGTCCTGATTCTTCCTGATAGGTTAGAATTACTTGACTACAGAAGTTTCAACATTTTAGGCTGGATAATTCTTTGTTCTGCAGGGCTATTCTGTGCATTATGGGACTGTTAGCAGCATCACTGGCCTCTACCCACAAGATGCCAGTAACACTTCCTTCCCTGTTTGTGACAAACAAACATGTCTCCAGACATTTCTTAATGTCCCTGGAGTGGGGGGCAGAGTGACTCCCAAGTGGGAACCACCATTGCAGGCAGGCTCATGCTAGGCACTGGCTTGCTGCTCTGCATGAGCAGAGCTGAAGCCAGGAGAAATTCTCCCTGCTGTGCACAAAATTGTCTCCAGCAAACTTTCAGCTTTAAAGTTGTTCATCTCAGCAGCTGGGGTCTTGATTTCTCCAAGGTGACTCATACAGCCACAGTCTGTGGGAGTCGGTGGGTTATCTGTTCTGACAAGGCCTCTTGTGTTGAGTGGGGTGCGGCCTCCAACCCATCAAAGCATGCCGGATGCACAATTACATCTCCGCATTGTGCTTGCCGGGGCATGACAATTGGAACATTGTGATCCAAGGCTTGTTTTGTTCTGACCAGCATCAGAAGTTCAGAACCTTAGCTTGAGTAGCAAAATTGATTATATGTTCTATTTGCTACAAGCCTACCAGCTAGTGCATCCACTCACCCTTTCATTTTCAGGGCCTACCTCTACAGACAACACTTACATAACATTCTTGAAGGCGTTCTCCATGGTGATTAAGCTTTGCAGAGTAGGTTTGAGTAGTTTATCTGCATTACCAGTATCTCTTCCTTGGGATTTTGGAAGAGAGACCCTGGATAGGCCCAGCAGGCAGAGTTTTTGGGGTTGGGGCTGGACTACAGGAGAAAGAGCAAGAAGGGAGGAACAGTGTGGAAGGAAAAACTGAAACTCGGAGGAGCAGGGTAAAGATTTTTCTCCAGAAAAGTACCAAAATCAGGCCAGGCACAGTGGCTCATGCCTGTAATCCCAGAACTTTGGGAGGCTGAGGCAGGTGGATCATGAGGTCAGGAGATTGAGACCATCCTGGCCCACATGCTGAAACCCCGTCTCTACTAAAAATACAAAAATCAGCTGGTCGTGGTGGCTACTCAGTAGTAGTAGTACCAGCTACTCAGGAGGCTGAGGCAGGAGAATCACTTGAACCTGGGAGGTGGAGGTTGCAGTGAGCCGGGATCATGTCATTGCACTCTAGACTGGGTGACAGAGCAAGACTCTGTCTCAAAAAAAACAAAAAAACAAAAAAACAAAAGCAGATCCTAAAACCAGAGATTGAGCCACACCCTTGAATAGGGGAAATGAGAGCATGGGGAAGGAATCAGAAGTGGTTGAGCAGAAGAGTCGAGTCACTGCCTGTAGAGACATTTGTTAGACAAACATTTAATGAGCGCAGATATGGGGCTAAGAGCCAGATACGGGGCTGTGCAACCTCAGAAAAAACCCGTGCAACAGTTTCTACCATTATGGAAATGGAGGTAGAGAGGGGTTGAGTTACCTGTTCAAAGTCATTTGGCTGGAATGTAGATGGGCCAAGATAAGGATTCAGGCCTGTCTGATCCCAGAACTCAGAATTTGAACCAATGAGGTCTGTACCACTCTGAGCAGGGCATGCCTCTGGGGTGGAGTCTGGGAGATCTGTCCCAATTTAAGGGATAAGGGACAGGGAGGAACACAATATTATTTCAACCATTCTCCCAGGGGCAGAGCCAGCAGAGAAGAAAAAGAGGTCCCTGGTTACAACTACTGGAGCTGAGAGAGGGATATTGGTTTATATACCTCCTGAAGAATTCACAGGTAGGATCCTGAATGCTGAATCCTTGTCCTGTTGCCTACCATGGAGGTTGTATTCATTTGCTTTGGCTGTTGTAACAAAGTACCACACAGTGCAGGGCTTTTACAACATACACTGATTGTTTCTCTGTTCTGGAGATTGGAAGTCGAGAATCAAGGTGTCAGCAGCATTAGTTCCTTCCGAGGGCTGTAAGAATCTGTTCCAGATTCCTCTCTTAGCTACTGGTGATTTTCTGGCAATCTTTGGCATTTCTTGGCTTATAGATGCATCATCCTGATCTCTGCCTTCATCCTCACATGCATTCTCCCTGTGTGCACCTCCGTCACTGTGTCTAACTTTCCACTTTTTATAGGGACACCAATCATACTGGATTTGGGTCCGCCCTAATGATTTCATTGTAGCTTGATCATCTGTAAAACCCTATTTCCAAATCAGGTCACATTCACAGGCACTGGAGGTTAGAGCATCAGTATTTTTGAGGGGACACAATTGAATCCACAACAGAGAACATCCCAGTAAAACACACAATCATTACTAGTTTGGGCTTTGGTCCCAAACCTCTTTGTGAGATGAGTTGGCCGTTTGAGATTGGTGAGGCAGCTGTGCCCCTTGAAGGTAAGACTTGAGGAGAGGTCAGCTCCAACAGTATCCTATGTCTTCTCCTGTCCCTGCCACCCTCTCGTCCTGCACCAGCCTTTGCACGCTAGTTAGTAAAGGAAACTTAAGAACACCTAGGGTCTGGAAGCAATTGGAGAAAACAGAGGGAAAAGATCAATGACAGTTATACCTACAGTTCTTCTCCCTTCTCCCAACAATGCCATCTTCTTGCCTTCTGACCCCTTTGTGTGAGCTTGAAACTCCATTTTCTTTTTTGACTATGTCATGGAGACTTCTCTTTAAAACAGGGTTTCTCTCCTTCCCTCCCTCCTTGTTTCCCTCCCTTTTTTCCTTCTTCATTTTTTTCCTTTTTTGTTAAGGAAGAGGAGGTATAGTGAAAGGAAGAAGCTTGATTCTCCTAGGGTATAGAGTGTAGTGAGTATAACTTAACAGGGAGCAGGTGGGAAGTCTAAACTTTCCTTCTTACTTTAATTTTTTCCCTCTCCCTTTATCCCATTCTTCTTAACTGAAGGGACTGAAAGTGTGTAATCCTCAGGTAGGATTGAGTCCAGAAATGGAGTGTGGTGAGGGCTACACAGAGGTAGTAGGAGGGAAGGAAAAACAGGCCTGACAATGGAATATATGCTCCCATACAGTTCAGCCAGACATGATGAGACCAACTCATTTAGATTAGTTTATTTTGTCTTGATGTATAAATGTCAGATAATCCAACTGTGCTAGGATTTTTGCATATCACAAACATGTTGTTATTAACCACCATCTGTAATTAGCAAAATAGTCAGGTAAATAATGAAGGAAGGAAGAAACTAACATTTTTTTAAATTTATTTTTTATTTTTTATTTTTTATTTTTATTTTTTATTTTTTATTATACTTTAAGTTCTAGGGTACATGTGCATAACGTGCAGGTTTGTTACATATATATACTTGTGCCATGTTGGTGTGCTGCACCCATCAACTCGTCAGCACCCATCAATTCATCATTTATATCATGTATAACTCCCAATGCAATCCCTCCCCCCTCCCCCCTCCCCATGATAGGCCCCAGTGTGTGATGTTCCCCTTCCCGAGTCCAAGTGATCTCATTGTTCAGTTCCCACCTATGAGTGAGAACATGCGGTGTTTGGTTTTCTGTTCTTGTGATAGTTTGCTAAGAATGATGGTTTCCAGCTGCATCCATATCCCTACAAAGGACGCAAACTCATCCTTTTTTATGGCTGCATAGTATTCCATGGTGTATATGTGCCACATTTTCTTAATCCAGTCTGTCACAGATGGACATTTGGGTTGATTCCAATTGGTGGGATTGTAAACTAGTTCAACCATTATGGAAAACAGTATGGCAATTCCTCAAGGATCTAGAACTAGATGTACCATATGACCCAGCCATCCCACTACTGGGAAACTAACATTTTTGAGCATTTATCATGCAATATATGCATTAGGGACTTCTGCATATATTCTTTTGTTGCATCCATCAAAGCCAGGGAAGCAGGCAAGATCAATCCTGTTTTGCTGATGAGGATATAGAGGCATCGTCTGAGGTTACAGAATATTTCTAGGTACCACAGGCCTGATCAGTACATGGTTTATGTTGCACAACCTAGCTGAACTCATTTGTTAAATGTTTTTTAGTGAATTCCTCACAATTTTCTATTTTAAAATTTTTAATTATTTATTTATTTATGAGACAGGGTCTCGCTCTGTTGCCCAGGCTGGAGTAGCTCACTGCAACTTCAACCTCCTGGACTCAAGCAATCCTCTCACCTCCATTCCCTGAGTAGCTGGAACTACAAGTGTGCACCACCACACCCAGCTAATTTTATTTTTTTGTGGAGACAAGGTCTCACTATGTTTCCCAGGCTCGTCTTGAACTTCTAGACTCAAGTGATCTCCCTGCCTCAGCCTCTCAAAGTGCTGGGATTATAGACATGAGCCACTGCGCCGGCCACAATTTTCTATATAAGTACATATATCACCTGTGAATATAGTTTTGCTTCTTTTTTTCTTTTCAATCTGGTTGCCTTTTATTTCTATGTCTTTCTTAATTCCTCTTGCCTAATTGTTCCAGTACAATGCTGACGTAAAAGTGGCAAGAGTGGATATCCTTGTGTTTTTCCTGATCTCGTGAGTAAAAGCTTTCAGTTTTTCACCATTGAGTGTGATGTTAGCTGTGGGCTGGTTGTAGATGGTCTGTATGAGGTTGAGAACATTTTCCTCTATTTCTAATTTAACAAACTAGATCTTTTTTACATCATGAAAGGATGCATAATTGTATGTTGTTGAAGTAAGTTTGCTAGCTTTTTAAATAATTTTTCATCTATATTTATAAGGGATATGAGGCCATATTTCCATATTCTTGAATTATCTCTATTTAGGTATAGTATTAGGGTAAGAATGGTCCCATGAAATAAGTGAGAAAATGTATTTTTTATTTCTAATTTTTTGAAGAGTTTGTGAGATATTGAAGATTGGTATTAATTCACTTGTAAACATTTGTAAAATTCATCACTGAAGATTCTGGGTCTGAAATGTTTCTTTTTTTAGAAAGTTTTAAAATAATGACATCATTTATTATAGGTCTATTAAGTTTTTCTATTTCTTGAGTCAGTTCCAGTGATTTTTATCTTGCTAGGATTTTGTCCATTTCATCTTGGTTCAAACTTGTTGGCATAGCTGTTTATAGTATCCTTTTATAATTTTTTAAATTCCTATAAGGTAAGTAGTGATGTCCTATCTTTCATTTCTGTTATGAGAAATATGAGTTCTCTCTCTTACTTTGTTAGTCTAGTTAAAGGTTTGTCAAGTGTGTTGGTCTCTCTAAAGAAAGAGCTTTGGATTTTTCTCTATCGTTTTCCTATTTTTAATTTTATTTCTATATTTTCCAGTCTTTATTATCCCTTTCCCCTACTTGCTTAGGTTTCAGTTTGCTCTTCTTTTTTATTTCTTAAGATGAAAAGTTAAGTTATTTACTCATTTGAAATATTTCTTATTCTTCTTCTTAAAATATAGATGATTACAGCTATACACTTCTCTCTAAGCACTGCATTAGCTGCATACCACAAGTTTTGGTATGCTGCATTTTTGTTTACATTCATCTCCATGTATTCTCTTAGAGAATATGTCTTATAATTTCTTCTTTGATCAATTGATTATTTAGGAATGTGTTAATTAATTTCCATATATTTGTGAATTTCCCAGGTTTTATTACGTGTTTTATTTCTAATTTTATTTTATTGTGGTCAGGGCACATGTTTTGTATAATTTCAATCTTTTAAAGTTTATTGTTTTTATAGACAGACATATAGTCTATCTTGGAGAGGTTTCCTTGTGCACTTGAGAAGAACAAGAGAAGAATATGTATTCTGCTGTTGTTGGGTGGATCATTCTATAGATGTCTGTTAAAAGAAAAACTTTAGATAAATTAAATTTAGCAGAGTTTTTTGAACAAAGAATAATTCATGAATTAGGCAGCACTCACAACAAGAAGAGGTTCAGAAAACTCCGCCTAACAGCCTGAGCGGTGAGATTTTATAGGCTAAAACATGGAAGCAAAGTAGAAAGATCACTTAATTGGCTACATCTCGACATCTGCCTTATTTGGGCATGGTGTGATCAGTTGACTGATTTGCTGAAACTTGGTTGTTTGTGATGGCTGAAACTCAGTTGTTAAGTCTGGTTTCAGTTTGTTTATATAATATGTTAGGTTGTGCTACATTATAACTCAAAGTAGGGAGATAGCCTTGAGTCAATGACTTCCTGCTTATTTAGTTTAACAAATGTAGTTAGAGTTGTTCAAATCTCCTATCTCATTGTTGATCTTCTGACTGTCCTGTTCTGTCCATTATTGAAAGTCAGGTATTAAAGTTGTTACCTGTTACTGTTGAATTGTCTATTTCTCTCTTTAGTTCTGTTATTTTTTATCTTCATATATTTTGGAGCTCTCTAGATAGGTTCATATACAATTGTTATGTCTTCCTCATGACCTAACCTTTTTTTTAAATTATAAAATGTCCTTCTTTGTTTCTAACAACAATTTTTGTTTCAACGTCTATTTTGTCTGATTTTAGTATAGTGACTCTGTCTTTTGGTTACAGCTTGCATGGAATATCTTTTTTTTTCCCCATTTTTAACATTCAACCTATTTGTGTCTTTTCTACATCTATTGAGTTTCTTCTTTATTATGGTTTTTGCCTTTATTCTGTTTATATGATAAATTACATTTATTGATTTTTGAGTGCTATACCTACCCTGCATTCAAAATATAAATCCCACTTGTTCATATTGAGTTATCTTTTCTGATTATTGTTAGATTCTAAATGCCCATATTTTATAAAGCATTACCCCATCTCTGTTCATGAAATGGTAGTTTCATAGTGTCAGAGTAACATTAGCCTCATAAAATGAACTGGGATGTGTCCTGCACTCCTTTATTTTCTAAAAGTATCTGTGTAAGATTGGTATTTCTTTTCTAGAAATTTGATAGAATTCACCAGTCACGTCATCTCAGTCTGGAGGGTTCTCCTCCTCCCTGGGAATGTTTTTTAACTGAAAGCTCAATGCCTTGAAGAGATATATAGCTATTTTGATTTTCTCTTTTCTCTTGTTTCAGGTTTGGTAAATTTTTTGTGTAAAGTTTGGTCTTTTGATAAATGTGTCCACTTCACCCTTGTTCTTACATTTGTCATATGTTGCTCATAATATTTTATTATTGTCTACTTAATGTACAGAGAACGTTCAGTGACATCCTATTTTGCTTTTGATACTAGAAATCTTTGTCTCTTTGTTTTTGACCAGTCTAGCCAGAGATCTATCATTTGTATTGATCTTTTTAAACAAGCAACTTATGGTTTCATTGATTTTTCTCCATTGTTAGCTTGCTTTACACTTTTGTTTTTCTTGCTTTCATTGTACTTTGGGTTTCAGGGTTTTTTTTTTTTTTTTTTTTTTTTTTTTTTTTTTTTTTTTTTTTGCCTCTTACGGTGGAAGCTCTGATAACTAATTTGGACATTAAAAAATTGGCAACAGAAGCATTTAATGCTATAAAATTTCTTCTACATTAGGTATATCTCCTAATGCTCTCCCTCCCCCCTACTCCCTCCCCACAATAGGACCCGGTGTGTGATGGGTGCAGCACACCAACATGGCATATGTATACATATGTAATAAACCTGCACGTTGTGCACATGTACCCTAGAACTTAAAGTATAATTAAAAATTTTTTTTCTAATTACTATTTTATTTTCATCTAATACATTTTGATATGATGTGTTTCATTCATTTCAAATTATTTTCTAACTTCTTTTGTCAATTTATCTTTGAAAAATGAGCTATTTGAAATGAGTATTTACCAGGTATTTTAATTATTTTTTGGATATCTTTCTGTTTGTGAAATGTTTTAAGACTTGTTTTATGACCTAGTTTTGGGTTAGTATATGGTATATCTCAGTGAATTTTCCATGTGCTCTTGAAAAGTATCCATATTCTGTTGTTTAGTTATTTGTACTATAGATATCAATTTGATCAGGTTGAAGGTAAGTGTTGTTTAAGTCTTCTTTGATCCTATTCTATCTAATTTATCAGCTACTAGAAGAGGAGTGTTGAAATCTCCAAGTACAATTGGGAATTTGTCCGTTTCCCTTTTCAGTCTTACCAGTTTTCACTTCATGTATTTTGATGCCTATTACTACATGTCTATTCAGTTAGTATTGTTGGTCTTCTTAATACATTGACTCTTTTTTTTTTTATTATACTTTAAGTTCTAGGGTACATGTGCATAACGTGCAGGTTTGTTACATATGTATATTTGTGCCATGTTGGTGTGCTGCACCCATCAACTCGTCAGCACCCATCAATTCATCATTTATATCATGTATAACTCCCCAATGCAATCCCTCCCCCCTCCCCCCTCCCCATGATAGGCCCCGGTGTGTGATGTTCCCCTTCCCGAGTCCAAGTGATCTCATTGTTCAGTTCCCACCTATGAGTGAGAACATGCGGTGTTTGGTTTTCTCTTCTTGTGATAGTTTGCTAAGAATGATGGTTTCCAGCTGCACCCATGGCCCTACAAAGGACGCAAACTCATCCTTTTTTATGGCTGCATAGTATTCCATGGTGTATATGTGCCACATTTTCTTAATCCAGTCTGTCACAGATGGACATTTGGGTTGATTCCAAGTCTTTGCTATTGTGAATAGTGCTGCAATAAACATATGTGTGCATGTGTCTTTGTAGTAGAATAATTTATAATCCTTTGGGTATATACCCAGTAGTGGGATGGCTGGGTCATATGGTAGACTCTTTTGTTTTTATAAAATGTTCTGCTTTATCACAAAAATCAGTATTATTTCTTGTCCTAAAGTCTACTTTATCTGACATTAATATAGCCACTCCAGTTTTCTTATTATTAGTGTTTGCATTATTTATAATTTTCTATCCTCTTACTTTTATAATGTGAGACTCTTCTGTTCACCCCAAGGTTTTCTATTATTGTTGTAATGCAATTTACTTCTACATGTTATAAACTCTATGATACATTGTTCTTTACTTTTTTTAAGGAAGCAATTTTCTTTTAAAGAATTGAAACACAAGGAAAAACTTTTTCCCTTTATATAAATAGTTATCATTTAAATGGTTCTAAATTCTTTTGAGCAGATCCAAGTTTCCATATGGTATCATTTTCTTCTCTCCAAAAAACTTTCTTTAACATTTCTTGTAGTTGAGATCTCTTTACAAGTAAATTCTTTTAGTTTTTGCTTATCTAAAAACATTTTAAATTACTCTTAGCTTTTGAAAGACGTTTTCACTGGAGATAGAATGACGTTTTTTCCCAGCACTTTGAAGATGCTTTGTTGTTTCTTGTCTTGCATTGTTTGTGATCTAAAATTGATAGTAATTCTTATCTTTGGTTTTCTGAATGTAATGTGCCAATTTTGTATGACCAATTTTATATGGCTTCTTTTAAGATTTTTCTCTTTATCACTGGTTTGTAGCAATTTGATTATGATGTGCTTTGGTATAATTTTCATTTTATTTTTTTAAAATTTTGCTTTGTGCTTATTGAATTTTTTGACTGTTTATGGTTTTTACAAAATTTGAATAAAATTCCAGGCATTATTTCTTAGAATACATATTTCTGCCCCTTCTTTTTTTCTGATTCTAGTTATGTTTATACTAAACTCCTTAAAACTGTTCTACATGTTATGAGGGTTCTGTTAATTTTTTTCTGTCTCTTTTCTTTTTATGCTTAAGTTTGGATAGTTCCTATTGCTACATTCTCAGATTACACTGATTTTTTTTCCTTTCTCTGTAATGTCTAATCTGTTATTGGTCCTATGCAGTAAAAATTTTATTTCAGATATTGAATTTTTCAGCTCTAGAAGGCCTCTTAGTTTTGTTTTTATTTCTTTAATTTCTCTCTTTATCATTTTTATGTTTTCTTGTACATTCTAGAACATATTTGTATTAGCTACTTTAAAGTCCCTGTCTGCTAATCACTCTGTCTGTAATTTCTGGATTTATTTTTATTGGCAATGAGAGTCCTGCCTGTTCATGGAAATGTACCCACAATGTACAATGTAGAAAACCTCTCTGTATCAGTTGGTAGCACATTTGGCTTCAAGTAAAAGAATGACAGTAACTTAAAGAAATAGGAGGTTTATTTGTCTCATAAAAGTGTCTTGAGGTAAGCAATTGCTGGCTCTGATTCAATAGCTCAGTAATGCAGAGATTACTATAATTCTTTTTGTTGCTTTTCTCATCTTGGTAACCTCATTGTTTCCAGAAAACTGCAAACCTCCATACACTAGACATCACGGTTGTATTCCAAGTAGGAAAAACGTTATGCCTTAAATCTATTTTTTTTCCTCTGAAAGCAGTGGTTTATTGGAAGTTCAACCCAGTGGCTTTCCATGTTATTGGCCAAGACTGGGTCACATGACTTCCTATGGACTAACCACTCATGAAGTTAAACAAGATTGTTATGACTGATTTAGACCAGTGATAAATTTCCTTGGACTCCTGAACAAATTGAAGCTCAAATAACAGGGAAATGGATGTTGAGGAAAGGCTAGGCTAGACAGTGTTGCTCATACACTGCAGTGCCAAAAAGTAAGGTTCACTCTCAGAATTGCATTTCATCTTCATCTTGTAAGAAACTTGGTGGGAGAGAGAAGAGCCAAGATCAACATGGACAACTTCTAATATTATCTAGATCTCAAACAAGGAGAGGTTTAGAAGCAAATCATAAGGAGAGGTTTACGAGCAAATCGTAAGACCTCTGTGAAGTCTAGTTGCTGTGGTTTTTTAAACACAGACACAATTTAGTTGCTGAGTTTTATATCAGCAGAAGTGTCTGGTGGCACAAAAGGAAGGAAATGTCACAATAAATTAAAACAAATGAGAATGTGAGTCAGTGATAGAGTTGGTGGACTCTTAATTCTTGAAAACTTGTTGTGAGCTGTGTGGTCTTGAACAATCCACTTAACCTCTCTAAGCCTCAATTTCTTCATTAGAAACTAGAAATAATAATATAGCTGTTGTGGGTGGTTAGCAATTAACCATCTGTATTATTAGTTCTAGTTTATTATTGTATTATAACTTCTTGATTATAATTATTTTTAGCTTATTTGTCAAAAACCAGGAATAATAAGATGGTTGTTGTATTTAGTTAAGGGTAGCAATTCCCAAAGATTTAGGTGTTAGGTCCACTTTAAATCCTTAAGAATGATTGAGGATCCCTAAGCACTTTCATTTACATTTGCTATAGCTATTGATATTTACCGTATTAAAAATTAAAACTGAGAATTCAAAAAAGTATTTATTAATTCATTAAAATAACAGTAAGAATGCCTTGCATGTTAAATTAGTAACATCTTAAATAAAAATATATTTTCTAAAACAAAAAATATGGTGAAAATGTGGCATTGTTGTACAGTTTTGCAAATTTCTTATGGTTTAATAGAAGAGAGCAGGATTTTCCTATGCATTTCTGCATTCAATCTATTGTAATATCACATGTCATTTAGGCTCTGAATAACACTACTGGATAGTTGTGAGAAAATGAGAGAGGAAAAAGGCAAATAATGCTTTAGTATTATGATAAAAATAGTTTGTAATTTCACAAACTTCCCCTGGGGGTTCCTGGACCAGATATTGAGGACTGCTAGTTAAGAAAATAGTCTCTTTCCCTTCTAACTGAGTAAATGTGAGCAAGATATTAAATGTCTCAGTTCCTTCATCTGTAAAATGGAGATAATAATATTAGCTGTTTCATAGGGCTACTCTGAGGATTATATCAGTTCTCTTAAGATAGTGTGTAATTCAGTAAGTGATCAAAATCAGTTACTATTACTGCTTAGTGAATGCACCACAAAAGAATGTTTCTCTCCTCTTTCCCTTTGGAGCAGAAGAGAGATCTTTGGAACATTTTGTTTGAGAAGTAGAAGAGGCAAACCTCTGGATTTATTGATAGGCGCCCAACATTTGAATAAAATGTCCCTTTAACAAGTAATAATTAATGCATATCATCCACATCATATTATAAATCATCCTTTTCAGCCCCTATCTCACTTAATTATTGAAACCACCTGTGATATGAGCAAGGTATATTTGTTATCCCCATTTCGCATAACAGGCAACTGAGCCTCAGAGGTTAAATAACTTGACCAAAGGCAGAATTTCTACAGGGAATCTTTATCTTCTGACTCCACATTCTGTGTCTTTGAAGTCTCCTCCCTGCCTTCTACTTCTGATTTTTGCACATTAATATGCATGTAATGCACCTGCTCCCTGGGAGGCAGGTTTGCCTGCATCAGCTTTTGAAGCTGGTGCCTGAAACTTGTTTTGATTAAGGATGGAAAATTCACTGAATAGACAGATGGACTTGAAGGCCTTTACATCATTTTAGAGATGAAAAGTGCTGGGTAAGTGTTATGATCCATGTGCTGGTAATTTGATCAAAAAAGAAATAACTATGCAGAACTGACCCTAAGAAAATGAGATCTGAAAAGGGGGCAGGGGTTATCAACTTTGAGTCAGAAGACCTCAGGCTTATTCTTTTTTTTTTTTTTTTTGAGACGGAGTCTCGCTCTGCTGCCCAGGCCGCCCAGGCTGGAGTGCAGTGGCCGGATCTCAGCTCACTGCAAGCTCCGCCTCCCGGGTTTACGCCATTCTCCTGCCTCAGCCTCCCGAGTAGCTGGGACTACAGGCGCCCGCCACCTCGCCCGGCTAGTTTTTTTTGTATTTTTTAGTAGAGACGGGGTTTCACCGTGTTAGCCAGGATGGTCTCGATCTCCTGACCTAGTGATCCACCCGTCTCGGCCTCCCAAAGTGCTGGGATTACAGGCTTGAGCCACCGCGCCCGGCCTCAGGCTTATTCTTGACTCAGGAAGTTCCTGTGGGTGAAGTAACACGTCTGCCTGAGATACTAATAAATTCCACAGCTGACCTGAGTGTAGTGGGAGGCTGGCAATAATGTGCAAATTCAATATCATTAGCAGACAAGTGAACATGAACCCCCCCCCCCCCCCCCCCCCCCCCCCCCCCGTGACTCCTAGGAAAATCTTGCAGGCAGGAAACTGGGAGAGAAAGGTAACAGTGCTAATGGTGGGCATTAAAGGTTTCTTAGAAAGCTGGGTGCCTGGCTCTATTATAGAAGCAGTCATGCTAATCATGACACCTGACATGGATTAGCATGTCCTCTTGGTCAGCCTCTGTGCTGGGGACTTTACGTGCTCTGTTTTATTTAATCCTCACAAGAATCCTGTGAAGGAGGTATTTTTATTATCACCATTTTGCAGGTAAAAAAAACCCTTTAATTCAGGGATGTCAAATAATTTTCATGTGAGAATTAGTGAGAAGTAAAGATTCAAACCAGCTACAATATCAGTGTCCAAATCACTGGATTTACTGCATCCCCAAGATGTTTTGATCTCAGTGGGAGATAAGACAGACCTTTAGAATGATATTTGTTGCTGGAGATATGACCATTTGGTAACTAAGCAAATCTGTACTTTTTAAGAATAGCTTTGCTCTTCTGGATATTTGCTCATTTAGGGTTCCAAACATGGATCAGTTCCTACTTTTTCTGATACCTGCTGTTGCTCCTTATTGCTTCTGGCATAAGATTCAACCTCTCAAGTAAAGTTTAAGTTCAGTATTCTCTCTGGCAGGTTCTGGAAGCCAACAAAAGGGGGACAGCTTTTGGAGCCCTACCATTGTCCAAGGTCATTAACAAGAACCTATCATGTGCAGAACCTGTGGGTAAAGCTGGGTAAATCCCACCTGGGCCTCATCATGCATCATGCCCCCTCGGGGAGCTCATCATCTAGCATGGGATTTGTATTTATATTTATATTTCTTTCTTTTTCTTTCTTTTTTTTTTTTTTTGAGACAGAGTCTCGCTCTGTCGCCCAGGCTGGAGTGCAGTGGCCGGATCTCAGCTCACTGCAAGCTCCACCTCCCGGGTTTACGACATTCTCCTGCCTCAGCCTCCTGAATAGTTGGGACTACAGGTGCCCG
Organism: Rhinopithecus roxellana; assembly: GCF_007565055.1. Lineage (NCBI taxonomy): Eukaryota > Metazoa > Chordata > Mammalia > Primates > Cercopithecidae > Rhinopithecus > Rhinopithecus roxellana. Next base: position 163,429,956 of record NC_044550.1, on the reverse strand, counting down.
CCATCTCGCCTGGCTAGTTTTTTGCATTTTTTAAGTAGAGACGGGGTTTCACCGTGTTAGCCAGGATGGTCTCGATCTCCTGACCTCGTGATCCGCCCGTCTCGGCCTCCCAAAGTGCTGGGATTACAGGCTTGAGCCACCGCGCCCGGCCAATATATTTCTTAAACAATAACTTAGAAAGCAGCGAGTGCTGCCTATGCACTTGCAAGAATCTGTCTTTCTAAGCAAATTGCAAGAATCTGTCCCGGGAGATCTACAGAGGATCCCTGACTGGGGGGTAGTGGTTTTTTTTCTTAGCAAATTTTAATAAAGGGACTAAGCTAAGCGTGATAGTAATTCAAAAGCTAAGGCAGAAGGAGAAAACACTGAGAGATGATGTTCTATGAAGGTCAACTAATAAGGCCTGGGAAGGATAGCTGGAGGACATGTCAGAAGGAGAGTGACTAGATGAGGGGGCAGCAACCTTGGCACATGGACCAAATACGTCCCACTGTCTTGGCTGGCTTTTCACTGAGTCTGCTATATTTATATATTATGCCTGAAATCACTAAGGAGGCTCATCAAATCTCCACAACAACTCTATGGCTTTTATAGATGAGGAAATTGAAGCTTTAAAGACTTGGTTAAGGACACTTGTCCAAGATCATGTAGCTACTAAGTGGCAGATCCCGAGTTTAGAGCTAGATCTCCTGAATCTAAGTCCAGCTCTCTTTCTCTTGCACCAGGGCCAACTTTCATGGCGATTCTGTCCTTCCTGAGGCCTCTGCCCTGATAATGGGGACTCCAACCCCAGGAGCTCCAAATTCTCCTTGTCAAAGTGTATCCTCTAGACTTGCCTTTTCCCATATTTTCCTCTCTTCCATATTTTCAGATCCAGGGAGGACAGGTCCTGGGTGAATTCTGGCTGCTGTTACAGCATCAGACCCAGGACTGGACGGATGTGCATCTGGTCATGTGAGCACGGCTTTCTCCATGCTGCCACTCTGACCCTGGAACGTGTGTCCTCCTTCACACAGAGGTCATACAAATTTCAGCCCCTTTCCTCTTTCCTTTCAGTCTTTCAGCCCTTCCCACCTGCCCCAGCATGCTGGCTTCCACCTCATCAGCCTATCATCATGTGACGTTGGAAATACCACAGTTCTTGCTGCCTCCTCATGAGTACAGAGTTCTTACATTACTCTTTTCACAGAAACATTCATTAGTTTCATCCAATGATGTATTAGGTGGGAATGTTTACCACCAAAGCAAGGTCAGTGAAAGAGGTATTTTTGGTTTAGAAGGGATGACTTTGGTTCCTTGGACTCATACCTAATATGCACACAATCTATCAGTATAGCTCTTCTGTCAGGCTTGGGAGATGGTTCATGTGAGCTCTGGGCAGGAATAAGGAATTGGTTATGACAAAAACACAGATTGCAATAATCTGTCCCAGGAGATCTGCAGAGAATCCTTGGTTGGGGGATTTTCTTTTTTATTTTTTTTTTAGTAACTTTCAATGGCATTAGTTCCCGGGAGAGACATTTACTGCAGATCTGTGTACCAGTTAGAGTGCTGGTGGCTATAATAGAAACTCAACATGGCTAAAACAACAACAAAAATATCCCATTGAACAGGAAGGCCAGAATTAAGATGGGTCTTGAGCATGGAACCGAGAGATTTGGCTGTTTTCTGTGATTCTCTTACCTTTTTTCTTCTTGTATGTTATGGTGTTTTATTTTTTTTACCTAATTGGTCCCTTCAAGATCCATACAATCTTCCATGGACATGGGGGATGGAGGGAGGGATTGAGAGAAAGAGAGAGAGAGAGAGACAGAGAGAAGAGAGAGAAGAAGAGAGGGAAAGAAGAAGAAGAGAGAGCAGGAGATAGAAAGAGAGGGAGAAGAAGAAGGAGGAGGAGGAGGACAGGGAGGAGGAAGAAGGAGAAGGAAGAGGAGGAGAAGGAGTAAGAGAACCTGGAGAAGCAGGTGTCAGGAGGAGGAATAAAGAGGAGGAGGAGGAGGAGGAGGAGGAAGAAGAGAAGGAGGGGGCGAGAGGTAGAAGAAGAAAAGAGGAGAAAGGAAGGAGGGGCAGCCAGGAGATAGAGAAACCTTTGCCTTAAGCACACTGACAGAGCTTACTTAGGTCACATGCTCACTCTAGAGACAGGATAATGTCATGTGCCATTTGGCTTAGAATAATCATAATCTGAGGCCAGTACTGGAGTGGATACCTTAATTAAACTGGAGTTGTGTGGGTGCAGACACGGGTAAACAACACCCAGTGTTAGCCACAGTCTACCAAGAGTCTCTGCTGTTTGAGGGTTCTCCAGGTCCTCAGGGTCACTGGAGACACTTGGAGGTTGTTGTCTATGTCTGCTGATGGCAAAGGTGGAGATAAGGAGAGTGGAGCATTTCTTATGCACCTGTGTGTATTTACCTTCAATGTAACGTGTAATATGATATACATGTTAATACACATAGTACTTTTAAGTTCAGCAAGGAATATACCAGTCCTTCAGGGTGACCAAGTTACCCCTCATAAGTGAATTATAAAGGAAATTCCCTCATGGGGTTTTTCATGCAAAACATATTCAAATTTATCACTGAATGACAGAGCACAATTTCTTTTTTTTATTTTTTATTTTTATTTTTATTTTTTATTATACTTTAAGTTCTAGGGTACATGTGTACAGCATGCAGGTTTGTTACGTATGTATACATGTGCCATGTTGGTGTGCTGCACCCATTAACTCGTCATTTACATGAGGTATATCTCCTAATGCTATCCCTCCCCGCTCCCCCAACAATAGGGCCCGGTATGTGATGTTCCCCTTCCTGTGTCCAAGTGATATCATTGTTCAATTCCCACCTATGAGTGAGAATATGCAATGTTTGATTTTCTGTTTTTGTGATAGTTTGCTGAGAATGGTGGTTTCCAGCTGCATCCATGTCCCTACAAATGACACGAACTCATCCTTTTTTATGGCTGCATAGTATTCCATGGTGTATATGTGCCACATTTCCTTAATCCAGTCTGTCACTGATGGACATTTGGGTTGATTCCAAGTCTTTGCTATTGTGAATAGTGATGCAGTAAACACAAGCGTTCATGTGTCTTTGTAGCAGCATGATTTATAATCCTTTGGGTATATCCCCAGTAATGGGATGGCTGGGTCAAATGATATTTCTAGTTCTAGATCCTTGAGGAATCGCCACACTGTTTTCCACAGTGGTTGAACTAGTTTACAGTCCCACTAACAGTGTAAAAGTGTTCCTATTTCTCCACATCCTCTCCAACACCTATTGTTTCCTGACTTTTTAATGATTGCCATTCTAACTGGTGTGAGATGGTATCTCATTGTGGTTTTGATTTGCATTTCTCTGATGGCAAGTGGTGATGAACATTCTTTCATGTGTCTGTTGGCTGTATGAATGTCTTCTTTTGAGAAGTGTCTGTTCATATCCTTTGCCCACTTTTTGATGGGGTTGTTTGTTTTTTTCTTGTAAATTTGATTGAGTTCTTTGTAGGTTCTGGATATTAGCCCTTTGTCAGATGAGTAGATTGCAAAAATTTTCTCCCATTCTGTAGGTTGCCTGTTCACTCTGATGGTAGTTTCTTTTACTGTGCAGGAATTTAACATTTCATGGATACTAGAGCTTAGTATGAGAATGAAAAATGTGGCCGGGCACCTATAATCCCAGCACTGTGGGAGGCTGAGGCGGGCAGATCATGAGGTCAGGAGATCAAGACCATCCTGGCCAACATAGTGAAACCCCATTTCTTCAGCTTCTTAAAGCCATACCACATATAAATACTGTATCCTCTGTTGTGAGCAGGCTTGGACAAAAATGTTTGATCAAAAGCATACGTGGACTTCCAACTTTAACCCTAATCTCCCCTCCCAATAGGGCTGTGCCTGGACCTAACCGACTCTGCCCTAGCCAAAATCACCGTCTCTGAGCTAGGCTTTCATCTCAACATACCAGGAGGTTATCAAGAGACAGGACCTCAAGGAGTCTAATGAAATATATCACTGCTTTACAGGAAATATATATCTTATTTACAGGAAAATATATCACTTATTTACAGGAAAAATAAAGTTTTCCAGTAAATCTCTGAGTAAAATAGATGGTTTGGGAAAGTGTACCATGCTCTTGCTATGGTTTAATAAAGTTCCAGCACATGGGGAGATTCTCTTGTCAGTTTCCCCATAATTGTGTCATTCTAGGACTACTGTCACTAGTTTGTTCATAGTTATGCAACACTACTACTTTTTCTAAAATTTAATATACTAAATTTTAGTATATTAATAGACTAAATTTTAAAAGCAAATACATATTTTGTTTCTTTTTTTCTTTTCTTTTCTTTTGAGATGGAATCTCTCTCTGTTGCCAGGCTGGAGTGTGGTGGCATGATTTACCATGGTGGATAATTATTTTAATTAGATCCCATTTGTCAATTTTGGCTTTTGTTGCCATTGCTTTTGGTGTTTTATACATGAAGTCCTTGCCCATACCTATGTCCTAAATGGTATTACCTAGGTTTTCTTCTAGGGTTTTTATGGTTTTAGGTCTAACATTTAAGTCTCCAATCCATCTTGAATTAATTTTCATATAAGGAGTAAGGAAAGGATCCAGTTTCAGCTTTCTACTTATGGCTAGCCAATTTTCCCAGCACCATTTATTAAATAGGGAATCCTTTCCCCATTTCTTGTTTTTCTCAGGTTTGTCAAAGATCAGATGGCTGTAGATGTGTGGGGTTATTTCTGAGGCCTCTGTTCTGTTCCATTGGTCTATATCTCTGTTTTGCTACCAGTACCATGCTGTTTTGGTTACTGTAGCCTTGTAGTGTAGTTTGAAGTCAGGTAGCATGATGGCTCCAGCTTTGTTCTTTTGGCTTAGGATTGTCCTGGCAATGCGGGGTCTTTTTTGGTTCCATATGAACTTTAAAGCAGTTTTTTCCAATTCTGTGAAGAAACTCATTGGTAGCTTAATGTGGATGGCATTGAATCTATAAATTACCTTGGGCAGTATGGCCATTTTCACAATATTAATTCTTCCTATCCATGAGCATGGTATGTTCTTCCATTTGTTTGTGTCCTCTTTGATTTCACTGAGCAGTGGTTTGTAGTTCTCCTCGAAGAGGTCCTTTACATCCCTTGTAAGTTGGATTTCTAGGTATTTTATTCTCTTTGAAGCTATTGTGAATGGGAGTTCATTCATGATTTGGCTCTCTGTTTGTCTGTTACTGGTGTATAAGAATGCCTGTGATTTTTGCACATTAATTTTGTATCCTGAGACTTTGCTGAAGTTGCTTATCAGCTTAAGGAGATTTTGGGCTGAGACAATGGGGTTTTCTAAATATACAATCATGTCATCTGCAAACAGGGACAATTTGACTTCTTCTTTTCCTAACTGAATACCCTTGATTTCTTTCTCTTGCCTGATTGCCCTAGCCAGAACTTCCAACACTATGTTGAATAGGAGTGGTGAGAGAGGGCATCCCTGTCTTGTGCCAGTTTTCAAAGGGAATGCTTCCAGTTTTTGCCCATTCAGTATGATATTGGCTGTGGGTTTGTCATAAATAGCTCTTATTATTTTGAGGTACGTTCCATCAATACCGAATTTATTGAGAGTTTTTAGCATGAAGGACTGTTGAATTTTGTCAAAGGCCTTTTCTGCATCTATTGATATAATCATGTGGTTTTTGTCTTTGGTTCTGTTTATATGCTGGATTACATTTATTGATTTGCGTATGTTGAACCAGTCTTGCATCCCAGGGATGAAGCCCACTTGATCATGGTGGATAAGCTTTTTGATGTGCTGTTGGATTCGGTTTGCCAGTATTTTATTGAGGATTTTTGCATCGATGTTCATCAGGGATATTGGTCTAAAATTCTCTTTTTTTGTTGTATCTCCATGAGGCTTTGGTATCAGGATGATGTTGGCCTCGTAAAATGAGTTAGGGAGGATTCCCTCTTTTTCTGTTGATTGGAATAGTTTCAGAAGGAATGGTACCAACTCCTCCTTGTACCCCTGGTAGAATTCGGCTGTGAATCCGTCTGGTCCTGGGCTTTTTTTGGTTGGTAGGCTATTAATTATTGCCTCAATTTCAGAGTCTGCTATTGGTCTATTCAGGGATTCAACTTCTTCCTGTTTAGTCTTGGGAGAGTGTAAGTGTCCAGGAAATTATCCATTTCTTCTAGGTTTTCTAGTTGATTTGTGTAGAGGTGTTTATAGTATTCTCTGATGGTAGTTTGTATTTCTGTGGGGTCGGTGGTGATATCCCCTTTATCTTTTTTTATTGTGTCTATTTGATTCTTCTCTCTTTTCTTCTTCATTAGTCTTGCTAACAGTCTATCAATTTTGTTGATCTTTTCAAAAAACCAGCTCCTGGATTCATTGATTTTTTGGAGTGTTTTTTATGTCTCTATCTCGGTCTGTGATAGAGCACAGTTTCTAATAAGATCCTTACATTCTGCAAAAGCAGTGATATATTTCATTAGACTGCTTGAGGTCCTGTCTCTTGATAACCTCCTGGTATGTTCAGATGAAAGCCTAGCTCAGAGATGGTGATTTTGGCTAGGGCAGAGTCGGTTAGGTCCAGGCACAGCCCTATTGGGAGGGGAGATTAGGGTTAAAGTTGGAAGTCCACGTATGCTTTTGATCAAACATTTTTGTCCAAGCCTGCTCACAATAGAGGATACAGTATTTATATGTGGTATGGCTTTAAGAAGCTGAAGAGATGGGTAAATCTGAAGGAGCAGCACACACTTCCTTTGAAATCTTGTATTTCCAGTCCAAAATTCACATACACTTTACATTCTTCTCCTTAATAGACCTCTGCATGTTTTCATATAAAAATAAAGTTTTCCTGTAAATCTCTGAGTAAAATAGATGGTTTGGGAAAGAGTACCATGCTCTTGCTATGGTTTAATAAAGTTCCAGCACATGGGGAGATTCTCTTGTCAGTTTCCCCATAATTGTGTCATTCTAGGACTACTGTCACTAGTTTGTTCATAGTTATGCAACACTACTACTTTTTCTAAAATTTAATATACTAATTTTTAGTATATTAATAGACTAAATTTTAAAACCAAATACATATTTTGTTTCTTTTTTTCTTTTCTTTTCTATTGAGATGGAATCTCTCTCTGTTGCCAGGCTGGAGTGTGGTGGCATGATCTTGGTTCACTGCAAATTCCACCTCCTGGCTTCAAGTGATTCTCCTGCCTCAACCTCCCAAGAAGCTGGGACTACAGGCGTATGCCATTATACCCAGCTAGTTTTTACACTTTTAGTAGAAATGGGGTTTCACTATGTTGGCCAGGATGGTCTTGATCTCCTGACCTCATGATCTGCCTGCCTCAGCCTCCCACAGTGCTGGGATTATAGGTGCCCGGCCACAATTTTCATTCTCATACTAAGCTCTAGTATCCATGAAAGGTTAAATTCCAGATTATGTTCAATTTCTTGTATTCATTAAAACTAACATAAAATATCACAACTGGAGGGTACCAACAGGGACCTATGTTTTCCTTTGGGAAATGCTCCATTTCCCAATTTGAGAAGTGCAGAATCAGAGTGATAGTTCTCAAACTTTGCTGTGCATAGGAATCACCGAGGGAGCTCGTACATTGTATGTTCCTGGGCCCTAACCTCAGGAGGTTTGATTCAGTAGGTCTTAGGTGGGCCTAGAAATCTCCATTTTTTAACAATTACTCCAGATGGCTGTGATGCTGGTGGGTTCTGGGAAACATGAAGAATGTTTTCCTAGGAGAAAAGGTAGATGGCTTGTCCTTTAAATGATCTTTCATAAATCTCTTAGGTTTTAAACAGAAGCTAAATAATAGACAATTTAACAACAACAGAAACATAGTTAACATTTCTTGGATAACCATCATGTGTCAAACACTGTGCTCATGAATTTATGTTAGCTCATATGTTGCCTTATTTAATCCTCACACCAGCCCTATATGGTGGGCTATGGTAAATACTATATATGGTAAATACATATACTATAAATATTATATATAAGGTATATACTATTATTTTACCTATTATACAGATGAGAAAACCAAGGTTCAGAGAAGTGTTCCAGGTCACACAACTGATAAGCATTAATGTGGAATTCTAGCTCAAATCTGCTCACCTGAGTACCGGTCTCCTAGTGGGGGCTTTCCATTTCACGGATGAAAGAAACTATGTGCTTTGATGACCCAGTGACTAGGTAGCAAAATTGGCATGTGATCATTGAAACTGTGGATCTAAAGCAGGAGTCAACAAGCTTTTTCTGTAAAGGGCAAGATAATAAATATTTTTGACTTCACAGGCCATTCAGTCTCCGTTGCAAATGCTCAACTCTGCCCTTGTGGTGAAAGCAGCAATAGACAATACAGAAATGGATGGAAGTGGCTCTGTTTCAATAAAACTTCATTTATAGAAACAATAGTTTGCCAGCCCTGGATTTGAGTTTTCTGACTTTCAAGATGCAGAGTAAAGAGAACCTTGTGGCAAATACTCCATCCCTTTCCTTTACTTCCTTCTTTGCATTGATGGCTTTGGTTATTCCATGACTACCTTCTTTGTGGGACATTTTACGTGAACTCTCCACTCTGTGCCTTTGCTTGAGTTATCCCAGTTACCTTCACCAATCCATACACCCTTCTCTCAAAGCTCAGTGCATGTCTCACTTCCTCCCCAAAGGCTTTCTCCACCTGGCTTTCCCTTGAGCTTCCCTCTGCACACACAGCCACATGAGAGGTGTTCTAAAAGCAGATCTGATGTGACTTTCCCTGGTTTGCACCCTTCAGTAGCTTCCCACGACTTTCAGGATAAAATCTGAGTTCCTTTACAGCAAGCCCTCACCACCTCCGCTGATGTTTGCAGGTGGGGACCTGGTGCCCCAGTAATACCAAAGTGCTTTGAGCACACACCGTGTTCATGCCCTTGGTTCATCACTTGGATAGCCCTGACTGGGGTGTCAGCTTGTACCAGTCATGTATGCAAGAATGTAATTCTCCTTTCTCTACATTCTTCAGTATCCCTCCATTTCTTTATTTCTAATTATCTCAGAAATCCCTGTTTCTGCTCATGGTGAAAGAAATAACTTGTCATTTCATGGCAACCCAGTCACTTCTGGATTTCAGCACAGTCAATTCAGAATGTCAGCTTGGCCCATTTAAGACTCTATTCTTGGCCGGGCGCGGTGGCTCATGCCTGTAATCCCAGCACTTTGGGAGGCCGAGGCGGGCGGATCACAAAGTCAGGAGATCGAGATCATCCTGGCGAACACGGTGAAACCCCGTCTCTACTGAAAAATACAAAAAAATTAGCCGGGCGTGGTGGCAGGCGCCTGTAGTCCCAGCTTCTAGGAAGGCTGAGGCAGGAGAATGGCCTTAACCCGGGAGGCGGTGGAGCTTGCAGTGAGCGGAGATCGCGCCACTGCACTCCCGCCTGGGCGACAGAGTGAGACTCCGTCTCAAAAAGAAAAAAAAAAAAAAAAAAAGACTATTTTCTGCCCTCTCCTCCAAGGTGATCTAAGCTGCCAGGGGGTGATGTTTCTTCCAGGCATTGAGGAGGGCACCTGCTGGCCCCGGGCCTTTCTGGTGGCTGCCTTCTTATTGTGGAGGCAGCGTCTGCTGCTGTGACCTGTGATCATGCTCTTGTTCGGGATTTCCGGGTCTACACATGACATATCTTCCTCCTCTCTCAAGTTGGTTAGACCTGTACCTCCTATAGGGCAGGAAAGCTGTTCTGTCATTGTTCATTCTTCCCTACCCTGAGGTTTATGGTATAAAGTCTATGCTCTGCATTAATCAATTTTTCTTTAGATATGTAAAGGTAAGATTTTGAAGTTTTCTCAAACACAACCAGCCAACCGAACCCTCAAAAGTTTTCTCCCTAGAAAAGTGGCTTTTCAAATCTGAGAATTTGACACTGTTCTAAATGCTGCTTTCTCCCCGTGAAGCTCATGCATGTAGCAGTCTCTTGCTCCTGTCTGAGATCTTTCAAAATATTACTGCTCAGCATTTAGTAAGTCACTTCTTCCATGAGGCCCCCCTAATCTCCCCAGTTGGTGGTGGTAGGTGGCCCTCTTCTGTGCTACTGTTAATATCTTATGCATTATTCCTATCATTGTAACCTGTATCCTAATTGTCCATTTACTTGACATCTCTCAACAGAGTATGATCATCTTGAAAACAAAGGTCATACGTTTTAATTCCTTATATATCCAGGGCTTAATACAGGTCCCTGCACAGTGTAGTTGGTATATATATATATGTGTGTGTGTGTGTGTGTGTGTGTGTATAGATATAGATATAGATATAGATAGGCATGATCACATGCCAATTTTGCTACCTAGTCACTGGGTCATCAAAGCACATAGTTTCTTTCATCCATGAAATGGAAGGGCCCCATTGGGAGACTAGTACTCGGATCAGCAGATTTGAGCTAGAATTCCACATTAATGCTTATCAGTTGTGTGACCTGGAGCACTTCTCTGAACCTTGGTTTTCTCATCTGTATAATAGGTAAAATAATAGTATATACCTTATATATAATATTTATAGTATATATATTTACCATATATAGTATTTACCATAGCCCACCATATAGGGCTGGTGTGAGGATTAAATAAGGCAACATATGAGCTAACATAAATTCATGAGCACAGTGTTTGACACATGATGGTTGTCCAAGAAATGTTAACTATGTTTCTGTTGTTGTTAAATTGTCTATTATTTAGCTTCTGTTTAAAACCTGAGAGATTTATGAAAGATCATTTAAAAGACAAACTATCTATCTATCTATCTATCTATCTATCTATCTATCTATCTATCTATCTAGTTTGTTGATTGAATAACCCACACAGCCTCTCCTGCAATTCACTTCGATGACCATCTGGTTAGTATCTACTGCATTGTTAACTAGCTTTTAAGACTGTGTTTTATCTTTTCAGCTAATCATAAAGTCCTTGAAGTCACTGGCAATGCTATATAATTTTAGTTTATTTTCTGATTCTCCTACAATACTCTGTGCAGGACTAGGTATGCAAAAATATTTGTTTAGTCGATGATTAAAATTACTCCTCTCTTTTTAAAAGAAAACAAATACGTGCAATTTACAATAACATTCTAATTGGATTCTTCAGGTAGGTCATGTTGACTTTGCTGCATCATTTATCCTCATTGGTGTTTTAGTTATTAGATATTTGTCAGCTCTCCCAGACTTATGACTGTGTTTATTTTAAGCCACTGTGTTCAGCACCTCCAGCAGTGGTTTGTGCTGAAGGGAAATTTAATAAGCATTGAACGATGATCAGATATTGGCTCTTTTCCACCAAATAAGCTCTCTAATCATTCCCTGTTCTGTCCTGTGAACTTGCTTAGATTTCAAAGGATGTGCGATGCATTGCACAGTATGTCCCCTTCACCTTAAATTTAGTCATGGAAATATAGCATTAAGAAATTATGCTAATTGGCTGAGGCACATTGAACTAGTTGCTTCCATTATTCAGAACTTAGTTTCCCCATTTGTAAATAAAGTAGGAAAGACAGTGTGATCTTGGGGTTCTCTTTCTGTTGTGTAAAACTCTGCACATCCAATCCAGGTACCTGGAGAAGGGAATGGAGCACAGGCATAGACAACAAGAGACAATGGGAAATGCTGCCTTACCAAGCCAGCTGCTTCACACAGAAAACAATTCAGAGTCTAAAACTGACTCAGCAGCAACACGCGGATTCAGAGAAGCAATGGGTTTGGGGAAAATAACATCTAGAGCTTACTGGATGCATTTTCCTAAAGACCAATTGAAGTTCCTTTTCTTAGACACAGAAAGCGTTGATTTTTATGCCAAGTACCAGACACTTTCTTTTTTTTTTTTTTTGATTTTTATTTATTTATTTATTTATTTTTTATTTCTTTACTTTTTATTATACTTTAAGTTCTAGGGTACATGTGCATAATGTGCAGGTTTGTTACATATGTATACTTATGCCATGTTGGTGTGCTGCACCCATCAACTCGTCAGCACCCATCAATTCATCATTTATATCATGTATAACTCCCCAGTGCAATCCCTCCCCCTTCCCCCCTCCCCATGATAGGCCCCAGTGTGTGATGTTCCCCTTCCCGAGTCCAAGTGATGTCATTGTTCAGTTCCCACCTATGAGTGAGAACATGCAGTGTTTGGTTTTCTCTTCTTGTGATAGTTTGCTAAGAATGATGGTTTCCAGCTGCATCCATGTCCCTACAAAGGACGCAAACTCATCCTTTTTTATGGCTGCATAGTATTCCATGGTGTATATGTGCCACATTTTCTTAATCCAGTCTGTCACAGATGGACATTTGGGTTGATTCCAAGTCTTTGCTATTGTGAATAGTGCTGCAATAAACATACGTGTGTATGTGTCTTTGTAGTAGAATAATTTATAATCCTTTGGGTATATACCCAGTAGTGGGATGGCTGGGTCATATGGTACATCTAGTTCTAGATCCTTGAGGAATTGCCATACTGTTTTCCATAATGGTTGAACTAGTTTACAATCCACCAACAGTGTAAAAGTGTTCCTATTTCTCCACATCCTCTCCAACAACTGTTGTTTCCTGATTTTTTAATGATTGCCATTCTAACTGGTGTGAGATGGTATCTCATTGTGGTTTTGATTTGCATTTCTCTGATGGCGAGTGATGATGAGCATTTTTTCATGTGTCTGTTGGCTGTATGAATGTCTTCTTTTGAGAAATGTCTGTTCATATCCTTTGCCCACTTTTTGATGGGGTTGTTTGTTTTTTTCTTATATATTTGTTTGAGTTCTTTGTAGATTCTGGATATTAGCCCTTTGTCAGATGAGTAGATTGCAAAAATTTTCTCCCATTCTGTAGGTGGCCTGTTCACTCTGATGACACTTTCACATAAGTAACGCTTACAACAATCTGAAGACAATTTTTCTTTCTTCCTTTTTTTTTTGAGATGGAGTTTTGCGCTTGTCACCCAGGCCGGAGTGCAATGGTGCCATCTCAGTTCACTGTCACCTCCACCTCCCGAGTTCAAGTGATTCACCTGCCTCAGCCTCTGGAGTAGCTGGGACTACAGGGGCTGCCACCATGCCCAGCTAATTTTTGTATGTTTGTAAGAGATGTGGTTTCACCATGTTAACTAGGCTGGTCTCGAACTCCTGACTTCAGGTGATCCACCTGCCTCAGCCTCCCACAACTGCTAGGATTACAGACGTGAGTCACCATCCCCAGCCCGATAATCTTTCTTATATTTATCATTCTTTTTAAAGAAAACAAACAAAAAAAGATTCATTGAGGTTAAATAACATGCACAAAGGCAGACAGCTAGAATACGGCAGATCCAGGATTGAAACTCTGAATTCGTGCATGCTCGTTCGCCTCTGCTTGGCAATTCCCAGTACTGATAATAGCCCTCTATCTTTATTTAAACAACAGTGTGGTATTAGTGCATGTCATTAGAAGTGGCTGGGAGCATTGTTAAAGCTTTGGGCCACAAGTGTACTGTTTAGTGCAATGAAGCAAATATCTTTTCATACAAATAATTTATTTGTACCAAAGTTTTCTACTTGAACACCCAAAGTGAGTTGGACTAATGTATTATTTTATTCTAATGAGGTGGTTGGAAATTAATGTATTTATAGCTTATGAAATTTCAGACTAGCCTTCAAACCCTTTATTTATTTCCTGTAACTGACATTTCCTTCAAGTAAAATGTAACTGAAATGATTCTTATTAATCTACATGTTTATGCTCATGAAAAATATTTGGATGAATTATTTAATGCCCACTGCTTAAGATCCTTTTCTTAAAGGCCATTTGAAGTCGCTTTTCTTTGAAACGGAACATGTTGATTTTGATGTCAAGTGTCAATGAATTTGAACCATAGACAAGTTTGCAATTTAGGATGAAGCCTTGAACTTTGGAAGCTTCAGCTGGCATCCAACCTTGGCAAATACATTCTGTAACCTCCAAAGTAGTTATACTGGAGAAATCCAGAGGGATAACAGGGCTTTAATGAAAATTGTCAACAAAATTGAAAAGAAAAAAAGAAAGCATATTTTAAAATCCAGAACTGGAGAGGTCCCTAACTACAAACAACTGACGCATAAAACTCAAGAAGGCTTCAAACAGCTTTAATCTGCTAGTGAATCTGTTCTTTGATAGCATGTAAAATCTAGGCTGAGAAGTGTGTGCTGAAGGGTTTCAGTACACTAATTCCAACTAATTCCAAGATTGATTTTGCTAAAGAACCTGACTGGCATTCTAAAAAGAAATGGCAGGGAAGGGAAGAAGAAGAAAGAAAGAGAAGACGGAGTCTGAGATAGAGAGAGAGATGGAGAGATAGAGATACAGAGATGATGGGGGGTGTGGAGAGAGATTGAGAGAGAGAGAGAGCAGGACCGACAGCGAAAGAGAGAGAAAGAGAAAGAAGGGGAGGGAGAGATCTGTATTTAGAGACCAAAGATTTAGATTTGAATCTTAGTTCTGTTATTAACATTTTATAAGATTTCATGCAGATCACTGAGAGCAATTTGAACTTCAGTTTTCTTACATATATAGTCGGAATAAGACATCAGGCTTTACACTGTAGGATCAATTGAGGTGGTGAATGTGAACAATTCTGCGGATGTAAAGATAATGCAAATGTGGACATTCTTAACCCCTCCTCCCCTACTGGTAGGTCAACACACAATCCTCACCTGTTTCCATCCCCTCTCTGAACTTTCCTGTGTTGTTCCTCTGAGGCAAATCTTTCCAAGTGTGCTCTAAATTCTGATGCCTGGATCTCATCCTCTTCCACTGGTTTTCACTTTTGTTTACTTCTGCCTTTTTGCATTCCCTCAATTTGTCATTTATTTTTGGATTCTTCCTGGGAGCCTTCAAACATCTCTTGACCCTCTAGTTGCTCTCTAGGTGCCACCCAAGTCTCTTCTTCATTTCATTTTCAGGATTCTTGTAAGATATGTCTAGACAAGCTGCCTCCACTTACCTCCAAAGCTCTTCTCCACCCATTTCAGTGTGGATCCCACCACTTCCCACATCTCTATCCCTCCCCATTTTAAGACACCAAATGGATTCCATAGTGCAGAAACTGGTGTAACTTTCTAGTTTCATATAATGAAGCTGTTTTCGAATTGAATACTCTTTTCTTCTTGAAATGCTATCTTATTGGGGCTTCTGTGACTTCAGTCTCTCCAGGTGTTCTTGCTAGCTGCCTGGAAGCCCCTTCTGAGCCTTTTTCTGATGGTTCAGTTTGCTCCTCACTATCTCTGTATGTGGGAATGTCTCGAGGAACAGTCCTAGGCCTTTTCTCTTCTTGGTCCACACTCTCCTCTAACAGTCCTATTTACTTACATGGCATCAAAACCTCTATTATACCAAAATTCCCCAGTTCAGTCTGCATCATCTAGCCTCTCTCTTGTCTTGTATCTAGGCTCACATTTCAATAGTATCTCAGCAACTCTTCTTAAATATATTCCAGACAACTCAAAATTAACATGTTCAAAACAGAAATTATGCTTTTTCCTCCACATATGCTTCTCTCCAAGGCCTCCCCAGCTCAGTAAATGACCAGTTGTTTATGTCTGAAAGCTGAGAGTTGTTCCTGATACTTCCTTATCCCTTATTCTTTACACTAAATTTAATACCAAGTCCTGTTAATTCATCTTCCAAGTCCTGTTAATTCACCTTGGTGTGTGCCCACTTCTGTTTAGGTTCATTTATGTCACTAGTCCAAATCACCATCATTTCTCATCTGGACTATGGTGTTCATTTCCAAGCTGTTTTTTCCACTTCTAATTCTGTTTTCTTTGATTCTGTTCTTCAAACAGCAATGAGTGATATTCAGAAAATTCAAAGTGGTTATGCCGTTCCTCAGTTTTAAGTCCTTTATTTGGATTTCCAATGGCACTTTCTATAAAATCCAACATTTTCATTAAAGTCTGCAAGACCCTTCATGATCTGTGCTTTGCCCCTCTTCTCCAATCTCATATCATTCATCACTGACCCTCTTATTTATTGCCAATCATTTCTGCCAGGATGTTCTGGAGTTTAATATTTCTTTGTGTTACAAAAGCCAGATAACTATAAAGAATTCAGAATTG
The DNA here is from genome assembly GCF_007565055.1 of Rhinopithecus roxellana. Lineage (NCBI taxonomy): Eukaryota > Metazoa > Chordata > Mammalia > Primates > Cercopithecidae > Rhinopithecus > Rhinopithecus roxellana. The sequence goes on along the minus strand of NC_044550.1, from coordinate 163,413,851 downwards.
TGTTGCCAGAAACACAGATGTCCTTTTGTTTGTGTCAGAGGCATTTGAACCAGAGTGACTCCATCTTGAATAGGGGCTGGGTAAAATAAGGCTGAGACCTACTGGGCTGTATTCTCAGGAGTTTAGGCATTCTCAGTCACAGGATGAGATAGAAGGTGGGTACAAGATACAGGTCCCAAAGACCCTGCTGATAAAGTAGGATGCAATAAAGAAGCTGGACAAGACCTGCTGAAACCAAGATGGCGATGAAAGTGACCTCTGGTCATCCTCACTGCTCATTATACTTTAATTATAATGCACTAGCATGCTAAAAGACACTCCTACTAGCACCATGATAGTTTACAAATGCCATGGCACTATCCGGATGTTACCCTATAGGGGTAAAAAGGGGAGTCTAAAAAGGGGAGGAACCCTCAGTTCTGGGAAATCTCCACCCCTTTCCCAGAAAACTCATGAATAACCCACCCCTTGTTTACCATATAATTAAGAAATAAGTATACACAGTCGAGCAGCACATGCCGCTGCTCTGCGTATAGAGTAGCCATCGTATTATTCCTTTACTTTTTAAATAAACTTGCTTTCACTTCATTCTATAGATTCTCCCCAAGTTCTGTCTTGTGTGAAGTACAGGAACCCTCCCTTGGAGTCTTGATTGAGACCCCTTTCCAGTAACACTTATGCTTTTTGTAGAAAATATTATTTTATATGGTCCCAAGGGAATACTGGGGAGAAAGGAGAACATTTAGAAAAATATGAACAAATAAGAAGTCCAAGGGCTTCCTTTCTTTTGTGCTAGAATAATAGCACTGAAAGGGAGATCAGAGGTCATCTAATTCAACTTCTTCCTTTGGAAGATGAGGAGACAGTGGTTCAGGGAAGAAAAAATGATTTCTTAAGATCACAGAGCTTGCCAGTTTACCTGTAATGTAACTAACTTCTTTATTAGGTATAATCGTGGTAGACCAAATTTACCTTCCTTATGCTAAAATGATCTTTTGCTCTTCAAATGTTCCTCTGCACTCTGATGGAAAGGAACTCTGTCATCTGTGTGTTCCTACAAATAAGTTTAAGAAAAGACACTGTAAGAATGGCTATTTAGAGTTTAAACCTCATTCTTCAATGAGAATAGCATAATCTTTCTGTCTCTTAAGAAATTTCAAGCATAATAGAAGGAAGACATTTTTAAGTTGGAGGCATCCAGAAACTTTTACCTCTCGTATTTAAAATCCAATCATTGAGATTATTCATTTGCCAAGCTCTTTGTGCATGCAAAGAATGAGGATAGCTTTTCTCTAAGCCTCAGTTTCCCCATATGTGGAACAGCGATAATATTCATACAGTAGTGTGTTTATGTCACAAAGTTGTGGTGAAAATAGGTAAGAAAACGTATTTAATAGCACCAAGCATTCTGTACATGCTCACTTCCATTTTTGCCTGTTTTACTTTCTTCCCTTCTTGGACAAATTATATAGCTGCTTTCATCTCCTCACTGTAACTGAGGGGGCTGAGAGATATATATAGGACACGTGTAAGTATGGTGTAGAAACATACATGCTCTTAAATGTTCTCCTTTGTAGCACTTATTGCAGTTGTAATCATTGATTTAAATATTTGCTTAATGCCTGACTTTCTATCTGAACTGTAAGCTTCATGTGAGTAAGGACCATTCTTGCTCTGTTCTCTGTTGTATGTGAGCATCTGCAGATTCTTAAAAATTCATTTTACATCTACTTTTTGCATGTTAATTTAAGTGCCAAACATTTTTCTAGGCCCTGGATATCTGGCAGTTTATAGAAAACAAATCTCTGGCTATAGCACTTTGTTCTAGTGGAGGAAACAGATGATCATACATCACTGCTTCTCCATTTACTTGCTGTGTGATTTCAGGAAAGTTACACAACCTATCTGTGCCATAATTTCCTTATCTGCAAAACAAGAGATCATTGTCCACAGGTTTCTCACATTTTTTGGCTCCTGTGAACAGCTGTTATTCTGGGCCCAGCTTTTTAGGTATGTGTATATGTATATATTTTTATATATTATATTTTTAATATATAATATATATAAATTTTATTATATATTATATATTATATATAAATTTTATTATATATGTATAAAATAAAAAATTATTTAAAAAATATGTTTTGGAGATAGGGTCTCACTCTGTTGCCTGGAGTGCAGTGCTGTGATCACTGCTCACTGCAGCCTTGACCTCACTGGTTCAAACAATCTTCCTGCATTAGCCAAATGAGTAGCTGAGACTTCAGCTGTGCACCACCAACCACACCCAGCAAATTTTTGTATTTTTTGTAGAGACAGGGTTTCACCATGTTGCCTAAGCAAGTTTTGAACTCCTGGGCTCAAACAATCTGCCCTCCCTAGCCACCCAGTGTTGAGAATACAGGTGTAAGCCACCATGCCTGGCCTTTTAAAATATATTTGTATAGCACATAGCCTTGGAAGGTATAGCACAGGGGTGTCCAATTTTTTGGTTTCCCTGGATCACATTGGAAGAAGAAGAATTGTCTTGGGCCATACATGAAATACACTAACACTAACTATAGCTGAGGAGCTAAAAAAATTGTAAAAAAACTCATAATATTTTAAGAACATTTATAAAATGTGTTGGGCCACATGCAGCCCTGTGGGCTGTGGGTTGGACGAGTTTAGTGTAGCGTCTCCCTCCATGGACAGGGCAGATCTATTTCCTGACCAACATAGTAAAAATAATGTCTTCTTCTGAGACAAAGATTGAGCAGGTTTGCCAGTGGCCTGGTTATAAGATTAGGGGTTTCCTAGGGTCAGATTCCTCAGCTGTGATACAAGTCCACAGTGTGTGCAGCATCTACACAGGCCCACCTGCATTGTCTCTGTGGAACTTGGGTGGAGCAAAGGGACCTGATATGAACATGAAGTTCATGCCATCTGTTGTGCCATGAGTAATAACCTCTTTGCTTCTGACCCAGCAGTCTCGTATCTTCTGCCAGCATCTGTGTGTGGCAGCTTGACTTATTAGCTGGCAAGCAGGGGAAAATATCAGATCCTTCACAATTTTATTTATATTTATGTATTTATTTTTAAAAATGTATTTATTAAATGTATTAATGCTAAGTTTATTAAATTAGTATAAATTAGGGGCACAAGTGTAATTTTGTTACCTGAGTAGATGTCATAGTGGTAAAGTCAGGGCTTTCAGCATATCCAGTATCTGTATAATGTACCTGGTACCCATGAAGTAATTTCTCATCATCTACCCTCTTCCCAACCCCACACCCTTCTGAGTCTCCATTGTCTATTGCTCCATACCAGATGTCCATGTGCACACACACTTATAAGCGAGAACAGGCCTTATTTATCTTTCTGTGTCTGATTTGTTTCACTTAAGATAATGGCCTCCAGTTCTATCCATGTTGCCACAAAAGACATTATTTAACTTAAAAAAATGGCTGAATATATTGTGTATTGTGTATATAAACCACGTTTTCTTTATCTAATCATCCATTGATGACCACTTAGGTTGATGTCATATCTTTGCCTTGTCCTTCACAATTTTTGATAATAATATAGTTCCTACTTCACAGTGTTGTTGTGAGGATTAAATAAAAGAATGCCCTTGTGCTTACTGTTGATTTGTCTGGAATCGCCGTCTCGCCTCCCAACACACACACCCTGATCCTGCATTCACATGATATTCGCCTGCTCATTCACTCACCTCCTTTAGGTTTCTCCTCAGATGGTACCTTCCTAGTGAGGTCTGTCTCAACATCCCTGTTTAAAATGACAGCTTCCCCCTATTAGTTAGGGTTCAACCAGAGAAATAGAAGCAGTAGGAAAGACATATTAAGAGATATACTGCAGGAAATTGGCCTATGCAATTGTAGGAGCTGGCTAAGCATGATAAATATCCACAGGTCAGGTCCTTGGGGAAGGGTGGGCTGTAACTCTCAGGTATGAGCTGACACTGCAGTCCACAGATGGAATTTCTTCTCCAGGGAAGCCTCAGCTCTACTCATAAAACCTTTCAACTGCTTGAATCAGGCTCACCCAGACCATCTAGGATCATCTTCCTTACTTAAAACCAACTGATTATGGACTTTAATCACATCTACAGAATACTTTCATAGTAACACCTAGATTAATGCTTGATGGAATTATAGAGGAGTGAAGGCTTGACAGGTTGACCCATCAAAAGACCAGACACTACAATACTGGCTATTTTCTTCATCTGTTTATTTTTGTCACCACAGCTATCAGCATCTAATTTACTATTTTAACTTGTTTTTTCAGTTGTCTGTCTCCTCTACTAAAATGTGCATCCCATGAAAAGGGGGATTTTTGACTGTTCACTGTTATCTTATTTGCCTATACAATTGTGTATATGGGAAATAGCCTATACCATGCTATTATTGACCAATAGCAGTAGATGGACAATAAATACATGCTAAATTGTTGAGTGAATGAATACAACATGCTCAGAAAAGGGCCTGATGCATTATAAGTGTACACTAAATGGTATAATAAATGTGCAAAAGATACCATCCACTTTGCATTTATGCATCTCAATATTTTTTTCACACTTTCCTTCTTTGATCCTAGACACCTTTTCAAGGGTGCTAAATCCGGTAACCTTTGCTAGATCCAGGTCGCATGGAACTCCCCTGCTGCCCCAGTCTCTAGCCTCACTTGTGGTCCACTCAAATGCATTGGATGCTTCTGCTGGCCTGAATTTCTTTAAATCCTTAAATTCCTTTTACTGCACCTCCTGCCTGTCTTCTCTTGTCCAAGCTGTTCTCTCAGCCATGAATGCTTTCTCCCACTTTGGATTCACCTGGCTCAGTTTTATTCCTCTTTTAACACTCAGTTGAGGTGTTGATTCCTCTTCAAGGTGCTTTCTGATCCCCAAGATGGGTGCCTCCTTTTGTGCCTCCCTGGTATTCTGCCCTCAGTCTATCCTAACACCTAGCCGACTCCTACGCTCCATTATAATTGGCTTTTTCACTCATTCCACACTAAAATCCTTGAGGACAAGATCATATCATTTATTTCTGTATCTCCAGAATATAGTACGACTTCAGGCACAGAGAGATGCACAATACATTTTGGACAAACGTGTAGTTGAATGAGGGCACCCAAATGACACAGAAACAGCTACTTTGCTCAGCAGGGGCAGTGCCTCTCAACCCTTACCTTGCATTAGAATCCGAGGAGAGAGTTTTAAACATACAGGCCCAGTGCCTGGGCCTGAACCCCCCAAATTCTGATTCAGCTGGTCAAGCATGAGGCTTGAGTGTTGGTTTTTATTTATTTATTTATTTATTTTAATTTTTAATGGAAACTCTACAAATGAGTTTGATGTGCAGCCAGGGCTGAGAAACACAACCTCTGAGATAGCTCTGAGCTAAGTTTCGATTTTATTTGCTCCCTGTCTCCAGAGGAACAGAGTTACCCCTTTCCCTTTAATTTGAGAGCAGTTTTTTTTTTTTTTTTTCCTCTGGGGAAGCTTTGTACCTGGAATCCTTGCTCAGTGCTCAAAGTTAATGGTGCACCTGTGTTTATGGCCTTGAGCAGCCTGGCCAGGGAAAAATTTGCATTTTTACTGCATTTTTATCATTTACTGAAAAGGATGTATTATGTGATCACAGGCGGATGCTTTGAAGGTAATACAAATGATTCAGAATCTGTCACTGAAACTCACATTATTTTTTGGGAATGAGAAGGAGTTTGTAGCTGGGTGGTGGGCTGTGGAGGGTTTAACAGTGAGATCAGTCTGTCAGGGCACCTGAATTTCTTCTTTGTTAACTACCTTCATCTACACATGGTGGTTAAGAGAGAGTACTCTGGAGTCAAATGCCTGAGTTTGAGTCCAAGCTGAGATGTTTAACAACTTACTAGCCTTGTAATTTCTTTGTGCCTCAGTTTCCTCAACTGTCCCATAAGGCCATAGTGCTACTGCATACAATTTTGAGGATTAAATTATATGTTGTATATAAATTACTGGGCACATAGTAGGTGCCCCAAGACCAAGTTGTTATTGCTATCATCTCCCCCGTGCCTTCCTCTTTACCCCTGGTTCCCAGCCTCAGGTGACATCTGTTTGATCACTCACCTGTACTGTTGCAATGGCCTCCTCATGGGACTTCTTGCCTCCACCTGCCTCAAATCCATCCAGCACACGACCTGCAGTTCTGTCTTTTGGGTGCGTTGTTTTTAACAATTTATTCACATATTCAGTCATCTTTGATGGCTCTCTCTTGCCTGTTGCATTAGCCCCAACTTCTCCGCTTACCTTTCCTGTCTCCTAGGACTCACAGCCGTCCTGTCCTTGGCTGCTTAAGGATATTTACTGCTCTTCATGCCCACCTGCTCCACCTTCACCACATCCCTATTGGGTTGAATGACTTTTATTTTTTCTTTATGAGGTGCTTTAAACTTTCCAGTCTCCCTACCTTTGCTAGTCTTTTTCTATGTAATTATGTAAATCCAAACTACACAATGCTCATCTTATCTCCTCCAATTAACTTCATCCTTTGACTTCAGCCACACTATTGTGTCTTCTATAAAGGACACACTTCTTTAGGGTTTGCTAATTTATGTATGGAGCAATCCCCCAATTCCAGTGGCTGAACCCTTGTTCTCAAGCCTGTCACAATGCAATATAGGTCTCTATCTAGGAGTGTGGATCTGCTATGATGCGGCAGTGATTAAAAGGCCCACACTTTGTCCATAGAGTGGACCTGCCATTTCCCAGGGCCTTTGGGAATCGATGGGATTCTCTGCACTGATCAGAGGCAAAAGAACAGGAAAGATTGCTTAGGGGCTGGACAGGCTTAAATGAGGCATACCTCACATCCCTCCACATTTCTCTGTCCAAACTCAGTGTCATGGCTCCACCTAATAGAGATGGAGTCTAGGAAATGTAGTCTGTCTTTGTGTGCCGAGGCAAAGGTAATGGAGATGGCAAACATACCACATTCTCTCTGCCACATTCACTGCAGTACAGTTTAACAGTTGACAGATCTAGTTTCTCAAGACATGGACTTGCAGTTTTTCTAGGTTGTACTTATTTGAGATGCTTTTTTCAAACACAGAATGCACTGGTTGTTTTTTCTTCAGAGCAATATTGGCAAGAAGTGAGACGTGATCAGCGTTTCTTTGTGTTGCTTTTCACGGTGACCTTGGTTGGCATTCTCTAAGGACACAGACGTACTGTTGTAAGCCGTGGCTGAAAGTACATTCAGATACAAGAGAGGTCGATGAGAGGGAAGTGAAAAGACAGAGTGAATAAAGAACTTTGTAGTTTATCAAGATGATCAAGATGTGAGTACCCAAGTCTTTTTTGAATATTTTTCTTCAAAAAAAGTATCACAGGTGACTTGTGGATGTGGCTTTCTCTCTGGCCAGTGGGAGAAGACATCTGGAGAGAGTTCTGTAGTTTGATTTGTGCGCTTGACAGAGATGTGTTGAAGTCCTTACCCCTAGTACCATGAAAGTGACATTATTTGGAAATAGGGCCTTTGCAGATGTAATGAAGTTGATACGAGGTCATAGTGGATCAGGGCAGGCTGGAATGCAATGGCTGGTGTGCTACTCAGATGAAGGAGGTTTGGACACAGACACTCAGAGAAGAGAGCACCATGAAAAAGCACAGAGGCACAGACACATAGAGAAGACAGCCACGTGATGACCAAGGCAGAGATTGGGGTGATGCTTCTATAAGACAAAGAATGTCAAGGATTGCTGGACAGCCACCAGAGGCCAGAAAGAGGCAAGAAGGATTCTTCCCTAGAGACTCCAGAGACAGGGCAGCCCTGCTGACACTTTGATTTTGGACTTCTGTTTTTGGATATGCTGTTTGTTTTTCAGGTTATCCAAAGTTATATTGATTCATTTTTGTTGTTGTTGTAAATTTGAAGAAGGAGCATCTTTTGTGAATTCATGCAGAGATGTGGTGTGGGCTAGCAGTGGCCTGGATATGACTGTTAACATTCAGCCTGGAGTACATATTGTGGTTTGCTTGGTAAGGAAGATTTAAGAAGATTCCAAACTAATTTTCCTGTTACTCATCCTCACTGTTCTGATCACTGTGTCAAATTCTGACCTTATCCTTGAGGATATTCCCATCTCGTGGAGTGACAGACAAGTCACAGGCTGCTAAACCATGTGTACTCGGGGCTGGATAGCAGCAAGGACAGAGCAGTCACTATGTGAACACAAACAGGAGCATCTGACACTCAGCACCAGCGAGGTGGGGAAGGGTTGGTCAAGGAAGGCTTCCAGGAGGAGGTGGCTGCTCTGCTGTCACTCCCAGCTTTTTCTAAAGGTAAATGTTGTGCAAATCTTTAAAGGGTTGCAACCCTCAGAGTGCTCAGGTACTTGAGACCAGCCCTTTTAGGATGCTTGAGAGAGTGTGGAGTTTTACTGATCATGCCTTTGTATTCTGTATTTTTGATGGTTTGACAACTTGAGGCCTTGTTGACATTGGTGGGACTGCACCTCCCTGGACTAGCTAATTTCTAGTGATTACTAACAACTGGTTCTGAGCATGTCTTTCATATGCAAACCAACCAATCCAGAGCCCATACCCCAAGCTCTTCCTTTACAGAGATTTTATACTTCAGGCCACTATTTCCCTTATCGCCCCAGGGCCAGGTACCAGTAAGTTAGGGGCACCCTCCATGCCCTAGAACCTGCTAAAATTATGCATACTACCCAGTCCTAATACTTACCCTGTCTCACCCATTTCTCTGGAAACCACAACAAAGGCTCTTAACCCCAGTTCCCCTTCTCCCCTCTGCCCAGGGGTCAGACCTGCTGCTTCCCTGCATGGCCTTGCATAGAGTGGCATGAGAACTGTGAGTGGACTTCTTCCTTCATGACTGTCATTTCTGTGCCTGCATGTCTTGCCATACCTGATTAAAACAGTCCTGGGTACCCATTGGAAAAAGACCTGATTAAAGCGTTTGGGGAACTGTTTGGATTTCAGAAAGGATGGAGCCTGAAGGGAGAGAGGGATGTAGTGAGTAGGAAGGCTGCAGAAATGAGCAGCACTCACATCCTGGGAGAGATGGCAGGGATGAAAGAAGACAGCCAGAGACCACCCGGCACCGGGGACAGAAACCTTGGCTAGGGAACCAGAAACCTGTGCTGTTCATCAGCCCTCTGTCAAGTCATGACCACTGTAAGTTATCTGAATTTCCCTACAGGAGGCAGCAAAGGCCCGTGTGCATCTCTCTTGTGGCATTAATAAAGGTGCTTGGAGGGTGAGAGCCAGAGTCCCTGTCCTAAGTAGGTTTTCAGGGAGATAACTTGGAGAGAGTGTGGAGTCCAACAGTACAGTTTTGGAAAAGAAAACAGGCCAAGTCCCTGGAGAACAACAGAAAGCCAATTTGGGCCTCAAAAGTAGCCCTGGCAGCCTTATCAGTCAAAAGGCTTCTCGGAGAAAGCATTTCCAGCACCCTGCCTGTGCTGCCACAGTGGCAACCTGCCCTCCCATGGGCTCAGCTCTCCCAAGCTCTGATGAAAGGACTGGCTGGGAACACCTTCAATCAATTCCCCTTTATCTCTTCCTAAGGGAGGATAATCCTCTGTTTTGCAGTCTCTTTCCATCCAGCATGTAGCATCTATTGATTTTTATAGTTGTTTTGCCAGTCGATACGGACTCAAGGAGAAACACCTGCAGGTCTGAAGTTCTGAACTTGAGGAAGAAGTTCAGACTCTTGAAAGTAATCACTCTTTTTCTTCTTCTTCTTCTTTTTTTTTTTTTTTTAAGTGCCAGGTCCTATGGGATATAGTACACAGGTCCTCTTTGAGGAATGCATATTTATTCTGGTTTAATCATTTTATTCCTTTCATATCATCACCAAAGCAAAACTCTCTTCCTGATTATTTGTTCATGAGAATACATAGTAGCACAATGTTGCATCAAACACAGTCTTACATGTTCTTAGGCATAGACATTACAGCAACAAAAGGTCAAATCATAGTATCTCAGATTTGGAATAATCATTATTTAGGTACTTGTGGCTCATAAAACACTTTCTCCTTTGTTATGTAGTTCAATTCTTACATGGAATCTTTTTTTATGGATTAGGAATTTGAGCTATAGAGGGAAGGTCATTTATTCTATCAGAAAATATCCACTGAGAATCCTCTTTGGGAGCAGTATTATCCTAGGTGCTGAGGATCCAGTGTAACCAGAAGAGAGGAACTCCCTGCCTTCCTGGAACTTATTCATAAGTAAGGCATTCTGGAATCTGACTTGAGCTCAAGTTTCCTGTGATAAGTGCAACAAGAATGATTTCTGAGGCTGTTTAAAGTGAAACTTTGCCACTCCATAGCTGTGCGATCTTGGTCAAATTACTGAACTCACTTAAATCTCCATTTAAGATACAGAAAATGACTGTACCTGACTCAAGGGGCTGCTGAGAAGCTAAGGGATTATGGAGGTCAAATACCTGGCACACAGTAATGACTCAGTAAAAGACAATTGTTATCACTGTGCATGAGCAGCTGTAAAGGCTTGGAATTACAAGTTATTTCTTCCCAGTTGGTGACAGGAGCAGAGAAACCTTCTCAGAGGAGGTTACCTTGACCTGAGCATTAAAGGACAGGCCTCTATTTTTGGGAAATGATCTTTTTTCTATCTGTTAGAAAAATACTTGTTTGAGGCCCATTTGATGAGTCTTTTGTGTAATGATATTAATTTCCCATTAGAAAAGTTTTATTCTGGAACTTGTGAGTTCAAGTCAACGTATTGAAAGTGAGAGTCATAAAAAGGCAGCTGAGTGACAAGATGCAGAAATGCAACCAATATGAAATTTGGTTCTTTTACAAACATTCCTCTACAGTAACAAAGAGTGGGCTCTGTAGTCAGGCAGAAGGCCTGCATTGGACCCTGGTTCCTCCATGTATAAGATGTGTGCCTCAGATAAGTGCAATAAACCCTCTGGGTCTCAGTCCTTCATCTATGAGTTAGGAAGAACATTTCCTGTATCTTGGGGATAATGCTTATAAAGCACTTAACATGATGCCTGGCTAATCAAGGATAGCTGAAAACATAAAATTAATGTACCCAAGACTGGTTTCTTCTTGCATAATCACTTTGGTTAATGGCACAATGTGGAGAGAAAGAGCCCTGTGTCCAGTCCTGGGCTTGTCCCTAACTCAGCAATGACCATAGGGTAATTGATTGCCCATTCTTGGTTTACATTTTCTCCTCTGTAAAATGAATATTGGCACCAAACCTGGGTGCTTGGACCTTTTCTATAGCCCAGAGGGGGTCCTGGAAACTGCTCCAGGTGTTTTCATCATTCCCAAAAGCCTGCTGGATGGGTAGACTAAATAAAAGTACACAGGCTAGGAAAAATGATTTTTGTTGTATCATTCCTTTGTTTAAAATTCTCCAAGGCTCTCCATTTTCCTTGGGGGTAAAGGCCAGTGTCTTTCCAACATCCTACATGGTCTTGCACCATCTTTTTTTTCCCTTGACCCCACTACCTTTCTGGATCATCTGAGACTGTCCTAGGATTTTGTCCAGTCTGCATTAAGTGACTGTTTCTCAGATACTCTGGGCATGCTTTGGTTTTCTAGCCTTTGCTTAGAATGCTCATCTTAGAATGATACTGTATGAATGACTCTTACCTCCTTTAACTAGCACACCATGAATCCTGTTGATATGGTTTGGCTCTGTGACCCCACCCAAATCTTATCTTGAATTGTATTCCCATAATTCCCATGTGTTGTGGGAGGGACCCAGTTGGAGATAATTTGAATCATGCGCATAGTTCCCCCATACTGTTCTCATGGTAGTGAATAAGTCTTATGAGATATGACAGTTTTATCAGGGGTTTCCGCTTTTGCATCTTCCTAATTTTCTCTTGCCACCACCATGTAAAAAGTGCCTTTTGCTTCACGCCATGATTCTGAGGCCTCCTCAGCCATGCGGAACTACAAGTCCAATTAAACCTCTTTTTTCCTCCCAGTCTCATGTGTGTCTTTATCAGCAACATGAAAACAGGCTAATATAGTAAATTGGTACCAGGAATGGGATGTTGCTGAAAAGATACCTGAAAATGTGGAAGCAACTTTGGAACTGGGTAGCAGGCAGAGGTTGGAACAGTTTGGAGGGCTCAGAAGAACACAGGAAAATGTGGAAAATTTGTAACTTTCTAGAGACTTGTTGAATGGCTTTGACCAAAAGCCTGATAGCAATATTGAAAATAAGGTCCAGGTTGAGGTGGTCTCAGATGGAGATGAGGCATTTGTTGGGAAGTGAAGCAAAGGTGACTCTTGTTACGTTTTAGCAAAACCCTGGCAGCATTTTGCCCCTAATGTAGAGATTTGTGGAAATTTGAACTTGAGAGAGATGATTTAGGGTATCTGATGGAAGAAATTTCTAAACAGCAAGGCATTCAAGAGGTGACTTGGGTGCTATTAAAAGCATTCAGTTTTATAAAGGAAGCAGAGCATAAAAGTTTAGAAAATTTGCAGGCTGATAATGTGATAGAAAATAAAAACTGATTTTCTGAGAAGAAATTCAAGCCAGCTGCAGAAATTTGCATGAGTAATGAGGAGCCAAATGTTAATCCCCTAGACAATGGGAAAAATGTCTCCAGAGCATGTCAGAGGTCTTCATGGCAGGCCCTCCCATGACATGCCAGGAGGCCTATGCAAAAATGGTTTCATGGGCCTGGCCCAGGGTTCCCATGCTGTGTGCATCATAGGGACTTGGTGCCCTATGTCCCACCCACTCCAGCTGTGGCTGAAAGACGTCAACATGGAGCTTGGGCCATGGCTTCAAAGGGTGCAGGCCCCAAGGTTTGACAGCTTCTACATGGTGTTCTGTCTGCAAGTCCACAGAAGTCAAGAAGTGGGGATTGGGAACCTCCTCCTAGATTTCAGAAGATGTATGGACATGTCTGGATGCCCAGGCAGAAGTTTGCTGCAGGGGCAGGGTCCTTGTGGAGAACCTCTGCTAGGGCAATGCAGATGGGAAATGTGGGGTCAGAGCCCCCACACAGAGTCCCTGTTGGGGTACCACCTAGGGGAGCTGTGAGAAGAGGGCCACCATCTTCCAGATCCCAGAATGGTAGATTCACTGACAGCTTGCATCATTTGCCTGGAAAAGCCACAGACACTCAATGCCAGCCTGTGAAAGCAGCTGGGAGGGAGGCTATATCCTGCAAAGCCACAGGGGCAGAGCTGCCGAAGACCATGGAAACCCATCTCTTGCATCAGCGTGACCTGGATGTAAGACCTGGAGTCAAACGAGATAATTTTGGAGCTTTAAAATTTGTCTGCCCCACTGGACTTTGGACTGAAATGGACCTTGTGACCCCTTGGTTTTGGCCAGTTTCTCCCATTTGGAATGGCTGTATTTATACAAATCCTGTATCCCCGTTGTATCTAGGAAGTAATTAGCTTGCTTTTGATTTTACAGGCTCATAGGTGGAAGGGACTTGCCTTGTCTCAGATGAGACTTTGGACTGTGGACTTTTGGGTTAATGCTGAAATGAGTTAAGACTTTGAGGGACTCTTGGGAAGGCATAATTGGTTTTGAAATGTGAGCACATGAGATTTGGAGGGGCCAGGGGCAGAATTATATGGTTTGGCTGTGTCCCCACTCAAATCTCATGTTGATTTGTATTCCCTTGATTCCCATGTGTTGTGGGAGGGACCCAGTGGGAGACAATTTGAATCATGGGGGCGGTTTCCCCCATACTGTTCTCATGGTAGTGAATAAGTCTCATGAGATCTGATGGTTTTATCAGGGGTTTCTACTTTTGTATCTTCCTCATTTTCTCTTGACACCACCATGTAAGAAGTGCCTTTCACTTCCTGCCATGATTCTGAGGCCTCCTCAGCCATGTGGAACTGTAAGTCCGATTAAACATTTTTTTCTTCCCAGTCTCAGGTACATCTTTATCAGCAGTGTGAAAATGGACTAATACACCTATGCTCAGCACTCTTTTAAATTACGGTCTCCCTTCCCCACATTCATCACTACTATCCCCTAACATCTCATGGTTCCGTCTCTTACCTTGCATTACATTTTCCAGTAGCACTAATCATCACATAATATACAATGTAATTTGCTTTTTCTTGGTAAATTTTGTTTTGACTTTACGTTTAAACTAGAATTAATGCTGCACAAGGACTTGGAATTTTTAAAGCATTTTGTTCACTGTTGTATCCCAAATATGGCAATCAATGCCTGGGTCATAGCATGTATTTACTGTACACATGATTATTGAGTGAACAGAGACACTTTGGCTGAAAGTCTGTTAACTCAGTAAAAGCACATGGGTTATTTCTTGAAAGAAATTCCTATTGGAAATTTTAAATACAAAATGGAGAAACAAACTATTTCTTAATAAATATAGTTTGCTTAACATAAACACAGAAGATTGCTAGACACAATCTTTCAAAGGAACGTAGGTGAATGTTAGTGAAGTCATAGACTCTTGATGGTGAATGTTGTAAATGAAAATATCTTCTAAGAATCCACTAGAGATCTAAAATTTCTTTCTGTTTTATTTTTTGAGACCAAGTCTCGCTCTGTCACCCAGGCTGAAAGGCTGAAGTGCACTGGGTGCGATTTCGGCTCTCTGCAACCTCCACCTCCTGGGTTCAAGCAATTCTCGTGCCTCATCCTCCTGAGTAGCTGGGATTACAGGCATGAACCACCATGCCCAGCTAATTTTTATACTTTTAGTAGAGACAGTGTTTCACCATGTTGACCAGGCTGGTCTCAAACTCCTGACCTCAGGTACTCCACCCACCTTGGCCTCCCAAAGTGCTGGGATTACAGGTGTGAGCCACCATACCTGGCCTGAAATTTCTTAACAGTGTGTGAATGTGAGTTTTGGGGGGTGTCAAGGGGAAGTCAGAATTGTGCTTTCTGAGCAGAGACCATCATATTGAACCCAGTTTTGAACACAGTGTCATAGCAGGTGCTCAGTAAATCTTTATGGATCAGTTTTGAACTGAGTTTAGATAAAACTATTGTCTTTTTTAAGCAAGACTGGGAACTTAAGGAGAAATATTATTTTATTAAGTGAAATAAACCAAGGAGACACAGTATTTTATGCCCTGATTATTTCTCTTCATCAACTTGCCCTTTGTTACCATGGAGAAACTAGACGCCATAATTAAAGAATTAAACCTCTTTATTCACTTATGCAGTGCACACTATCACATGCCATTTGATGTTTATTTTCCAGATGAAGGGAGTTTAACTTATTTAGTTTTCTTCTCTCGGGGCCTCAGTTGTCTGACCCATAGAAGCCTCCAGGTTTGTCTGGAAATGACCTCCATTTTCACTCTCCTATGGACTCACTCACCTTTAGGCACGTAAAGAAAAGTGCTGGGTGATTTAATGAAATCAAATCCTCATCCACCTTGGCTAGCAATAGATGGAGAAGCTCCCCATGGTTAGGAGGGAGTTCTTTCTTATCCCTGAGACACACTTTCTCTTTGCATCTGACAAAGCTGGTTTCAGAGACTGCAGATCTTATTTTCACACATATGTCCAAGGTGAACCTAAATCCACTCCTTTATTCCCCATGGTACAACCAAAGCACGAAAGAATGATTAACAGGGCTCCCAGATAACAGAACAGAATTAACTCTAGAGGGTACCACTTGATATTTTATTATATGGATACCTGGTACCTAACAGTAGTCTCAATTTTCCTACAACCTATCTCCCTTCCTTGCCCCACGTCTAAAAGCTTCCTTGAGTCAAGGGCCAGTTTTCTCGTACCTTCTTTTAAGTATGTTTAGATTCATTAAAATCTTAACTAAAGAGAGTGGGCTCAGAGAATGATGACCATTCCTTGGTCCTGCCCATCTAATCCTTGCCTTACAAGGCTTGATTTTCTATAACAGAACCTGCCTCTTCTTTGATGTCTAAAACTGGGAAAAATCAGACCCTTTAGAAGTGACAAAGTTTTTCTTCTCCCAAGGATGTAAACTTAGTTTACAGCTCCGACTAGCAAGCCCTCCTGAGCACAATGTGACACACCCCACCCTCATACAAATGATACCTCTCTGTGCCTCAATTTCTCATAAGCAAATGAAGATATACTGGTACCTCTTAGGTTTTGAGTACTAAGTATAAATTACTTAAAAAAAAGTACCAAGCACATAGTAAATGCCATTTAAATTCTAACTGCCATTGTATCTTTAGGCTCAAACACAAGTAACTCTAATATAATCTGGGGCTTTATATGAGGCAGTCTTTTGGGGGAGTTGTGTTCAAAGCACCACAGACTGACAACCTAAACATAGCTTAAGATAACTCAGATCTTTACTCTTGATCTTGAGAAGCATCCAGGAAGAGGAAATTTGTTATAATCACAAGAAGAGAACCTGTGGTTGCCAAATGTATTCTGGATCTGATCATGAGGTATTGGATACATGGCAGTAAATCCAGGGCTGAACTGAAGGTGTGTGTACTGGTAGAGAATATAGAAAGCAGATGCAGTGACAGAATGGACAATGCATCTTGGAATAAAGTGAAAACAGTAGTAATAGCTAACATTCACTCAATGCTCACTAAGTTCTAGGCACTGCACTGATATTTATATACACTAATTTCATTTAATATTCACAACATTACAATGGGGTAGGCATTATTAATATCTCTATACTTCTACTGTGCCTGTTTTATAAGTAAGGAAGTTGAAGATCAGAGAGGTTAAAATACTAAACTGAGGCCACACAGCTTCTAAGTGGCAAGGCTGGAAACTTCCAATAAAAATATATCTGTCTGATTCAAGAACCCAATCACCCTATTAAGAGTCAGGCATTGTAAAATGAATTAGATGCCAAACTCAAAGAGCTGAAGCTGACAGGTTGTTAGAAATGGGAAGTATTAATCCAAGTGCAGCACTGTCGTTTAAACATGTTTCCCAAATTTCTTGTGTTGGAAACTCAATTCCCCAAATCCATATGTCAATTGGAGATGGGATCTTTGCAAGGTAATTAGAATTAGATAAGGTCATTGGGGTGGAGCTTCCGCTATGAGAACAACAGCTTCATAAGAGAGGAAGAGAAACCTGAGTTGGCATGTGTGCTCTTGCCCTCTCATCATGTGATACCCTCTGCCATGTTATGACACAGCAAGAAGGCTCTCACCAGATGCCAGCATCATGCTCTTGGAACTCCCAGCCTCCAGAACTGTGAGATGAATAAAATTCCTTTCTTTAGAAATTACCTAATCTGTGACATTCTGTTACAGCAACAGAAAATGGGCTAAGACATGGAGCAAGGGGCAGAATGATTCTTGAAGATGCTGAGTAACTTCTGGTATGTTTGTTTTTTTTTACATATATTTTGCCATACTCTTGGGATATGAATTTTTATGCTTAAAGCAACAATACTACATGCAGTTCTGGGGAAAATATCTTGTAAGTTATGGTGCGTGTCTTGTTTGTTTCATCTTTCATTCTACAATGAATATAGAATGTGCTACCATTTAATCATGTACTGTGACTACAAATTTAAAGAAACTCTGTTACCAAGGACCCCAGAGTCCAGGGGAGGAAAACAACATTTATTATACAATGAAATGAGACATAAAACATAGTTCACCATGAGAAGGAAACCTTGGTCTGCCTCTGGGAGTGAGGCAGGCTTCCTGGAGGAGGTCACCCTTGAGGACAGCTGTAGAAAAAGGAGCAGGAATTTGTCAACTGCATAAAGGGTGTGGAGGAAGGTATTCCAGGCACAGAAAATTGCCCTTCCTATCTGAATTCCACATCCATCTGGCCTGTGTTAAAATGCTTGGGTATTTATTAAACATGCTTCTTACCAGAGGCAATGCTGTTTTTTTAAAGGACACGATTAATTAGGCCTCAGGATATTGGTAATCAGGAAGAGTGTAGCATTGATGATACTTTCCTCAGACTTCCAGCACGCATGCTAGCTACCTGCTCCTCCCTCACAGGCTTCAACCTGTGCCCCGTGGCAGTTTGACCCTCACATTTTCCTGCCTTGCTTTTGGCCTTAAGAATCCAGGTATCAGTAGGTGCCTTTGCCTCTTTTTGGTGGAGCTGTTTTTTGCCTCCTTTCCAGTTGGTGCCCTCCTCGATTCTGGCAGGTGTCCAAGGCCTGTTGTTCTCCCTGCACGGGGCGGCTGAGCAGTGCTCTGTAAATTATGCACCAGTCCCACAATGTTTGGGGAGCCTGTGGACCCATTTTGTCTACCTGGAGGTAAATTATTTAGCTGAGGCAATTTAAATGATTCAGAGGGGATGGTGTGAAGTCCGGCTGTGGAACAGCTTGTCTGGGGAAATGTAACTGACCCTGGTGTGCGGGAGACTCAGCTCCAAGGCAGAACTGAGCACATTTTACCTGCTCCCTAGATCCTGTAGGTTCCATGCCCTACCTGTCTCCAGACACTGTCCCACATTAATAATCATTATAATTTAAAAGTCTATGATCTCATTTGGTGCTTGTTTCACCTCTGCAGCAGGGAGGTTTATAATAGTGTGGTCTGGGGAAGCAAGCTGGGTCTGGACAGGTTTTGTTACAAGTCCCGCTTTTCTAACCTGCTGGACCTCAGTTTCCTCTTCTGTAAATTGGGGATAATAAAAGCAACTTTTAATTGTTAACATCTCCATTTGACTATCTAATCTAAGGAATCTGGCCAAGACAAGCTCCTTAATATTCTGCCCCATGCTGTCCACAAACCTGCCCTAGGAACAGTGTCTCCATCTCAGTAAATGAGAACCTTTTACTCAGTTACTCAGGACCCAGCCCTACACGTCGTGTTTGATTCGCTTCTCTCCTGCAGCCTCCACAGTGAATCTCTTCACTGGCCCTGTCTGCCCTACTTCCAAATGCATAGCCCAAGGGATCCTTCTCACCAGGTCTTCTGCAGCTCTCCAGCTGAAGCCTCTGTCAGTTCAGCTGTGCTGTTGAAAAGCCCCCTTACTCATTCTCCTGCAGCTGCCTTTACCTCTCCAACCCTGTCTCATCCCCACCAAGCAATCAAGACGTTCTTTAAAATATGAACAATAACAAAGAAATTGAATGATACTCTTCCTTCTTAACCCTCTGATGACTGCTAATTACCCTTAAAATAGAATCCATGGACTTTTTTTTTTTTTTTTTTTTTTTAATCACCTACAGGCCTTACCTGATCGGGCTCCAGCAAACCTCTCCACACTTAACATTAACCCCACTGGCCTTGGGATTCTAGAATATTCCAAACATGTTCCCACCTGAGGGCCTTTGCTCTCGTTGGCCCCTCAGGCTGGACTGGTCCTCCCCTGGCTTGGCTAGTTCCATTTCAATGTCCAGGCATCTGGGGAAATGTTACCTCCTCATGGGACTTCCCTGACAACCTTGAAGAGTCACCTTCCTGTCACACTGTAGTGGCTTTCTTTCCTTCACGCCACTTATCCCTACATTCAGTTCTGACATTGAGCTTCATGGTTTGTTCACCACCCCCTCCACTGGAAGACAGCTCCTTGCAGGACGGGCTCTTTTCAGTGTTATTCACCATGGTAGCCCCAGGTAGGGACATTAGATACAATACAGGACAACCAGTTAAACTTGAATTTCAGATAAACAACAATTACCTTTTTAATATAAAAATATTGCACAGGGCATATTTACGCTAAAAAAAAAAAAAAAAGAAAAAAAAAATTTGTTGTCCCTGTATTTTTATTTGCTAAGTATGGCAACCCTAGTCCCTTCAGAACTGCCATCTCTGTTGAGACTTTATAAATCCTTGTTGAAAGAAAGAAATAGTGAGTGAGCAATGAGATCAAATAAAATCTGCAGACTGAATTACTTTTGTCTTTTTGCCTTCATATTCCTAATATCTTGTCAATGCTTGACATATGATCTTTTTCCCCTTCATATTATATCGTTAGTTTCATTTTGCAGTTGAATAAATAGGGTTAGAGAATAGGAGGCTTTTCCAGAGTTAAGCAGCTAGGGATAACATCACTGAATATAGAACAAAGTGACTTCTGAAAGGTGTGTTAAATCTGTAAAAGCTTATTTCCCTTCTCCCATAAAAGATGTTGGCGTAAAGGCAGTCTAGGTCTTGGTGTTTCCAAGACCATGCTTCAATCTTTCTCCTCCAGAATCATCAGACCAGTTTCTAACCTCAAGTTTACTGCATGGTCCTACGATGTCTGCTGGAAAGCCTGTCATCACATTCACATTCCAGGCAGACAGCAGGCGCAAGTGGAAGAGGACAAAGATCATTTATTCCCTCCCCTTTAAGACCTTCCTGGAAGTCAGTCACCATGACTTTTCCCATTTCATTGGTTGAAACTTTATCTCATGACCATTCCTGGCTATAAAGCAGATGGCAATGCCATCATTTCAGGGGTTTATATGTGCTGTTTTAAATACTGGGGTCTGTTCTTAGGAGCAGAAGAGAATGGACATTGGGAAACAAGAGCAGCCTCTGCTCCAGCGAGAGTGGTCAGACAGAAAGATCCCTGGTGTATCCTCAGAATGCTGTACCCTATGCCTGCTCACAGGGCAGACAAGAGCCTTTTAAGGGTAAAGACAGGACTAGATCCTAGCCTCCTGGTCACATGACTCAGAGATCTCCCATATCCTTTTACCTTCTGTTGCATGGAGTGGAACGGGTCAGAGTCTGGGATGTGGATCTTTGTGTTTGTCTGAGACTTTTTCTGTGTGGGAGAGATTATATCCTACACACAGTATAGAAGACATGGGGGAGGCCCTGAAGCAGTTATTATTGCTGGAAGTGAAGTGTAGAGACAGAAGTGGGGACGGGATGGTACTAGAGAGTTAGACACAAGTCAAGTGATGAGAGTTTGTGTCTGATCTACACAGGATCCTAATAGATCTTAACAGGCTGCAGCAACAGTCTAAGCATAAAGAGGCAAAACTGAACAGGAACAGAACATGTTACGCCCGAGTCCAAAAGAAAACTAACAGGATGCACTGATGTGAATTAGTATCTTTAGGATAAAAATGACGGAAGTACTCCAGTAGTATCAGCCATAATGTGTAAGGGAGTTATTTTGATCTCAGCCTGCAGAAGCAGAGAATTTCAATGAGGTGAGAGGCATGCTTTGCCATGCACAGGCTAGACCACACCTGTCACGGTGCCTGCAGTTCTGGGCTCTATATTTTAAAATGAAAAGGACAGACCAAAGTTTTAAAAGGAGAGGAGCCAGGATGGGATTGAAGAATCCTCAGGTTGTGTATTTAACATTTTTATCAGTCACTTAGGTCACGCCTGCTTATCAAATTTGTGAATTACTCTAATCTGACAGAGGTGGTAGATATAGTGACAGGCAGAATCAGTCAAGAAGAACAATGAGCCAATTCCAGGCTATGAAATTGAAAACAGATCAAGGTATCTCACCCCCAAAAATGGTAAGTATGTGAGGTAATGCATATGTTAATTAGCACTATTTAGCCATTTCAGAAAGCCTGCTTATTTCAAACAATATGCTGCACATAATAAATATATATAAGATCTGTGTCAACCAAAAAATAAAAATTAAAATTAAAATCAAAGAAGAAAAAAGATGTATTAAGGTAACATCCTGAAGTTTGGAAGAGCAATTCATTGTTCAAGAAAGGGATGAGAGAGACCTGGTACAATGGCTGTTCTAACAACTCAGCACTTTAGTGGGCAGCAGAGCTCATCGAAGTACCAGTGCATCTGTGTGTGTCCCGGGCTGGTGGATGGTGGGCTTCCAAGGAGCCTCCAGGCAGCACTGATACTCACAACTTCACCCAAACCAGGGGTTTGACTTTGGCTTTGTGGGTTTAGATTTTCAAAGTATTCAAGCTTCCTGGACTTGGGGAGGCTGACTCATACTAACAATGCTTATAGGAGACTGCAGATGCCAAAGTATTGATTTTCACCATGAATTCTACTTGTTAGGTACCTTAAACCTGATCAGCATACATATGGTTTTTCTTTCATGTAGGAAAACCACATAAGGAAACAAATAATACCTCTAAGGAGTTTTGAGGAGGATAGAACTGAAAAGACAGATGTGAGTAGTGTGATTCGAACGCTGTTAGAAGAGACTGATGTATGCTTCTTCCTTAGGTGAAAGTTCTCAAGACTGGAAACATCTAAATAACCTCTAGCTATGCTAAGCTGCAGGCACTTTTATAGGCCTAGAACCCATTTCGTGTCTTTAAGGTGACTTGGCAGAGTGTGGTTTTGTCCTCTTATTTTTTGACATATTCTGCAACTCAGGAAACAGTCTTGTTTCCCCTTCTCTGTAGCACTCGAAGAGCATCAGCCTGCTCCTCCCTTTGCCTTGAGGTCCCACAGTGGCAAGCAGAGAGAAGACCAGCCTGGAGGGGTCTGCTCATTAAGCCTTCATTGCTGTCTACCCCAAGAAAACTCAGAGTCACTGTCTCCTAGGCACTCCTCAGGTCGAAAGAAATCTTTCCTTACCCTCCAAATCTGCTATCCTTCAGGGGTGGATTCTCAGGTACCTTCAACCAGCCCCCTGCTCTGTTCCAGCTTCCTGGGCATAAAGGCAAACAGTCCCAAGGTGTTTGGCTTTGACTTTTTCTCATGGCCTCCTTTCCCAGTGGGGGGCCATATATATTCATTCACATGTCCAAGTGGATTCCTTCTTCCATCTCCTGTTTATTGATGTTCTTGTCCTATCTCCCCCAGGAGCTTGTTGTGTCAGTCAAGGTCCCAGCAAGAAACAGATGGCACACTTACACGTGGATAATGTGAGATGAATTTAATAAAGGACTATTTACAAAGCTGGAAGCAGGGCTTAGAGAAACCACCAGGAATAGTCCAATGCCAGAGGACTATGAAATCTAGGTGCTATTGTAGGCCTGAAACAGTGGAGAGAGGGGAAAGAGAGCCAGAAGACTGCGGAGGCTATGCGGAAGAAACATAGGACTCCCAGCTTTCAACAAAACTGGCCCATGGAAACCCCATGGCAATAGTAATAAATGCCACAGCCTCACTCACTTCCCTCCTTCTGATCTCCTCCTGATGCACAACATTGGCCACTTGCAGTTGGTAGTCAGTGGTCAAGGGAGCCCAGCAGTGTGGTTTGGGTTCAGCTTCCCCAGGGAATTGCAGGGTGGCCACAGATAGAGTGGATTTGGATAGGCAAATAGAATAATCCAGTAAAACCACTGAAGGCTAGACTTTGTTGTCAATGCCTTTATTTTTTGGTTTCCCATCCCACACATAGTAGGTTTGCAGCAGTTGACTTGGCCATGGATTTCTTTCGGTAAGGCATGATCTTTGATCCCTGTATTCCAGGGCCTACCCCAGCACCCCCAAAAGATGCTCCATAAATGTTTATGGGATGACTAGTGAATGAATGAATGAATGAATGAATGAATGAATGAAGAGGTGAGCTCAGTGGGAATTTTCCCTTAATTTTGCTCACTGTTGCACACCTTGGAGGTAGCCATTTCCCTGCTTCACTCGTAGGCCAGTTCCAGTTATTAAATTTCTAAATTATCCTTCTGCCCATGGGGCTGACTCTCCAATGAGGTCTTGTAAATATTTGCTTCCATCCTCAGAGTCCTGACAAGGAGATCTTGCCTCAGGCACAGCCTCTGCTCTCTGGGATGTCTCACCTTTTTAGCGGGGAAGGACTCTGTGCCAGATGCTTAACTTGTGTCCTACCAGGGAGGTTCCACGAGGAACCTTCTGTGTTCACTTTAGGCAGATTGGATTGGCTTCTCCTTGCTGTACTTCTAGCTAGATGAACTGTTAAACAAATATCTATTACTCATCTGTCATATTCTAGGCACTGTGCTAGCATGTGCGAATGTTCAAGTGGGTAAGATACAGTTTGACGTAAGGGACAAGGAGCTGCAGTCCAGAGGGAGAGAAGACAAATAATAAATAATTATTTTACAGGGTAACACAGGCTTTGTTATTATGTTATTATTTTATAATAATTATGGGAGTACAGTGGGTAAGGAGGGCACTGTGGGAGCCTGGGTGAGGAGTGCCAACCCACACGGAGGCTCAAGGAAAGCTTTCTGGGGGAGTTAACACCTGATCTTGTAGGATGGGAAAGAGCAAGATAATAAAGATAAATAATTCCAAGTCAAGTGGTGAGCAAGATCAAAATGACAGACACTTGACATAGCATGATGTGTGCAAGGAAATATGAACTAATCTGTATTATTAGTGATAACAGTTCAGGAATGGGGGTGAGACGCAGCCGGAGGGGCTGAGGATGTGGAAGGCATGGTAAGCTGAGCTAAGGACTTTGCAGCTAGGGTGAAGTGAATAAGGCCTATTTTAGACACAAAATGTAAAAGGGCTCTAAAGTCTCAGTCACTAGGATAAGTAATATTAAATGCAATACTTTAATTAAAATTAATGCCAAAACCCATGGTGAAAAATATAAAATTTTAAGATTAATAGTATGGAGTGAATTCTTATAATTTCATGTTGCTTCAGTATCCATTTGAATATAACTTTAACTTTCTCTTGCCAGAAGCAGGCTCAGTCACCCTCGATGCAGTATCCAGTTTCACAACTGCTCGTAGTTCCTCAAGGTGGTTAATTCAACTATCTGGCTTATACAACTCCTGGTGGTTACCTCTCCATGAGACAGCCAGATACAACTGACCTAATTAGCCCCACTGATCTCCACACCCCGTGTGGACTGTGCAGGTGTGCCACAGTGGCCACCTCTCAGTCACAGTGTGACCCCCATGGAACTAGTGCCTGCTTGTGCCACCAGTTAGAACTCTCCATGGGAAACCTGCTTGAGTAACTCCCAGGACCCCAATAAAGAATTTGGCTTACAGGTCCCCTTCTCTCTCTCTTGCTCCCCACCTGCTGGCTGAATGCACATGTCCTCAGTGGTTTCCCCCTTTCCAGTGGCCCTGGGAGGCATACTGCCCCCTGCTCTCTGGAATCTGTAAGTAGTAAATGTGTCTGCTATTTCGTGCTTTGTGTTGTGCTGCCTCTTCTCTGTCTCCCCTGGAAGACATGCGTGAGCCTAACTTCTTTCCTGGTCAGGGCTCTCCTATGGAGTGGCTATCTTGGTAGGAGTAAACTGGACACAGCTTCGACAGCCACAGGAACATCTGCAAATATAAGCAAGTTTTCTGTATGGGGAACACCTGACCACGGCCGGACACTTAGGCATTAGGCAGTCTACCAGAATAAAGAAGTATCCGTCCAGAAACTGCCTCCCCTGGAGTCCTGTCAGGGCAGGGCTAGAATTTATAGCCACTCTCCAGAGAGAGACTGCAAGACCAAATTAGAAAGAATTTATATCTTTAATATTTACAAAACACTATGTTACTGATATTTTTTCTTTTGCCTTGGGCATCAATATGGCTCAGCATAGCATTATTACTGAGTCTGTCTGTATTGCAATAAAATGTGACTTATCCCTTCAACAAATAGTGCTGGGACAACTGCATATCCACATGCAAGAGAATGAAATTGGATCCCTGCCTCATGCCATACGCAAACATTAACTCAAGGTAGATCATAGACCTAAATATAAGGGCTAAAACTGTTGAATTCATAGATGGAAATGCCAGAGTAAAATGGTGTGATCTAGGGTTTAGCAATGATTTCTTAGATATGACACTAAAACTGCAAGTGATGAAAGATAAGATTTTTAAGTTTCACTTTATCAAAATTAAAAATTGTGTGCCTCTAAGGAGATCATTAAGAAAGTGAAAAACAACCTATCACCACCCTGCTCTATTATATAGCCATCTATTGCTCTTAAAACAAGCTCCAGTCCTCCTGCCATGACCTCCCAGTCCTGCAGAGGACCTCTGCCAACCTCTCCAGCTCCATCTCATCTTTTCTCTGTTTTGTGCTCCACCAGCTCAGCCACTTGGGTCTCCCTCTGGAACCCAATACCAGCTCTTTCTTCTGGCTGGAGTATTCTCTCAGCTCTTTTAAGGTTCTTGCTTTTTAGCATTTCATTACACTGTTACATGTTGTGAGACCTCTAAAGGAACCTTCCCTACTTAACTAGGGATATCATCACTCAGTGCATTAGTTTTCTATTACTGCTGTAACAAAGTGATACATACATGGTGGCTGAAAACAACACAAACTTAGCTGGATGTGATGGCTCATGCCTATAATCCCAGCAATGTGGGAGGCTGAGGTGGGAGCCTTGTTTGAGGCCAGGAGTTCAAGATCAACCTGGTCAACATAGAGAGACTCCATTTCTAAAAAGCAAAAATTAAAAAAAAAAAAAAAATAGCCAGAGTAGCTGAGGCAGGAGGATCTCTGGAGCCCAGAAATTTGAGGCTGCAATGAGCCAGTTCATGCCAATGCATTCCATCATGGGTGACAGAGCAAGAACCTGACTCCAGAAACACACACACACACACACACACACACACACACTGTCTTACAGTTCTGTATGTTAGAAATCTAGCATATGTCTCAGTGGGCTAAAATCAAGGTGTTACAGGGCTACATTACTTTTCATAAAGGACATTTCATTTCCTTGCCCTTCTCAGATTCTAGAGGTTGCCTGTATCCTTGGCTCATGGCGCCTTACTCCACTTTCTAAGCCAGCAAAATTGTATCTCTGACCATTTCTCTGCAGTCACTTTTTCCTTGGACTCTCCTCTTCTGCCTCCTTCCTTCACTTTTAAGGACATTTGTGACTACCCTGGGCCCACCCAGCCAACCCAGAATAATCTCTCTGTCTTAGGGTCAGCTTATTAGCAACCTTGATTCCAGCTTCAAACTCATTTCTCCTTTGCTGCATAACCTGACATATTCAGAGGTCCTAGGTATGAAGACATGCATGTCTTTAGGGATGGAGGCATTATTTTGCTTATCACACCCAGCTTCAATTCTTCCTTAGCATCTCCGAGATCTTAATCATTCTGTTGGTTAATTGTTTTTCTTACCTGCTAGGATGTAAGACCCTGGGAATCTTCAGCCTGCTGTCATAGGTAAAATCTTGAGTGTAGATAGGAATGTGAAAAATTGTGTTTCTCAATCATGTCTGTCCATCAGGAGCTATACATTTGTTCATGCACTTAATAATGTTTATTAAGCACCTACCTAGAACCAGACACTGTTTGACTCAGGATGTGTCAGTGAATAAGACAGACCCCAATCACTACCCTCATGGAGTTTACATCTTTGGTAGAGCTTTAAATAATATAGATGTCTGGGCTCCACCAGCCACTCCAGAAGCCAAGCCACTTGGGTGAAGAACAGCTAATCATTAAATGGCAAGTTAGAATCATTCAAATTATTTTTTCCCACACATTGGACTATCATTCCAGAGGGAGGGTTTTACTGGAACAGTGCTTCTAAAACCATCTTTGATAAAGGGCAAATTGTTTTCTAATTCCAAACCATTGTGGATTGAAACTTTTGTAAAATACAGTAAAAACAAAGTACTAGAAAAATCTAATATTGCTTGGTTATCATGGCAGGGTCAAATGCCTATAAAAGTTTTTCAACACTCTCAATTTCTACACTAATCCCATGATAGTTGGATGACAAACAGTTCTCAGTACAGCCCAAGTCCTGAGACACTGACTTAGTTTTAATTTTTTCATCTGTGAAATGGAGATAATTTTATATATGGAGAGTTATTAGAAGGATACAATTGGGTAATATAAATAAATCACCAAAGTCAGCATTGGCTTAGTAAGTGGTAACTATGAATGTCCATAGATGTTACGCTTCAATAATTCTAAATAATACTTTAATACTCAATTGTTGGTGTCAGAAAATTCAAACAAGGGTCAGGGGTATCCTCCCAGTCAGTCAGAAAGAGGCATCTTGCTAGGTTGTCATAAAAACAATGTAGATTTTAAATATCTGTGTTTGGGATTTGTTTTTGATTATAAACAGAAACACAGGGAAAATATGCATTTGAGTACTGCTGATGAATAATAATCACTGAGAAACCCCATTTGCCTTTTAAACTCCAGCAGATGTTACCCTTCCCCACTGCAAACCAAGCCCACCCTCAGGCCTATTAAACAAAATGCTGGCTGTCACTGACTGACAAGGTCTGAGGATTGGCTCTTTTTAAACAGCCACAAGGTCATGGGGATTAAACGTTCTCCAGGGAGTCACAGGAAAAGTAGAATGTCAGCACTGCCTTTTCTCTGTGAAGATGGCTCAGTGACATTTTCAGAAAGGAAGGACTACTGCTACCTGTCAGCACTCAATGGAGGACACAAGGTTAGATGCAAAGCAGGAAGGTTACTCACCACCGGGAGATTGGCGGCGCAGCTGCAGCTTTGTTCCGAGATGCAGTGCTAATGGGGCCGACCTGGAGAACTCGTTCAAGGGCTGGGAAGTGAAGACCAAGCCCAAAATGAGAAGCAGCATGGCACAAGGAAGAGAGCAAAAGCTTCGGCAGTAGACAGTTCTGGGTTTAAATCTCAGCCCTAGTATTTGCTGATCCTGTGACCTTAGGCGTGTCACATAATCTCTCAGACAGCAGAAACTCCCTTGAAGGACTGTCATGGGTGTTAGTGATATTGTGTGCGAATGCCTGGCACACGTTGAGTGATCGCTGAGATTTAGCTATTGCCAGCTTGTTTCAGGTGCCAACAACAAGATTCAGTGAAAATGCACGTAACCTCCTTTGCCTGTTTGTCACATCGTTTTTAACCTTTGTACATGAATAACTCTGGTTAATGCTCATATATACAGATACAATCAGTTCTCTTCACCACACACACTGACTGTTTTGTTCCAATATTATCTAGCTACAAAATAATAATCTTTAACAAGAAATTCAAATATGTTAAGCAAGTGTGTGTGATTGTGTGCTTGTGTGTGCGGGAGCGCACACGGGAGTTTTTACTGAAGATTTGTAGCATCATTGAAGAAGGTTCTCGCAGTGCCATGCTCCTCATTCTACTAAAGACCCTTGTCTGGCACCTTTTGTTCCTGGAGTATCTACTCTATCCACTTTGCTAAGATGGAATTAGAAAGTCCAAGTCTTTTTTTTTTTTGAGAAGAAAAATGTGGAATAAAAATTATGCAAGTTTCCTAGACTCAACTGAATGTTAAAAATGGACAATGAGTCTTGCAGAGAGGAAATAATCTAATTGAACTGAAAGTATTACACCACCCTAAAAAAGAATAAAATCACATTTTTTTTGCAGCAATATGGATGAAGCTGGAGGCCATTATCCTAAGAGAATTAACGCAGAAACAGAAATCCAAATATCACACTTCCTTGCTTGTAAGTGGGAGCTAAACATTGAGTACACATAGACACAAAGAGGGAAACAGTAGATTGCGGCTTACTTGAAGGTGGAAGATGCGAGGAAGGTGAGGATCAAAAACCTACCTATTGGGTTCTATGATTATTATCTGGATAATGAAATCATCTGTATAACAAACCTCAGTGACATGTAATTTATCCATGTAACAAACCTGTACATGTATCCTCTGAATCTAAAGTAGAAGTTGGAATTTTAAAAAGACTGCAAAAATCACGACCTTAAACACAGGCCGTCACAGCCTTAACGAAAACTACTTCT
The DNA here is from genome assembly GCF_007565055.1 of Rhinopithecus roxellana. Taxonomy (NCBI): domain Eukaryota; kingdom Metazoa; phylum Chordata; class Mammalia; order Primates; family Cercopithecidae; genus Rhinopithecus; species Rhinopithecus roxellana. The sequence goes on along the minus strand of NC_044550.1, from coordinate 163,384,371 downwards.
ACAAGGACATCTGCCCAATGACTGCCTGTCCAATCTTGGACTGGCATCAACCTTGTTATTTCTCTCTGTAGCCGTGGATAATTATTTCAGAACAATTATGTATGCTGTATTTTTTTTCTTTAAAAACCTTTGTCTTCATTTAGCTCCCTAAAAACACACATGCTTTAGTATGGCATATGTATTCCCATTGAATTGCTTTATTCCCAAATAAATATATTTTCTTTAAAAAAAATTTGTTTACAGAGGTGCAGGGCTCTGAATTGCCTTCTCTGTGGTGATGAGGGTGGAAGGATTCAAGATATTTATGACCCAGTGAGTTAATCAAAGCACATGGTTAGTTGGGTCATCAGCTTATGAAAAAGGTATCAGAAAAATTAAATTGGACTCTTCTCTGTGCTCTACCATATGGTGGAGCTTAGATAAGGACTATCTGAACTCTCGGAGATACCAATTAAAAAAGTAAACCTGACTCTGTTTTTGCCGGCTTGTAGTCTGACATTTCAACCTGAGGACTGTGATAGTTCCAGTATTTGTGAAACATAGTCTGAAGCGTTGAAGTCATTGGCACATCTGTTGGAGTATGTTATGCTTTGGTTCTGTGACTCCACCCAAATCTTATCTCAAATTTTAATCCCCACATGTTGAGGGAGGGAGGCGACTGGATTATAGGGGCGGTTTTCCCCATGCTGTTCTCATGATGGTGTGAGTTCTTATAAGAGTTGATGGTTTTGTGTGTTTGGAAGTTCCTCCTTCACTCTTCTCTCTCCTGCCATCGTGTGAAGAAGGTGGCTGTTTCTCCTTCCACCATGATTGTAAATTTCCCGAGGCTTCCCTAGCCATACGGAATTGTGAGTTAATTAAACCTCTTTCCTTTATAAGTTACCTAGTCTCAGGTATTTCATTATAGCCATGTGAAAATGGACTAATACAATGAATTTATACTGGGAGAGGGGCACCGCTGTAAAGATAACCTGAAAATGTGGGAGCAACTTTGGAACTGGTTGATGAGCAGAGGTTAGAACAGATTGCAGGGCTCAGAAGAAGGCAGAAGATGTGGGAAAGTTTGCAGTTTCCTAGAGACTTGTTGAATGGTTTTGATCAAAATGCTGACAGTGATGTAGACAATGAAGTCCAGGCTGAGGGGGTTCTCAGATGGGGATGAAAAACTTCTTGGGAACTGGAGCATAGGTCACTCTTGCTATGCATTAGCAGAGGCTGGTGTCATTTTGCCCCTGCCCTAGAGATCTGTGGAACTTTGAACTTGAGAAAGATGATCTGAAATTGGAACTTACGTTTAAAAGGGAAGCAGAACATAAGAGTTTGGAAAGTTTGCAGCCTGTGAGTCAATTAAACCTCTTTCCTTTATAAATTACTCAGTCTCTGCTATTTCTTTATAGCAGTGTGAAAATGGACCAATACAGAGCTGCCATATTCATAGATTCTGAGAGGCCATTTGTAAGACATAACATTCTTCTCCTTACCTCCAAGAAAGAAAATAAAAATAAGGCATTGCCAATTAATATTAACTCATTATCGGCTGCAAGGTGAATCTGAACTGGAGAGACATCAAAATGTGAAAAACATGCATCTTAGACTGGATAAATGACTACAGTGTTAGCTTATACATTGTCACTTAACCTATGAAAAGACCTCACTAAAAACTTATTCGAATTTAACCTCACTGTTACAATCTTGTAGATTCTGTTTCGTTCCTTGGGTTTACTTTTTTTCCCCACTCTGTAGCAAGTTGCAGGCAGATGGAAGCAGTGACTCTACTAGTTTGAATCTAAATGTTAGAGGACGTGTCATTCACTGAATGCCCATTACCTGTGGGCTTCCCTTCTCTCTCTTCTTCATCTAGAGCAAAGTCTCAATCCCTCTCCTTCCTGAGTTTTCTTTGGGAGAACTGCAAATTCTTCAATTCTTTATTAAGCAGAGCCAGTTCTTTCTCATGTTGTGTTTCCAGATTTCCAGAGCCAAGAACGAGCAGTTCAACAAAACAAAGTTCTCCCATCCAGAAAAATTTCCCTTCTTTCTCCTTCCTTCCTTCCTTCCTTCCTTCCTTCCTTCCTTCCTTCCTTCCTTCCTTCCTTCCTTCCTTCCTTCCTTCCTTCCTTCCTTCCTTCCTTCCTTCCTTCCTCCCCTTTCTCCCTCCCCACCTCTCTGCCTCCCTCCCTTCCTTCCTTTCTTCCTTTTCTTCTCTCTCTTTTTCTATTTTTAAAAAGCCTATTTTCTTTTCAAGGCAGCACAGCAAGTATCTATTTTTAATTGTGCATGATCCTTGGGGCCTCACCCTTTAGCTGAAATGTCTGATCTGCTATTTCTTCCAAAGCAAAAATTCAGAGCCTTTCACAAAGGAGATTTAGCTGAGCTGCTAAGTCAACTTTTCCCTGATGTTACTGTCTATGTGTATGAATGCTGTGTATATATGTGTATAACACTACAATTATCAAAGAGGTCATCTGTGCTTTCCTGGAGCTGAAAAGGCAAGGCTTTCCTGTATGTAGTGAGGAGAGTTGTATCTGAGGAGTAAACTCCTTGGTTCTTTTAATCTCCTTTTCTAAGCCAAATAGAAGATGCTTGCCTGGAAGACAGAAACTGGACTATAATGGGAGGTCCTTAAGTGAGGTAGAAGATTTGAATTTGGGCAGTTTTTGGCTTGACATCCTACTATGATCAATACCACTAGCAGCTAACGTGAATTGAGTACTTTCTGTGTGTGAGGCTTTGTGTTACGCAGGTAGAAGCAAATTTATATGTCACAAACCAGAAAATGGAGGCTCAAGGTCGTTAAGGAACTTTTCTCATGTGGAGAGAAATAATTATGATGATGTTTTGATCGTTTTGGTCTTCGAAGACAGTTGTCTCATAATATAGTTTGGGTAGCTGAGGAGGCTTGGGACTCTTGGCAAGTTGTTGTAAAACAAATTTTGGCCCAATCCCAGAGTAGTAAAGTACTTCAGGAGACCTGTGCAGCAAATTGAATCTCGGTGGTAATAGCTGCAGAGTGGAGAGGCTGCACTGGCTTTCTCCCTGCTCCGGCAACTGTGAGTTGGAGAGAATCACATTGACTTTCTCATGAACATTTTTAACACTTTAAATTTCACTTTCCCCTGCAAAGCCTAGCATAGAACACACATAAATCCTTTCTTTTCTTTCACGACTATGGCATATCTTATAATTTAGCAACTGTAAAAATGAGTAAGTACAATTAACAATGCAGAGCAAAAGACAGTACGCTTATAACTGGTTATAAGTCAATTGAATCTCATTATTAAGGAACAAAATGATCCTAATTAATATCCTGGTTTTCTGGTCTCGCCATAAATCAGTAAGCCATTGCCTAGCTTGCTACTTTGCATTTGCAGTTTTTAGTATCATGACTTGATTCAGGGCTAGTTGGAGTCCCCTTTGTTCTTTCTTGACCTTTGTCTTCACGCTGACATTAGTGAAGAGATTCTGTGGTGTGGCAGAAAAAGAGTAATGGGACAAAGTCAGACCCTTGGTCCTGGCTGAGACCCTGCTGCTGACATCCATGTGGCCTTTGGGGTCAGTCTTGGGAACTGACAGGGTCCGATGGCCAGGGGGCTTTGGGAATAAGAATGAGGAGGAGTAGAGCTTGACTTTGAGCTGGGAAAATAGGCTGTAGGTGGGCTTTTTAGAGAGCTGACAAAGGAGGAGCAGCATATTTGGGGCCAAAAAAATCACAATTTTGGGTTTCGGAACCTGAAGTTTCTGCAATTTTCATGTGCAAATGGATAATCAGCACTGGATCTTGGGAGAGGTGTTTAGCAGGGCTCTTGGAGTCAGATGAGGGAGAAAAGATGATCTTGATAGAAGTTCCTGCTTAAGGCCTCTTAAGGTCTCATGCTGAAGCTGGCTACATCACTTAAAAGGCTGAATAGTGTCACCTTCTGCAGTCACTTTTGCCTTCCAGAAAAGACTAAAATACACATTCAGCACAATAGCCCAATTCTTGTCCCCAAGGATCTACATTTTGTACTACCTCCTTTTCTCCTGCCAGGGAAGATGGCCTGTTTGCTTAATCAGGAAATCTGTACCAGTCGCTCATTTGCCTACAGACATTAAACTTCAGGTAAGATGTTGCTATATCTCTGATGTTTCTGTTAGTTCTAAATATACCCAGCTATTGAAACGTGTGCCTATGGGGAAAACATGTGGGCTAAGATGCACGTATTATAGAAGACAAGCATAAAGTCCAAAATGACTTAAGACAAAGTTGGACAGTTGATTTATGATTTGTCTGGATTATGTGTTAAGAGACTTAATAAGAACTTCCAACAGCTTAAAAGTGAAAGGGCTTTAGAAGAGGGCAAAGTCTGCCTTGCCTCCCCCAGCAATGCTGGTCTCACAGCTGTCTCCTACTGACTTCCCCACCTTTGGCAGAGACTTCATCATGATCATTAATGCCTTACACTTACAAAGCACTTCATGTGATTTCCATGAATACATATTCTGTAATAGTCATGGTAAGAAGACCTGGCAGGTCATTATTAATCTCATTTTACAGAGGGGGAAATTGAGGCCCAGAGAGATTCAGTGTTGCCCATGGACAGGCATTTAGTAAGTGGCAAAACTAACAACAGTATTGTGACACCCCCTCCTCTGTACTCCAGGGCTGTTTTCCAAATTTGGGCCGCATTCTTTCTTATTTGGATCATTAAAATAGCTAGCTAAATGTGTCCCCATTTCTAGTCTTTTCTCCTGTTTAATTTTTGATTTACACTGTAGTAGAGTCGTCTTCCCATAACAAGGCTTAAATTATGTCTACTTTCATCTTTAAAAATCTTTAATGTCTCTCAATAGCTTACCCACAATAGCCCAACATCCTTCCGGTATGCTCAGGGCCTTTGATACTCTGTCTCAGACGGTGCACCCTGGATATTCTAGCACTGTTCTACCCATTATTAGCCAGATCTACCCTCTGTCTTCTCACCTTTCCATGCATGTGCTTATGCTTTTCTTCATGGAGCACTTTTCCTTTGTTCTTCCATTATTTAAATCCTGCTCATCCTTGAAGGCTCACTTCAAATGCCCTTTCTTTCACAGAATCATCCCAGATGGCTGCAGCCAAAATCAACAGCCCTTTTCTTTATTGCTGTACATCCTTATAGAACTTGTTTGACTGTATTTTGTCTTATAGTTCAAGTGCCCAGGCCTGAACCACCCATCTTATAGTTTCAGATCTTTGAAGGATGTCAGGAGTTTTGCCTTATTCTTCATTTTCACTCATGGTACATACTGAGCAAACATTTATTTAATGAATAAACTTGTTAAGAGAAAATATCACTGTTCCAGGAAAGTCAACAAGCAAGGAAACATATTTAGTATTTGTAGAAAAGCAGACCATTTGGGCTCTACAGAACAGTGGTTCCCCGGATTACTTGTGTCCTTCAGGCATCTTCCTGGCTAGCTGCATAAAAATTATCTGGACGACTTGTTGAAAATACAGAGTCCTGGGCTCTAACTCCAGAACTTTTTGTCTGGGAATATGAAACTTAGCAGATTTCCCAGGTGAATCGTATGCTAACCCATGCTTAGGAGCCACTGGTGTAAAATACTGTGAACCTCAAAAAATTTGTTTAAATTTACAGAGATACCTGTATATATATTAATTTAAAAATTTGTTTCAATTTACAGAGAAATCTGTATATATTGAACAACATGATGTTTTGAAATATATGTACATTGTGGAAAGAGTTAAATCTAGCTAATTAACAAATACATGATCTCACATAGATTTTTTATGGTAAGAACATTTAACATCCACTATCTTTTCATTTAAAAGAATATAATATATTGTCATTTGATATAGTCACATCCTGTACAATGTATCTTTTGAACTTATTTCTTTTATCTATAATTATATATCCTTTGGCCAACATCTCATCTCCCTTCTGCCCTTCTGCCCTAACCACCCCAGACTCTCATAACCACTATCCTACTCCCTACTTCTAGGAGGTCAACATTTTTAGGTTCCACATGAATGAGATCATATAGTAGTGTTTTATTGTTTGTGCACCTGACTTATTTCGCTTAGCATGATCCTGAAGGATGTTTTGATCTATAAAATTAGTCAAGTTGGCTGAAGTTGGGCTAAATTCACTCATGACACAAGGACTCCTATTTTTAAATACTTCCCTTAGTCACAAATTTCTCAGGCTTAAAAGTGAATTTCAGGAGTGTTTTGTGTCACTGCAGGAAGCATATGAGTGGCTTCCTGACTGGGGCAGGAGGGTACTTTGATTTCAGTCTTCTTCCTGTTTTGGCATTTTTCTGTTTTCTGATACTCATCCTATCCTTTTGATTTCTCGTGTCTTGTTGTTTTTTCACTGTTTATCACGTTTGAACCTCCCTTTTGTAATCCTCAAAATACCCCTAAACTTCTTATTTGATGAACACATTTTCTTGCTGTATGAAGAATCTTTATCTTTTCAGTCTGGTTTCATATTCTTGCCTTTTCTGTTTGATCCATTGCTATCCAGGTCTTGATATTTTTCTTGGTATCCAAACGTCGTATAGCCAACTGTATGAACCCTCATCTGAATATATTCAGAGTAAGTTCTGCTGAGACCATTGCTTCATAATATTAAATATTTTACTTCAGAGGTAGATAGAGCAATCTGTCAGAGTAGATGTCTATGGGTGTTTTGCCTACTCAAGATACTAGTGTTATAAATTGTGTTTTCCTGCTATTAAAAAATATGCATCCCTTGCTGATGTGATTTGGATTTGTGTCCCTGACCAAATAGCATGCCAAATTGTAATCCTCAATATTGGAGGAGAGGCCTGGTGGGAGATGATTGCTTCATGGGGGAAGTTTCTAATGGTTTAGCTTCATCTCTTAAGTGCTATCCAGTGAGAGAGTTCTTCCAGGATTTGCTTGTTTGAAAGTGTGTTGGACCCTCCCTGCCTCTCTTTCTCCTACTCCAGCCGTGTAGGATATGTCTGCTTCCCCTTTGCCTCCTGCCGTGACTGTAAGTTTCTTGAGGCCTCCCCAACCATGCTTCCTGTACAGCCTGCAGAACCATGAGTCAATTAAACCTGTTCTCTTCATAAATTACCCAGTCTCAGGTAATTCTTTATAGCAATGCAAGAATGAACTAATACACTTGCTTTTATATGCTTATATGATTGACCATGAAGGATCATTAGCAATATAAAAAGTACAAAAATAACATCAAGAACTGCAACGCCTTTTATTATTAGCATTTCTATCAGTGTTATTACAAATACTACTATTACCATACATTATTTATAATCTACTACTATAAATGTTTCTGCTTCAGCTGGCCGATGTGCCATTCTGATGTTACCCCACTGCCTGTTGCCTTGCAATGGTTTGCCTTGGACATCTTCTCCTCTGGGTTGCTGCATCTCCTACCCCTCCACTTTATCTCCGGAGGACTCAATCACCCAGAGATGGAGCAGGAACTCCTCTTGGGGACCTGGCAGGCACCCACCTCCCACCAAGCATGGAAATGAAGAAAAATCTGAGTTTTTTTTTAAGGGAAATTTCAGGTACCTAATTACCTCTGAGAAGTAAATGCAACTTGATAAGCAAGAAGGTAATATTAGCTTAAAACAATAGCCAAGGAAGTTGGAGTCATGGGATGTATGGTTCCCTATAGAAATTAAAGATCACATCTTAACATATGTCCCTGAGTTGTTATTTAAAAACCTGAGCTGCTACCAACTGGGTCTGCTGCACGTAGATCTCAGATCAGAAGGAAATGAAGACTGAACTCTGATCACAGTTCTTTGTTTTAAATTTCTTCTTGAGGGGCCTGGAGGAAGTCCCTAGGCCAGAGCTAACATTCTTTTCTGCCTGTCCCAAATTTTTAGACAAAGGTTTGCCTCCTGAACCAATTGCAAATTAGAAAACCTTCAAACCCACCTATGACCTATGGACCCCCTACTTCCCCTCTCAAGATGTTTTGTCTTTTTACATCAAACCAATGTATTTCCTCCATATATTGATTTATGACTTTGCCTGTAACCTCTGCCTCTCTGCCTTTACAAACTCTTGCCTGTTAGCCATGTGGGAGTTTTGTTCTTAAGCAGGAGCTGCCTGATTCTTCTTGCTTGGAGCCCTTTTTCCTGCTACAAACCTTGGTGCAGATGTTTGTCCTCACCGTGCTGGGTGAGCAGAACCCAGTTCGGTTTGGTTACAACCTTGTCCTGCTCCTTGGATTCTCATAGTTCTTATGCTAGTTTGAGAGATACTTCAACTTTCCTTTCCTTATTTTGGGGATTTTCAGGGCTAGGTTTGTGAAGGGAGGGAGCCAGCAATCTTTGCTATTTTTCTATCTTGTCAGGATCTAAATATCAGGGTTCCCCCCATGGTTTTATAAATGAAGACTACATGGGAGGGGAACTGATGCTTATTGCGGACCTCTTATTGCAGAGGAGGAGGTTTAAGCACCATAATGATGACGATGATGACAATGCCTCCTCCTCCCCCACTATATTGGCATGGAGTGAATATAAAACACTATATTCACTCCATGCCAAATCCTCAGTACAATTCTTGCACGGGTGGTAACATTATTGTTTTCTTGCCCATGGGAATGCTGAAGCTCTGAGAGGTTAGGTAACTGGTTCAAGGACACAGAGCAGAGAAGTGGCAGAAACTAGATGCAATCTTCTGCTGCAGCAATCAGACTGTTGTCCTTTCTCCTGCTCTGCTTGGGAGTCCTCTGGGTATGAAATCTGCACTCAAGACATAGAGTGAGTCGGTGACATCCCTGCCACCAAACCCAGCCTGATGGCTCTGGATCCTCTGCTGTCTTTGCCACCTGTTCAACCCTCATGCCCTGTTCTCTTACTATTTGATGTCCAAGGATATCAACCAGTCCTTGAAATATGGTCTGGAAGCTACTGAGTGGAATAATACCACGAGAACTTAGGAAGGAAAAAAAAAATGAAGAGGAGAGACAAATACCCTATTTATCCCTCTTGACTTCATTACAAAAGATCTGCAAAGCTCACACACAAAAAATCAACCTGCAAATCACGTTATGGTTAATAAAGCAGTAAATTAAGCCTCCCTGGCTCTACCTGAAGGTAGTCACAGTGCCCTTTCTGTTTTATTTAGGGCTCAGTACAAAAGGTTTTCACCTTAGCATGATTAACTTTTTATCATTAAGATTCTGAAAAATTGAATTGTGTTGGACACAGGTCACCGTAATGAGAATTTAATGGCGACGTATTACAATGCTAGCTAAGCTTTGAGTACGTGCTAAAGGCGTCACATTGCTACTGACCTATGCAAATTTCCATCTCAGTGGCCCTTATTTTTCCCCACTGTGGCATTCGGCCCCCTTCCCACTTTCCCCTCATCTCCTTAAACAATGATTCTCTCATTTTCATATTAATTGCATCACTTAACTGAGATAATGCTCCCTCTGAAATGAGCAAAGGGATGAATCACTGAAACGGGCCATTATTCTTTTTGCTTAACCAATTTCACAGGCCCCGCACAAAGCACTGCCTTCATTTGGCTTCCTATAATTGCTTATCATTAGGCCCAGCCGCCCCACGAAGTACCTTTTTATTTATTTAAGTCTCATCTCTGATGGATAGAAAATGAGTCACTTGCATATCTGAGAAGCCCAGGCTGTTCTGTGACCAGGCAAGGCGGTGGTGGAATACCCAGGAGAACTTTGATGGAAGAATATCAAGGAGAAGCCACACGGGTGGGCGGCTCCACCTGTTCCCCTTTCCCATGGAGATTCCACTGCCATCAGGTGGCCCAGGGGCATCCAGCAGCAGCTCCGTCAGCTCCCCAAGACTGAGAAGAGAGAGGGCTTAACCCAGGGGATGATGGCAGCTTGGTGCCCATGGTGGGGTGTGCAAAGCTGCCCTAGGTGCCCTCATCACTAGGGGCCACAGCATCCCACCTGTGGACAGGTAACTGGGGCAAGTGAGAGAGTGCGCCTTGGCCTTGGCTTAATATTGTGGGTGCATCAGCATGATGAGATGGCTAAAGGAATATTGTAGAAGATTGTTATTCATTCTTTCGGTGTCTTTCTCTCCTTCAGGGGGTATACGATGGTGAATGAGAGGGAGAGAAGGAAAAGACATGTTTCAAGGGAAATGATGTTGTTATCAGCCACAGCCACACTCAGAAAGGCACTGGGGGAAGATGGCTTCTGTGTCATGAAAAGGAAATATTCCTATGAGCCTGTCAGGACATCTGGGCTGAAGCCTTCCCTGGAGGTTTCCTCTGAGCACACCATGTGCTTTTGTTCCTGCGGATAAAAAAGGGTCTGTCAGGGAGCTGGCTCTCCATGGCCTTGTGATCTGTCCCATCATAATATTGTTTCCCGGATATTGCTGCTGTGACTCACGCTGCCTCTCTGTTTGGTGGCTGCCTTAATATCACCTGTTCCTCTCAGCCACCTTTGTGTTCAGCCCTCCCCGGGTGCTTCAGCTCTGGACCTCCACCCTTACAGGACCTTGTCAAGAGGCTGGCTCGTTATAAATAACTTCACTGAGAAGAAAAGACAGTTTCTTGACTCTTCCCTTACATTTTCTGTGATGTTCCTGGGAGGACTAATGAGGATTGAGATGCAGTCTATAGTGGCACCCTCCCTGACATGAAGGGAGGTGACTTTGAAAGATGCCTGGGGCATGGTGTTCATGGCAGGGTTAGGATAAGGTGGTAGTTCTTAGAATGTGGTCCTTGAACTAGCAGCATTGGCATCACCTGAGAACTTGTTAGAAACTAAATTCTCAGGCCCCAAACCAGACAATCAGAGAATCTGAGGGTGGGCTCCAGCAATCTGAGTTTTCACAGGCCCTCTGGGTTATTCCGATGCTCATTATGTGGGGGACCACTGGCCTAAGGCACTATATTTTGGTTTGGATGTTTTGTTTTTTTCATAATTCTATCATATGTAGCATCTCACTGAATTCTCACCATAATTATGGAAAACTGGCAGGAGAAGGCAAAGCTGGTTGGGGTTATGCCCATTTTACAAATGAGAAGGTAAAAATCATAGAGGTTACATGACTTGCTCAGTAGGAGATTGAAAAGGAGTGGTGAAAAATAAGATTGAGGGCAAAGTAGGGTCAGATCATAGATGGGATTCTTGACAGAGTAAAAAACAATAGAGAACCATGATAAGTTCTTGAGTTTGCAAACAGCAGAACAAAGTGGTGCTTTACAGAAAATAATTTGAAAGTGATATTTGGGACAGATTAGAGTAGGAGAAGCTAGAAGCCCTGTTATACCTGCTGGCAGTCCAAATTACCATGCTTTTAAAATTTCAGTAGTGCATTTTACTCCAGCAATGATCTGTAAATGCAGACAGGCTAACAGAGATGGGCCTTCCTTGTACTCCTAAATCACACCATATTACTTACCTCTCTGGATGTCAGTTTACTTGGCGCTAAATGGGAATTAGCCTATTCCATAAATTGCCTCTTTTTACAGGGTGTGACTAGTTTTTTTTTTTTTTTTTTTTTTTTTTTGGATCAGACCAGACCATGCCTGGTCTTGGTGTATAGTTGGTGTTTGGAATCACTGAATTTTCTTGATTTAGAATTGATGTGATGAAAGAGATAGTTTAAGAGAAATTGTAGAGTGGTGGCAGAGAGATATTTTCATTACTGTAAACAACATATTATTAAAATAAACAGGTTGATGTTAAAGTTGACATATGTCTTAAAAATTAAACTGCCAAAAGGTGCTTAAGAAAAACAATTCTTTACTGTTACAGAGTACCTTATCATTTGTATTAGTTTATGTGGGGTAAACTCCTACAAGAAAGAAGCTAAAAATGTGGTAGTTCAAAAATAATGGAGGCTTGTTTCCTTCTCACCTAAGAATCTAGCAGGGATGTTGCAGGTCAGCAAAGGGTTGGAGGTTGTCAGTGAGGAGCAAATTTCTGTTCCACACTGTCTTTCAGGGACTGAGGTTGACAGTGGCTCTGTTATCATTAGTGTATGGCTTCCAAAGCTCACTCACTTATTATTATTGGCTTCCAGTCATGGAAAGGAGAAGACTACACAAGAGTCTGGGCGTTTTTTAGGTCAGGTCTCCATGGGACACACACTTCTTCTCACGATCCATCAGCTCAAACCCACCAAAATTTGGCCACACCAAATTGTAGAGGAAGCTGAAACATTCAGATTATCTCTGTACCCAGGAAGAAAGGAAGGATAGATTTCAGTGGACAATTGAAATTATTTCCATAAAGCCTCCATTTTACTGATGAAGATAATGAAACTCTTGGTTTGGTGAATTCTTTATGAAAACATTGGCTACCAATGCATGGACCCGGGAAAAAGTCAAGGTCATTTCATTACCTCCCTATATTTCAGCCAAAATGAAATTACGTATAAAAGCAAGGATTCAGAGAATATCTACAACATGCCTAGGTCTATCTGTATCTGTGTTACATGTTTGGAATTCAGTGGTGGTCATAGTTCTACTGGCTTTGTGATCAAAGAGTAATTTCTGCATATGTTGAAGGATTATTTTACCTTTGATCTTTAAGCACTCTTTGAAACCCTTAATCATATACCCTATTTCCAGGGTGGATTAAATTTTTTAGATAACACACGTCATGTATTAAAAAGCCCTACATGTTCATAAAGCTATAGATTTCTCAAGAAGGGATGGAGTGAAATTTCTTGCTGTTTTATAAAATTTATGTAACATCTAGCATGGAGTTTTAAAATCAGACCATGAGGAGTTTTATTCTCAGTTACTCATCTTTAGCCAGTTCGTTTAACCATGTTAAAAGAAATCATATTGTTTGCTTCTTTTTAGAAAAGTTCTGTATGTTGTATCTTCTATCATCTATCTATGTATCTATCTATATATCTATCTATTATCTATCTATCTACCTATCTATCTATCTATCTATCTATCTATCTATCTATCTATCTATCATCTATCTATCTATCGCTCAATTCTGTCTGTCTTAGAAGACAGTTGGGGTAATATGACATAATAAATGTAAAATGGGTAAGAAATTACAAAATTTGATGCAGAGACATAGAATCATTATTATGATAATCCATCAGTGCTCTGAATTTTGCCAGACTACTGAATACACATTTACTGTCATGGAACATTTACAATGTTGTACGTGAGGTAGATGCTATAGACTGAATGTGTCCCTTTGAAATCCTAATCCCTAAATGGTGGCATTTAGAGGTGATTAGGTGATAAAGACAGAGCCCTCCTGAATGGAATTAGCGTTTATTTAAAGAGAGCTCCCCCATACCCTCAGCCACGTGAGGATACAGCAAGAAGATGACCATCTACAAATCAGGAAGTGAGCCCTCACCCGACACCAAATCTGCCAGTGCCTTGATCTTGGCTGTTCCAGCTTCCAAAGTGGGGAGAAATGAATTTCTGGTTTTTGTTTTTGTTTATTTTATTTTATTTTGAGACAGAGTCTGGCTCTGTCGCCCAGGCTGGAGTGCAGCAGTGGGATCTAGGCTCACTGCAAGTTCCGCCTCCCGGGTTTCACGCCTTTCTCCTGCCTCAGCCTCCTGAGTAGCTGGGACTACAGGTGCCCATCACCATGCCTGGCTAATGTTTTGTATTTTTAGTAGAGACAGGGTTTCACCATGTTAGCCAGGATGGTCTCGATCTCCTGACCTTGTGATCTGCCCGCCTGAGTCTCCCAAAGTGCTGGGATTACAGGCGTGAGCCACCACACCCAGCTGAATTTCTGTTTTTATAAGCTGCCCAGTCTATATTCGTTTGTTAGAGCAGGTCAAACTAACTCACACAGAAATTGGTATGGGGGTAGGGTGTTACTATAACAAGGACCTAGAAATGTGGAAGCCATGTTGGAGTTTTGAAGTGCATGTGAAATAAAGCCTGCATTGCTGTGAACAGAGTGTTAGGGGTAATTCTGGGAAGGGTTAGGAAGGAGAGGAGGAGAGCTATAGAGAAAGCCTCAATATTCTTAAATGTAGAGTAAGTGGTCATGAACAGAATGTTGGTGGGAATATGGACTGTAAAGGTCATTCTGATGAGATCTCAGATGGAAATGAGGAATATGCTATTGAAGAGTGAAGGAAAGACCATTCTTGCTATAAAGGGGCAAAAAAACTTGGTTGAATTGTGTTTATGCCTGGTGTTTTTTAGAAGTTAGAACTTGTGAAATGGGATATTTAGCCCAGGAAGAATCTAGGCAAAATTTGGGAGAAGCTACCTGACTCCTCTTGACTGCTTATAGTAAAATGTGAGAAGTGGAAAGTAATTTAAAGATGAAATTGCTAATCAAAAGGAAAGCAGAATGTAAAGATTTGGAACATTCTCAGCCTATTCATATTGAAAAGAATGATAAAACCCGTTCAGGCAAAGAACATAAAGGATGTGCCCAATCAACTTGATAAGGAGATTAGTTTAGATCTGCCATCTGAACAGAAGCTCAGGGCTATTCTCCAAGACAATGGGAGAATGACCCTGAAGGCAATTTAGATATCATCAGGGCTGGCCGGGAGAGGCAGCCCACGCCTGTAATCCCAGCACTTTGAGATGCCAAGGAGGGCGGATCACGAGGTCAGGAGATTGAGACCATCCTGGCTAACATGGTGAAACCCAGTCTCTACTAAAAATACAAAAAAATTAGCTGGGCATGGTGGCGGGCACCTGTAGTCCCAGCTACTCGGCAGCCTGAGGCAGCAGAATGGCGTGAACCCGGGAGGTGGAGCTTGCAGTGAGCCGAAGCTTACAGTGAGCCGAGATCGTGCCACTGCACTCCAGCCTAGGCGACAGAGCAAGATTCCATCTCCAAAAAAAAAAAAAAAGAAATAATCAGTGCTGCCACTCCCATTGCAGCCACAGAGTGGAAGAACCCTAGGAGCAGGATGCTTTTGAAAGAAGGACCTCTGCTTCTTCTGGTGCTATGCTTCTTTGCCACCCGAGGCAGGGCCACCCCTGCCGCCCTTTGGCAGGCTCTAGTGCAACACAGGCAACACACAGAATACTGAGGAAAGAACATTGACTCAGGAGACCAAATACTTGGATTTGAGGCCTACTTTGGATAGATATTAACTATTTGAGATTGGAAAAATTACTTTTACCCTCTATTTCCTAGGAGATAGAATAATAGCTTCTCTTCCTTATAATCTCACAGGGTTATTATAGGATCATAACATCAATATATCAAAAATATCCCAGAGTTTTTTTTTTTTTTTTAATGGGTTCGATGAGTCAATCATTCTTGGTTCTCTCTAAAGCTGCAAGAGCCATGCCAATGGAGCTTTATGTTACAGTTTGCTTAACAGTTAACTGAGGTCTCAGGTGAGGCTGGGGTGCCTAAGATTCAAGCTTTTAAAAATGGATTATTATGCTATGCTAAAAATGGATTATTATTTTTTCTCTCTCCTTTTTTAAATTTTACTTTAAGTTCTGGGATACATGTGCAGAGTGTTCAGGTTTGTTACATAGGTATACATGTGCCATGTGCTGCACCTATTTACCCATCCTTTAAGTTCCCTCCTCTCATCCCCCAACCCCCAACAGGCTTTGGTATGTGATGTTCCCCTTCCTGTGTCCATGTGCTCTCATTGTTCAACTCCCACTTATGCGTGACAGCATGTGGTGTTTGGTTTTCTCTTCCTGTGTTAGTTTGCTGAGGATGATGGCTTCCAGCTTCATCCATGTCCCTGCAAAGGATGTAATCGCATTTCTTTTTCTGGCTGCATAGTATTCTGCTACGGACTATTAATGTTGGAGGCTTTTAATGTTTAAACTAGTACAAGCTGCCTTCAAACCTCAAACTCCACTAGATGGTATCTTTGAAGGATTGTCTTCTAGCTTTAATTGTAATAATTCCAGCAATGAGAACTAACTTACAAAAAGGCATATTTGATCTCAATACTTGTTTTAACTGTATTTACTGAGGCAGGCATCATGCTAGTCAGCTAACACAGAAGACTGGATTGTCAAATCAGACTTACACAACTCAGAGATCTTACCCAGTGTCAATGTTTACTAATAGTTTCATGGACAAATCCCACCAAGTGGCACAAGTAAAGCTGACAGCAGTCCAGAGCATTTGGTGTGACTCCACAGGTCTTTTCTTCCAGCATCAGATATAGAATCTCCGGCCCAACATAATGGAGAAGGTCTCTAAGTGAGGCCTGTGAGTTCCTGCCCATAGTGGATTGTCCAGATTAAGAAACGTCTCCATTTTATACCCCAGAGAGTTGTATAATCAACGTGACATGCTCTGGGAAGGTATACCACATAAATCTTTAGATTCTAGGTCTATCTACCACAAGTGATTCTAAACCAGGAACATCCTGCTAAAAAGATTGCATAAATAATTACCCACTTCTAGGAAACATCATGATTTCATTTGCCAGGAGTTCCAGTTATCAGCATGTTTACAGGAGGTTAGATTGAGTTAGCTTCCTTTTTTCTTTCCCTAGACTATTCTCCTGATAACTTCCTAGAATCAGAGAGAAATGGATTACAGGCCAGTTACTTGAATTTCTTCCTCCCCAGCTAAGTAGGGAAAATACAATGGTGAACACAATATACAAGGTCTCTGCCTTTGACTAATACACTGACTTGGGAGAGAAGAAGCAATAAGATTGGTTTAATAGAACCAGCTAGTCTACTGAGTACTGATCAAGAACACTTCTCATCTATGGTTAAAAGTTACACTTGTGAAAAACAACTCAATTTTAAACCAACAATTTTGATTTGGAGTGTCCTTCCTTGTGAATTTTGATTTGGGATTCATATTTGAAGCTGTCATTGTTTTGCTCTAGTCACGTTATTTAAATCTATATGACAGACCTGTCACAATTTACAGTTTTATGTGCTTTTCCTTGCATCTCAGCTTCAGATGCTCTGGACGATGACTGTTCATTTGTAAGTGTCAGCATGCACACCTAAGTAAATGTTATGTTTGCAGAAGTCTATTTTTGAATATAGACTATTCCATAAAGAAGCAACTTAGATGAAAATCCATTTAACTCTTTTCAACCACACAGTAATAGATACATTCTCAGAAATTTATTTTAGTTATATGCATACAGAAGACCAGTGACGGAGATCTATATAGCATGTTATGGGAGCAGATAAGAGGGGCAAGTTCTATCAGTTACATGGGCAGAGTCTTAAGGCATAAGAGGAATATAGACATCAAGAAGGGACAGGACATTTCAGGCAGAAGCAAAGCACTGAGAGAACAAACAGCTTGGTATGTACTAAAGTACAAGAAGTTTGATCTTTGCTGAACATTAAATGCCATGCAGAAGTGGAAGGTATTGGAGCTGTTGCAGCAGGCAGGAACCAGATGGGTCATCAGAAAACTGTAGGAGCCATTAAAGAGCTCGGATTTTTCACTTGTTGACATGGTGAAGTAGGAATGCAATATAGTGGTTCAAATGACAGCTGTGACAGTTGGAAATGTGTTTTTCTTTTCCTCTTATTAAGATGAAATCCACAACCCTGTTATTATTTCTGTCTGTTGTTTTTAGCCCTGGTTTTAAAACTAGTGAGGAGACATCTAATTTCTCCTGACAGTCCTCAGATATTGAAGATAGAGCCTATGTTCCCCTGAGCTTTCCCAAGGGTAGTATCTTCATGGTTATATGGCCTCCAGACGTCTTATCTTCCTGCTCTGCCTTTGATATGAGCACTGCCCAAGGGCCAGGGTTAAGGGATTGGCAGAGGGATACTGTTTTTAGGTTTGAGTGAGGGGAAGCAATTCAGCCTCAGATGCCAGGAAATTGGATGTTTCACCCGTCTCCGTGGAAATTCCCATTTTCCATTTGAAATTCAGTTTTTTGTTCCTTTCGTATCCAGGTATGATTTTCTTAAGGCTTCATTGATTCCAAGGAAATGTTCAAAATCCTCCATAAAGTTTGTATATATTTTCTGGAGTTTACCTCTTATGAAGCTCCTCTGTCTCATATTTCTGCAATTATTTGTCTTGTCTTTTAATGGTTATGTCAACTTAGTGCATAGAACAGGACATTGTAGGTACCCAATAAATATTTTTGAATGAATAAGTAGACTCAGATTTTTCACTGAAATGAATAGAGTCAGGCATAATTCAGCATTTTCACTGGCTTCTTTCTAGCTTTAAGCGTTTTTTAGTTTAAGAGGAATTTATTGAAGACTGATGGTCTCAACAGAGTAAGGCCGCAATTTTCTATTTTGTTCCTTTTCTCTATCCCTGCTCTCAAATTCTTTCTCCATTGTTCCCTGAAAGCTGCAAATTCTTTTTTCTCCATAATGGGTAATAATTCAGGTCTCCCTAGCTCCTATGGTTGTAACTATACACCTATTAACAATGGTGTACTGATGAACGCCTGACAACTTGCTTTCCAAAAATTATCACCATGGACGATTTCAAACTACTATTGCAAAGTCAATGAATATTGAGCCGGGAAGAGATTTGTGCAATGAGCTCTTGAGAGCTGTGATGAGCTGGTTCCAGTCCTCCACTGAAGGGCTCAAAAAACAAAGGATCTGTCCTCCTCAGAGGATGGTTGAGATCACAAACATCTACTCTTTTTTCTGTTGTTACATTAAAAAAAAAAAAGCTATTCAGCATAAACTAGACTTTCTAAACTTATAAACCAATGGTAATAAAGTGGGAGGAGTGCTGCCCCCATGAGGGGATTTGAAAATTCTCAGGGCTATGGGGTGTTATTGCAGTAACTGGGATACTACAGACATTTAGTGGGCAAAGGTCAGGAATGTTGGGTATTCTTCCACATGAAAGACAATCCTGCACAACAAAGAATTGTCCTGATGAAAAAGTCTATGGTGCAATCCTTGGAAAATTCTGCTCTACGCCATCCTTCCCACAGATTGGTTTTCTGCCAGATCGTAGTCCTTTATATTCTGCTAAACTTTTGTGAGGGAAGTAATCACACCCTGCTACTTACAGGAAAAGGAAGTCCTATGCTTAGTGACAGATGCTTATTTTATTTCTAAGTGATTGAAATCAAATGCATTGGAATGAAACTTTTTTCCCTATTAACCTTTAGCAGCATTTATAATGACCATGTTAAATCAAACCTCATTACAATGTAATGGGGCCTGACTGAAATACTGCAGGTATGATGCTGAGTAATTTCATAAATTATTAAGTGGTAATTGAAAGTAATGTGGCAGAATACATTTTACTCCTGAGGGGGAAAATACGGAAGATTTTGGAGGGAAATAAAATTGGTTAAAATATAGCAAATAGGAAAGAGTTGGAAGCTGAGTGGAGAGGAACGGTAACAGAAGTCCCGGACAAATCATTTACTTTTGGCTTTGAGTTAAAATATATATTTTGGATACGGGGGTTTCACTGGCTGCTTGAGTGGTTATGGCCCCTGCTTGACACATTGCAGACGCTTCAACTCCTCTCTTACTTCCTGTGCCAAGGCAGTCATCAGAGCAAAAGGATCAAACTCAAATTATTTTTCTATCCCAACGGTTTCTCCATGCCATGTCTTTATTTCAGTTACTATTCACTTCAAGTCCTCACTTTCCCAAAAGCTTTTCAGAAACTTTATTCTAAAAAAATCCCCAACAGTGAAGCAGTTAATGCTTGTTATGAAAAACTAAAATAATAAAAAATACAGAGTTACAGCAGGGAAAGTCTCTTATTGTCACACACAGCCTTTACTAGAGACAATATATTCCTCCAGATCCACACACATAGCACTTTAAAAGCTTAGTTTTCCAACTGCACTCGTACTATATGGACTGTTCTGCAACTTGCTCTTTTTATTCAATATTATAGCTTGGACATCTTTTTATGTCTACACATTTAGATCTAAACTTTAAAATATTTTTAAAATTGTAAGCATACTGCAAAGCATATAGAATTTTTGTGTAGATTTCTATTTTTAATCACAAGTGAATATACCCATGTAACCTCTACTTACCACTGTCCTTGAATTCTCCCTCACATCCCTCCCAGTCATTAACCCATCCTTCCTGAATGTAACCACCATTCTAAATTCTCTCACCATAGAGTAGTTCTGCCGTTTCTTGAGATTAATATAAGTGAAATCATTCAATATCAACTCTTTTGTGTCTGGATTCCTTTGCTTGTTATAGCTATGAAATTCTTCCACATTGTTGCATGGAATAGTGGTTCATTTTAATTGCTATATAGTATTCCATTGTATGAATGTACCACAATTTATTTGTTTTCCTTTGGTTGACTTTTAGATTGTAGTTTTGGGTTGCTCTGAATAATGATTGTTTACTTATGTTTCTTTTGATGAATACACACACACACACACACACACATTTTTCTTGGATACATACCTAGGACTGGAGTTGCTGTGATGTAAATAATGTGCATATTCAGCATTAGCTGCCACTGCCGAGAGCTTTGCCAAAGCAACTGTGAATAATTTGTGTGTTCATAGGCTATGTGTTAGGATTCCGGTTGCTCTATATCTTTGCCAATACTTGGTATAGTATGTTTTATTTTTATTATTTATTTATTTATTGCAACAGTTTTCGAGGAACAAGTATGCATTAATTTGTTTTCATGCTGCTGATGAAGACATGCCTGAGACTGAGTAGTTTATACAAGAAAAAGGGTTTCGGGAGGCTGAGGCAGGAGAATGGCGTAAACCCGGGAGGCGGAGCTTGCAGTGAGCTGAGATCCGGCCACTGCACTCCAGCCTGGGGGACACAGCAAGACTCCGTCTCAAAAAAAAAAAAAAAAAAAAAAAAAAAAAAAAAAAAAAAAAAAAAAAAAAAAAAGAAAAAGGGTTTAATGGATTGACTGTTTTACATGGCTATGGAGGCCTCACAATCATGGCAGAAGGTAAGGAGGAGCAAGTCACATCTTACATGGATGACAGGAAGCAAAAAGAGAGAGCTTGTGCAGGGAAACTCTCCCTCATAGAACCATCAAATTTCTAGAGAGTCTTTCACTATCATGAGAACAGTGCGGGAAATCCTCACCCCCATGATTCAATCACCTTACACTGGGTTTCTCCCATGACACAGGGGAATTATAGGTGCTAAAAGTCAAGATGAGATTTGGGTGGGGACACAACCAAACCATATCAAGGTGATTTTTGGTTTTGATCTTCATTTTGAAAGTTTTTTTTTTTTTTTTTTTTAGTTACTAGCAAAAGCATTTTAGACTGGTAAGTTATTTTGTTCAGTATTTAAATATTCATTATATTGTCTTTGGCTTCCATAATTTCTGCTAAAAATCAGAAGATATACTTTTTCTCTCTGCTTTTAAGAGTTTCACTCTTTTTTTTTAATAGTTTGTCTATAATGTTTCTTTTGTGTTTTTTTTTCTTTGTTTCATGTTTCTTTCTTTTTTCATGTTGCTCAGATTCTGAGATACTCTTGAATCTGTGTCTTTTCACCAGTTTAGAAAAATTCTGAGCCAGTCTGTCTTTAAACACTCATCTGATCAATTCTCTCTCTCTTCTTTTCTGAGACTCCAATGAGACATATGTTATACATTTCCATTTATGTTTCAAATATCTTTTACTTTTCCTCTCTATATTCATTTCTCTACTTGATGCATCAATATAAACTCTTTTTCTTTTTTAAAAATTATAGATTTAGGGAGTATAAGTGAAGTTTTGTTACATGGATATATTGCATACTGGTAAAGAAAGCTTCTGCACAGCAAAAGAAATAATCGACAGAGTGAAAAGACAATCTGTAGAAAGGGAGAAAATATTTTCTAACTATGCATCTGACAAATAACTAATATCTAGCATCTACAAAGAACTCAAATATTTTAACAAAAACAAGATAGATAAACTTTGTTTTAAACTGATCTGTGTTCCAGTTCACTAATTCTCTGTTTTTGCTTTCTTTAATCTGCCTTTGACTTTTAATTTAGTACTTATATTTTTCAATTTCAGAATTTTTGTTTGTTTTTTTTTAAATCAATATTATGTTTAGATGGTAACGCTTTTCATCCTGTCACGTTTTATTGAATTCATTAATCCTGGTTTCTTTAAAGTCCCTATGTGAAAACTCAATTGTGTGAACATCTTTGGGTAAGTTTCTATTGTTTATTTATTCATTGATTTTTTGGTTATTTGTCCTCTTCTATTGGTATGACATGCATTTTTTAATTAAATGCCTTACATTATGTAGGCATTAGAAGCTCTGGATGTCATTACTTTCCTGAAGGAGCATTTACTTTTCTTCTGGCAGTTACATAAAATATGAGAACTCCTTGATCCAATTAAACCTGAGTTTCTGGTTTTATTAGGACTTTTTTTTTTTTTATGAGTTCCCTTCCTTTTGGCAATAGCCTTTAAGTAAGCTTGTCTAATCTGTGGCCTGCAGGCTGCATGAGGCCCAGGACAGCTTTGAATGTGGCCCAGAACAAATTCATAAACTTTCTTGAAACCTTATGAGATTCTTATTCTTCTTCCAGTGTGGCCCAGGGAAGCCAAAACTTGGACACCCCTGAAGTATTCTCAATGGGAGATCTGGGTTTTCTGTCAGGACCTTTCTTCCATGATGGACTCTGGACTCCAGTTTTCCTCTCCCCATCACCATGAGACTGACTAAATCTCTCCATAGCTTTTTAGCCTCTGATTAGCAGCTGATTTCTCCTATTTTTCATTAAGTAGCTTTATGACTATACAGTTTAGGAATCAGGAAGTAATTTAATGACAAATAACATGTGTTCTTTTGGGCTCACTTTTCTGCAGAGCTCCATTCTCTGTGATTTGAGCTCCTCTACCCTTGGCTGCTTTAGTTACCCTTACTTCCCATTGTTACCTTCCTATTTCAGTGAGACTGCTGCAGACTCTATGCCATTGCTTTCTGTTTGCTCTCGGTGCTCCTTGCTGCAGATTAGCAAAACCCTAAGGAAAAAGCAGCTTTGGAAGGAGGGCTTATTTTAGTACTTTTCCTTTTTTGGGGGAGTATTACCCCTCAATTTTTATATGCCTCGGTTGTTCTCTGATCCCTCCAGAAAGTGTTGCTTTTTTCTCTTTCTTTGCTTAAAATAGACTTTAGGTTTTCAAGAGCACTTTTAGGTTCACAGCAAAATTGAATAGGAGGTGCAGAGCGCGAAATTGAGCACAGTTTAAGGTTCACAGCAAAACTGAGTAAGAAGTAGAGATTTTTCATGTATACCCCACCCCCACACATGCACAGCCTCCCTCATTATCAATATCCCACACCAGAATGGTACATTTATTACAATTGATGAGTCTACATTGACATATTATCACCCAGAGTCCATAGTTTACATCAAGGTTTACTCTTGATATTGTACATCTTGTCAGTTTTTTTTCCCTCATTATCAATATCCCACACCAGAATGGTACATTTATTACAATTGATGAGTCTACATTGACATATTATCACCCAGAGTCCATAGTTTACATCAAGGTTTACTCTTGATATTGTACATCTTGTCAGTTTTGACATATGTATAATGATGTGTATCCAGCATTATAATGTCATACAGAGTAGTTTCACTGCCCTAAAATTTCTCTGTGCTCTGCCTACTCATCCCTCCCTCTCCACTAATCTCTGGAAACCATTGGTCTTTTTATTATCTCCATAGTTTTACCTTTTTCAGAATGTCATATAGTTGGAATTCTATAGTATATAGCCTTTTAAAATTGTCTTCTTTCACATTATTAAGCAAGCATTTAAGTTTCTTCCACATCTTTTCATAGCTTGAGAGCTCATTTCTTTTTAGCACTGAATAATATTCTATTTTATGGAATAGTTTATGGATTCATTTACATACTGAAGGATATCCTGGTTTCTTCCAAGTTTTGGCAACTATGAATAAAGCTGCTGTAAACACCCATGTACAGGCTTTTGTGTGGAGTTAAGTTTTCAGTTTCTTTAGGTAAATAGTAAGGATCATAAATAAATGTCTTTTTAAATAAATATATTATCCAACTTTTAAGTTGTTCTCAACAGGAGGTTTAGTATGGCACAAGCTATTCAGCAACTGTGACTGATTTATTCATTTTGAAGAGTACATATAACTCCAAATCTACTTGTATATATATGTACATGTATATGTATATGTAATATCAATTAATTGTTTAGTCCCCTTTTTTACTTCTGATCTTTTCTCTATTATGAACAATGTTACATGAACATTCTTGTAATATGGTTTTGTGCAACTGTACAATCATTTCTTTAGAATCAATTGCTGATACTGGAATTTCTGGAGATGGCCTGCATCACTTTTGCCCATTGTCTATTAACCAGAACTCACCTCATCTCAGGATAGACTTGGAAATGTAGAACTTTTCTATGTATAGAATGAGGAAATGATGTAAATGCAGCATTGTCTTTGCTACTAACTACTTTCTAACTAGTTTATCTATATTGCTTTATCACTTATCCAAAAACAACACTAGTCACTAATACATGAAAATCTTTTAGGAGTTTCCCTTTGAATGAATTTTTGACTTCTTAAAAATGTGTTAAGTGATAGAACCTCGAAGGAAGACAGTTTTGTTTTGCATTTCTGAATCTAGTTTTCTTATTTTCTTATCCTGATAGTTACTTATTCCTTTTGATTGAAGGAGATGATAGGAGAGGTTCAGTAGGGCTCTAGTTCACAATTGGGTAGAGATGGTCATATTTACTGAGGCAAGCTCTCTCTAAACACTATTGCAGCTCAAATAGTAGCAGCAAGAGAGAGACAAAAACAGGGATGGACATTGGTTCTACTACATCTTAGTAATATGACTTTGGGTCAACTATGGAACCTTTCTGTACCCCTGTGGTTTCAGTGATATTACAGCTTTGATGATTGGATAAAACGGAGTCCCTCCTATTGTGCCTCATCAGTCTCCATTTTAAAAAATCACCAGAAAACATAGGGTTTGATTTTGGGACAAGACAGGGGTCTGAGCCATAAGGCAGCCCTAGGTTTTTGTGTGTGTGTGATCCACACTCAGTATCTCAGGCTAGGAAGCAGAGCATACATTCATCTCCAGCTAATTTTTATTTATTTGGAACTGTTCAGATCAATCTTTGTAGAAGCAGCAAACACTTCAGGGACACAACTTTAGGTGTTAAGTGCCTCCTCTGCTTCCTGCTAGAAGTGGGTCTCTTGAGAGTCATTTGTTTTTAATCTGCAGTGAGAGGAACGGCTCAGAGGAGCCGTGCCTCCCTGGCATTTGAGCTCTCCTCCTTAGGAAATGAGAGTCCTCAAAGTCCATAATCTGGTTTTGTTTGAGTCACTCGGTTGTCTGCTCACAAACAGGGTGTTAATGAACTCAGGGGTAGAACCCTCTTGTGGGCATAACCCCTGAGTACCTTCTCTGAAATAACACAACATCAACCAGAATAAAAGTCATTGCTGTTGGTAATCTGGCTATCCTTGGTTTGAAAGTACATACCAAGAAGCAAATTGCCCAGTTAGGATCTAATCTTTGAGATTTATTAGCTCTGTGAGCTGAGGAAAGTTGCCTAAACTATTAATGTCTCAGTCCCCTTGTATGTAAAGAATAATAGTACTATCCCTACAGGTCCTTGTTAGGATTAAGTGAGATAATTTATGAAAAGTAGTCTGAATAGTGCCCGGGACATAGTAAGTCCTATAAACATTAGATAGCTTTGTTATAAATCATTATTAAGTTTTCCTTCATTTAATTTATACAATACTTCTCCAAGGCAGATGTTTTATTTATTATTTATTTGTTTATGTAAGGTAGATATTCATTTATTTCCCTTTTACAGATGAGAATACTAACACAATGGTCAAATGACTCACCCAAGCTCACCATATTTAGTAAGTGATTGAATTGGAATTCAAAACCAGGCAGTTTGGATAAATATGATCAAATAATGAGAGAAATGTTATACTGCCTCAAGGAGAGTTATATTACATAGTAATTGAGAGCTGGATTATGATGACTCATGCCACATGATTGTGGTTTCTGCCTAAGTTTTCAGCTTTATAAAAGTATGTGGGATTTGATAAAGGCTACATAACTTTGAGTTAAGGGTTCAAGGTCTGGGGTCAGACAATTTTTGGTTCAAATTCAAATTCTCCCTCTTACTAGTTGTGTCACTTTCAGTCAGTTACTTAAGCTGTCTAAGCCCAAGTCTCTTGATCTGCAGAATTGTAATAATGCTGTTGTATATTAATGAATATAAACTACTTAGCAAATATCCCAGTACGTCTTAAGTCCTCAAAAAGTGTTGGCTATTGTGGTGGATTCCAAAATGGCCTTAGTTCTTCTCTTTCTGTGTATTGAGACTTTTTGTTGTTGTTTCTTTGTTTGTTTGAGACAAGTTCTCTCTCTCACCCAGCCTGGAATGCAGTGGTGCGATCACGGCTCACTGCAGCCTTGAACTCCTGGGCTCAACCAATCCTCTTACCTGAGCCTCCTGAGTACCTGGGACCACAGGTGTGCACCACCATGCCTGACTATGTTTTTAAAAGTGTTTTTGTAGAGGCAGGGTCCTGCTGTGTTATCCAGGCTGGTCTAGCAATCCTGGGCTAAAACCATCCTCCCACCTTGGCCTCCCAAAATGATGGGATTACAGGTGTGAGCCACCTCACCAGGCTCTATATTGACACTGTTTACCATGTAACTTTGAAGTGCCTTTTGCTCTACCTTTAGACTCAGCCACATGAGTTGCTTTGGTCAATACTATGAGTTGGACATAGCAGTGTGCCAGTTGCAGGTCTCTTTCATCTTGGTCATCTCTTTGAGAAATATGCACATCCTCTCCTGCTGGGGAGATGTGTGGAGCTGAGTCGAGTCATACAGTCTGATGCAGATCTGGGGTTTGAGCCCATTTCTATCTGACTTGAAAACCAGAGGTCTTGTTCACCTCTGCTAGTCCTCACAGTATTATTATTACTGTAGGTAAGCTGGAGGTAGATACAAGATAGCACTCTTCTTTGGCATTAGATTGGGTTACCTAGAAAGATTGCAGAATCAGCTGCTATTTAACCAGGATGTAATTACAACAAAGAATAGTAACAGTGAGAGAGAGTGGAAAAAATTTTCATTATAAGAACAAAATAGGTTTTCCAAAATGTATGCAAGTAATACAGGACAGCACCTCCATAGTGGTGTCTAATGTATAACTTCCTTTGTCACACACGAGCCCAAATTTTGTAGGGTGTGACTTCTTGCTATGACTGACGCTTTAGAGATCCCTAGGCTGAAATGAGCTAGGTGGAGTTCTGCTGGCCTCTAGAAAATTGGTATTCCATAAAAAAGAATTTGGCCTTTGTCTCTAGTTTCAGGGAAGGGGACTCTAAATCTTTGGAATTTCCTAAGATTGAGTTTAATTATGTAGCCAGTTATTTAATCAATCATGACTGTATAATAAATTCCCAATGAGAGCCCCAGATGTTGAAGCTTTGTGGAGCCTCCTGGTTGTTGAACACATTGATGTACCAGAAGAAAAACATGTCCTGATTCCACAGGGAGAAGGCAAGAAGCTTTGCCTTCAGGACTTTCCCAGACTTAGTCCTGTGTGTCTTCATTTGACAGGTACTGATTTGTGTCTGTTACAATAAAACTATAATTATAAAGATAGCATTTTCTGAGTTCTGTGAGTTGTTCTAATAAACTATCTAACCTGAGGGGTGTTTTGAGAGGACCCCAGATTTGTAGCCAGTTGATCAGAAGGGCAGGTAATCTGAGATCTCTGAATTTGTGGCTGCTGTCTGATGTGAGGGTAGTCGTGTTGGGGACTGTACCTTTAACTTGTGAAGTGTGACACTACCTTCAGGTATTTAGCACTGAAATTGCATTGCAGTATTGCAGTTGACTAGATGACCTTACATGTTGCTTTAGCATTTCCTGTAAATTTAAAGTAAAGCAAAAAAAAAAAAAAAAAAAAAAAAAAAAAATTCATTATGTGATAATAATGTTTGTATATTCTTATTAAAAGCGAAATTTTATAGATATCAAAGTCTTCTTTGTCCATCTCCTCCCCAATCTCATTTATCTTCTCTTCCTCTCAGAATAAACCACTGTGCTTCTTTGTTATATGATTTTCCCAGTCTGTAGTAAATGCATTTACATACGTACACATCTCCAGAGACAATATAAAGTGTTATTTTATGTTTGGGTTTTATTTGACATGAAACGCTTTGTATTTGTGTATTTATCTGAAACTTATTTTTTCTTTAGTCAATGCTTTTTTGTAGATCTAATACTTACAGAGATACCTCATTAAAAACAAAATCAAGCAAAATACTCCTGTTTATCCATTTCCCTATTGAGGTAACCCATGTAGGTTGCTTTCTAATTAGCTATCTTTTCAAATAAGGATGCAATAAATGTCCTTGAAGATGGTTTTTCAGACCCGTGTGGGAGTACTTCTCTAGGGAGAGTATCCTTGAAAATACCTGCCACATGCCTTTGAAAATTTTAGTGTTCATTCAATTATTTTTGACCCTATTGAAAATCTGGTGACACTTTGGTGATTTAGAATCAATGCCTAAAAGTTCTTGCATTTGTGCATTAGGTGATGATGAGGAACTATTTGGTGGTAGGTGGACTGTCTGTCAGTTGACCACCAAGGACACAGAGATTTTATTTTGGCTAAAGGAAAACATTCTATTTTTGCTTATCATAAGTTGTAAGCATTCAGAAAGTATTTCTTTAGGAAGAATGAATAAACATTTGGTTAATGTTGGTAATTTTGTAAGTGATAGTCACATTTGCATGTTTTGTCTATGAGTGTGTGGGTGGGATGTGTGTATGTGTGTGTGTGTTTACCTGCAGGTGAACCTGCATATGTAAGAAAATGATTTTAACTTAAAGATGAAGTTCCATGTTCCTGAATTTCTTCCCCAATCCTGGCAAGTGCTAGTCATAGAATAAGTGTGTATTGGTCAGCTGAGGCTGCTATAACAAGATAATGTAGACTGGGTGGCTTAAATGACAGACATTTATTTCTTACAGTATGGAGGCTGGGAAGTCCAAGATCAAGATATGTGATTTGACTCCTGGTGAAGGCCCTCTTTCTGCAGAAGAATTCCTTCTTACTTTGTCCTCACATGGTAGAGAGAGAACTCTGGCAGACACTTCTTTTAGGGACACTTATAACTCTTTCTTCTTTTAAGGGTATTAACCCCATCATGAGGGTCCCACCCTCATGACCTCATCTAAACCTGATTAACTGCCAAAGGCCCCATCTCCAAATACCATCATACTGGGGGTTAGGACTTCAACA
The DNA here is from genome assembly GCF_007565055.1 of Rhinopithecus roxellana. Classification (NCBI taxonomy): domain Eukaryota; kingdom Metazoa; phylum Chordata; class Mammalia; order Primates; family Cercopithecidae; genus Rhinopithecus; species Rhinopithecus roxellana. The sequence continues at coordinate 163,355,216 of NC_044550.1, read as the reverse complement.
TATCAATTTGGTGTGGGAATGGAACACAGACATTAAGTCCATCACAAAGTGGGGTTACCCCATCTTCATCCCAAATCCTTAAGAGAATGGCCTCAGCACCTCCTTCTATAACATCTACCCATATATTTACTTCTGGATCGCAAACTTGTAGTTAATGATTTACTGACAGAGTTCATATTTTATTGTCTCCTTTTCCATCCATTATAGTTATAAAACAGTGTTCTACAACCATCTTGGGATTTTCTTCTTAAGGCTCCAAAACTATGTCATCTGCCAGATGGTTCAAATATTCTGATTGGATGTCAGGGCATAGATACTTTAATTTGTAAACAATTACAGGTAGTAATCACAGTTTTGGACATCAGGGCAAGTTTTCTTCTTCTTTAGGCTTATCTCAGAACATAATTTTTTCTTTTTTTTACACAGGACCCATTCTCAGGAGAGGGAGCTTAGAGTTCCCTGGCCCTTTATTCTTTTCTTTGACAAGTAATGCTCAGTTTCTTGCCTTCAAGTAATCCTCAGTACAGTTTTCTAACCTTCCACATAAGAAAAAAATAATCAAGATTAAGTCTTGGGTTAGTAAGGGAGAGCCTTGTGTAGTTAGCAGTGTCTTCCTTGCATGGGGGAAGGAGAGGCTGGGGCTCTGTATGTTGTATATTTGCCTCCCCACAGAGTTATTCTCTTCCTCCTCTTCTCAATACTCTGGTCACATATTCTCTTCTGCATTGGTATATTCTCCATAGTTCCTCCGTCTTTCCTATCTTTCTTCTTAAGCAAGAATCACCACTCACGAAACAAGATAATATCAATAACAATCATTTAGACTAATAGCTAACATTTGTTAAGTATTTGCCTATTACTGGAACTGCATGTGTGCAATTAATTCTCACACCAATCCTCAGTTTATCTCCTCTTTTTATAAGTGAGGAAACTAAGGCTCAGAGAAGCTAAGAAATTTGCCCAAAGTCTCATAGCTAGCAGATGGCAATGCTAGGATTTGAATCCAGGCAGTCTGACTCTATTCTTTTAATTACTACCCTGATCTTTATGAAGATTACGTTCGCTTTACAATGAATGTTATTGGGTTTTCATAACACTATTTCCAGGTTGGGATGATAAAGCCTGTTTTTCAGATGAAATCAATAGCTTCAGCAAAATTATTTTATCCAAGATCAACAATAAGTAAGTAGGAGAACCAGCCGAAATCCCTCCTCTTCATCATGCTGCCTTAATTTAATTCTTGCTTGTTGCATTTCATTGAATTGAAGTCCCAAGGTCCTCTGTCTCAAGCCAGAAAATGAACTGTGAATTGTGGAATGCACCTGTTTCATTGATTTTCTCTTGCTCTTTCTTGTTTTTATGACTTTGCAGGCCCTGTTGCCATCACCCTTTCATAGAATGTGGTTCAACATTGCCCTCTTGTATCCCTGTCCCCTGCTTTTGCTCCCAAGCTACAGTCAGACCAATCTACATTTTTTTTCTTTTTTTATTATACTTTAAGTTCTAGGGTACATGTGCATAACGTGCAGGTTTGTTACATATGTATACTTGTGCCATGTTGGTGTGCTGCACCCATCAACTCATCAGCACCCATCAATTCGTCATTTATATCATGTATAACTCCCAATGCAATCCCTCCCCCTCCCCCCTCCCCATGATAGGCCCCAGTGTGTGATGTTCCCCTTCCCGAGTCCAAGTGATCTCATTGTTCAGTTCCCACCTATGAGTGAGAATATGCGGTGTTTGGTTTTCTGTTCTTGTGATAGTTTGCTAAGGATGATGGTTTCCAGCTGCATCCATGTCCCTACAAAGGACGCATAGGAGGGGGTATAGCTCAGGGATACAGCACTGGACTGCAGAGCAAGAGGCCCCCAGTTCAATCTACATTTTAAAGTTGTCTGAAAGTATATTCAAATCTCCAGAGTCCTTATAGCCTTAAGCAGCATTGGATGTAATTTTAAAAAGATTTATCGTTGCAATTTGTGCTAATATCATTATAAATCATCAATTTACATAGACTCAAGATCTGATTAATTCAAATGTATTCATTTATTTTGGATTAATATGCACCCACTGACTAACCTTGGTATTCGTTTATACACAAGATTAAAAACAGATTATTACATCCAAACAACTACCTACAGCAGGCAGCTTAAGTAGAATTGCCCATTTCTAGTACTGGAAGGAGAGCTTGAGGATTGTTTTTGCAATTCTGAAAGAGTCAAGGAAAAGAGTATCACATCTGGTGTATCACTACAGCAGCAGATCTTCAGTTTCTGACTCACACTATCATTAGTGTCTGCACTGCCTCTAGGCTCACTGACACTTTGTCAGCTTTAGTTTTCCAATCTCTGGAGACATCATGAGCACTCACTCATATAATTATTACTACATACCTGATCCTGAATTGGAATTAGAACTTTACATATGCTGATTTAATCTTTGCAGCACCCTTTGAAGAGAAGTACTGATATTATGCCATTTTTTCAGGGATGGAGTTAACTGAGGCTCAGAGAGATTAAGTAACTTGCCAAGGTCAAGCTAGTAAGTATCAGAGACAGGATTTGAACCCCAGAAACTCTAGCACCTGAGTCCATGCTCTTAACTACTCTGCTGTATAACTTTAGGATCAGAACTATGCAAGAATTAAAAGGATCTTTGGATGTTTGCTCATCACATTTCTCATGCTAATTGGTGGTCTAGATATTCTTTACAGGTTAAACCGTATCAAGCACTTCCTATGAAATCTCAAGACATCCAGTTCAATTCTGGACAAAAGGCAGTTGCTCCATAGATGTAACTTTGAAATCACTATTGATTATTGTGTCTGCATAATGGAATATGGAGAAAGGATACCTTTAGGATGAAGTTATTGGACTAATACTCTAGAAGTTTGCAGTTGAAAGATGTGAGTTTGGCTTCTACTTCCTTCAATTCTTAGTTCAGTCACTATGCTCGTAAGTCCTGGGGAGCCTTAGTTTCCTGCTTGATAAAGTGGTAGTTTTATTTCCTTGTCTGACTTCTTTAGTCTGAGCCATGAACTCCCATAACACATCTGCCCAATACCGTGGTGCAGCTTCATAGGCAGTGCAGGCCCTCATTAACCTGGACCTGAGGAGCTAATCCACTGCAATTTTCTCCAAGTGCTTCGCTACTGAAAGAGAGTCCAGAAAGCTGGTCACCTGTTTTCAATCTATTGTAAGTTTATGGGCAAAGGTATTGGGTTGACCTTAACCACAAAATATAATTAATGATTTGAAGTACTAGTGGAATGTTGGCCCTGCAGAAAACACCTTTCACATACATTTCCAAAAAGGCCTTTCTCATCTAAGACCTCAAGTTTTAAATTACATCCCTCGGTCGACTTTTTATAGCCTAAACATATCTGTTAGCTACCTACAGTGTGAAAAACATGTTGCCTGGTGGGATAGGAATGGCACTAACAATAACAACCATATTATAAATTTGTAGAGCAGATCTTTGTCAAAGTATTTTTCATATACTGCATCATATTATTGAAAGAGAGGTGAAATGAGAGATCAAGGTTGAATTCAGGCTTTATCATGACTGAGTGACTTTAGGTTTGTTACTGTCCCTCTTTGGGCATTAATGTTTTGATATAATTTGGGAGCTTGATTAGTTGACCCAATTTTTGATTTTCTATGATGCTACTTTATCTTAAAGTAGAAGAAATAGCCCCTCACAAGTAAAAAGGTACAGTCTAGGGACTCAATAAAGAATTATTGAATGAACTAGAAATAGACTAATTGCTTTAAATTACAGGCTCTGGCATCATCAGGTTGTGAGCATTCAAATCTTGGCTTACCTGTTTGTGTCTTGGCACATTCCTCGATCTTTGTTTCACCATATGTAAAATGGGAATGATCACAGCACTCATTTCACAGGCAAAGAGTAAAGGTAAATAGTAAATTAGGTAATAAATGTAAGGTGCTAGAGCAGTGCCTGGTTCCTAGCAGCTGGTCAGTAAATGACTGCTGCTCCTGGTTGGTTAAGAAATTTGAAACACACTTGCATATGAAATGCAGACACTGATGTGTACCCGTGGTTTCAGTAAACCCAAATTGAATGCTAGGACCTGAAGTAGAACTTAGTGGGAAACTGGACCAGACTTAAGAGTTGGAAAAATAATCCTCTGGACCACTAGAAGAGGTTTCAGCCTTATCTGGGAAATAAGCAGATTTCCCTCTGTTTAAAGGGCAGAGGGAGAAGAGTCAGGTGAAAACGAGCTAAACATGTTGGAGCCCAAGAACCAGGTGTCCGGAAAGAATTTTCTCATAAACTATTCATTCTGATAATCCCAATGGTCAAATTTATTTTTTTTTAAAGCTGACTTTTTTATTTTTAAAAGCATTTGTGTTTTCTTGTCCAATGGCTTGATTTCCCAGCATTTTACAAATTTGCAGGGACCTTATCGTCATCCCTGGTGGACACTGGCCTTGCTATCCTTTCCCTATTCTCTCCCTTAGGAAAAGCTTCCATCATCTCACATCCAATCAAACACCAAATCTTATAAATCATTTTTTTGTTTTTGTTTTTGTTTTTTTGAGATGGAGTCTCCGTCTGTCGCCCAAGCTGGAGTGCAGTGGCGTGATCTTGGCTCACTGCAAGCTCCGCCTCCTGGGTTCACACCATTCTCCTGCCTCAGCCTCCCGAGTAGCTAGGACTACAGGCGCCCCCTGCCTCAACCTCCCAAGTGGCTGGGACTACAGGCGCCTGCCACCACGCCTGGCTAATTTTTTGTATTTTTAGTAGAGACAGGGTTTCACCGTGTTAGTCAGGATGGTCTTGATCTCCTGACCTCCTGATCTGCCTGCCTCAGCCTCCCAAAGTACTGGGATTACAGGCGTGAGCCACCACGCCCACCCCAAATCTTATAAATCTTATCTTCCGAAAGTATTTCTATCCATCTGCTCCTCTCTCCATGTTCAGGTCAAGGTCCCTTAGCTGTCCCTGGTGCTGTTACTATGTGATAATCTCTTGCCTGTCTCTCTACCTTTGGGATGGGAGCCACTCCTAGCTGGCTTCAGAGCTTACACTCTTAATACCTTTACTATGCAGTGGGAAAGAGCACAGTCTGGGATGGGTTTGCCCAGATTATTTTCAGGTTCCCCATATGTTTTTGAGATAAGTTACTTAACTTGTCTGGCTCAGCTTTCTTATCTGTCAAATACAGATTATAATAACAATATGCACCTCACGATATTGTTAAGAATATTAAAAGCGATTATCTATGCTAAGCAGTTAACACAGTGACTGACTCACGGTCGCCCTCAAAAATCAATATTATGGCCATTAATTTGCAGTATCACCACCACCACCATCAACATCATGATCACCATCAGGGAAAGTAAGGCTGGAATAATGGGCAAGTTCTAGATGTCATTCACATTGCTCTTAATAGGGCCAGCCACTCACTGGCACATTGAGCAAGTCCTGTTGAATCATTAAGACCATGAGACACCTAAAACCTAACAATGAGAGATGTGAAAAGAACTAAGGTTACTGAGCCTGGAACAACGTGGCCCATGTTCACATATTTATGAGTCTGTGGAAGAGGTGTTAGGAATAATAGTGTTAATAAAAATGTTAGTGTAATGTTATAACAGTAGTTGTATGACTGTTTCCACCACTACAACTACTGCTATTACCATGATGGGAGACATTGTGAGAAGTTAATCATCATTTCACTCCCAGAGCTGAAGATGGAGAGCCAGTGGAAGGAAATGGTATGGAACAGACCGCACTGCATCTCTATCTGGCTTAGTCTTCCCAACAACCCAACACTACTGTTTTATTATCTCTCTATTTTATGTCTCACAGAGCTGAAAATGTCAGAGCCCACAGTGCTTCTAAGATACCATATTCTTTCCCTAGATTTTTGCTCAACATTGAAAACTCTTTCTAACAATATCACACATCCAATGTGAAATGAATGAGCTGCCTCAGGATGCCGGGAGATCCCCCACAGGAGATGTTCAAGCTGAAATCGATGTGTCAGGAGAATTTAGGCATTAGAAGGAGCTGGGATGCGATGACCTTTAAGGTTCTTCTGAAGTTAAGAGTCTTAGACTTTGTGAAATACTGCCTGTGGCTGACAACCTTGGAGCATTATAGTTTTTCTATGATATTCTATTTAAAGAGCTCTCTTTTGTCCCTTAGAAACCCCATGCCATACCTTAAACAGAACCTCTAGTTTGTGAGAACATACTTAAAAATACACTGTGTAGCTAGTTAGTAATCTTTATCTATAAATCCTCTCAATGAAATTCCAGGGCATTAATCAGCCATAAAACTCCACAGAGAGGCATTTTCCTTAGCTAAAGTCAGCATTTTCTAACTTCCTGTAAATATTCTCTCACATGAAGCGGTTAATAGGTTTCCTCATGCAGAACATTCATGGCCACCAATGAAAAAGTTCTCTAAAAGACGGATTGCTTTCCTGTGGCCTCAGGACAAATGTTGATCAGAATCCTTATGCTGCCTGACACCCCCAGTTAATATCAGAACTTGAAGCACTGGTTCTAGGGCCAAACGAAGATGAATCCATGAGCAAGATTCTTGCAATCCTTCTCCCTCAGCCTCCCGGGTAGCTGGGACTACAGATGTGTGACATCACACCCAGCTATTATTTTTTTTTTCAGAGATGGGGTCTTGCTGTGTTGCCCAGGCTGGACTGTAGTTATCTAAATTTACATTTATTACAATTTTATAAAATTAAAAATTCAGCTCTTCAGTCTTACCCCAGTCACACTTCAAATACTCATTAGCCACATATGGTAAATACTCATTAGCCACACATGGCTAGTGACTGCTACATTGGACAGTGCAGATCAGAATACTCGCATTGTCTCAAGAAGTGCTTTTGGACAGCATTGACCTGGAAGGTCATGTAAATGTTAGAGCTGTGATTAAATGTTAGGCCTTCAGTGTTCTTTGTACATTATCATGATCCAGAGAAAGCAGTGTGTGATCTATAGCAGATGCTCTTGAACTCCTTAAATAGTTCATGAATGAAATGAGCGGGAACATCAGAGTGGATATGTGAGTGTTGTGAGATAGTGGGGGGTGAGCACTTGAAATAGGCCTTCTGGATGGCCCCAAATGTTAACCAAGTTCACATGGTTAATGAGTATCAGGGTACCTGGGTAAAATTCCATAGCTCTTCTCTTTAGAATGCTACTCTGCTTCTTTCTGTGTGTTTAAAGCACAGTGAAATCCCAGAAGATTTCAAAATCATTTCAGCCAAATCATGACAGATAATGCGCCCATCTACCGATCATGGAACATCTCTGGAGCATGATAAAGTACAAAGAACATTGAAAGCCTAACATTTAATCCCAGCTTTAACATTTAAGTGACCTTCCAGGTCAATGCTGTCCAAAAGAACTTCCTGAGAGAACGTGAATATTCTGATCTGCACTGTCCAATGTAGTAGTCACTAGCTATGTGTGACTAATGAGTATTAACCATGTGTGGCTAATGAGTATTAACCATGTGTGGCTAATGAGTATTTGAAGTGTGACTGGGGTAAGACTGAAGAACTGAATTTTTAATTTTATACAACTGTAATAAATGTAAATTTAGATAACTGCTTTCCAGCCTACTGATTTTTTAAAAGTTATTTTCTCAATTTTGTTGAACTGGTCAGTGATTATGCAGACCCCCAGCAGGGATGACTCTTGGGGGCAGTTCTCAGAACCCGTCTCTACCAGGGTCTCCTCTGAAGCAGTAGCATATGATTGTGCTGGAACCTTCCTAGTAACAGTTCTGAAGCCTAGAGCAGTCTCCAAACTACATAAGAAAAGTAGACGGAATATTTAGTGCAGTTGCTGGAGCCATAAAAGAAAAAAATTAACCAAGCTTATTAGGCTCCCTGTTTCTTTTCATCCATAAAGCGAGCAATTGGCAATAAATGCCATTCTGCTTTTTAGCAGATGAACAGCCCAGTTGTGATAAATTCACCAGCGTTTTCTGGAGGAAATATATTTTACTCCAGACAGTTTTAGTAGTGAAACTATATTTTTCAAAGGAGTTGTGAGGACACTTTAGTGAGGGTTAAACTTTTTAAACCAGTGTGAGGGCTGGGCTGTAGGAGACCCAGCACACTTGGGATTTGATTTCAAAATCAGCAGAGAGGCTCGTTTTTTTGCAGCTCTTTCCCTCTCGTCAGCATGCTGGCAGAATCTCCATCTTTCACTGCCTCTATGTTTTTATTTGATCTTACATTTCATCCTGGAATTAGGGAGTATACCTATATTGCTTCTGGGTTTTTAGATAAGAAAAGTAAGGCTCAGAGGTAGTAACTAGTTTGCTTGAGGTCATATACCTGGTGGGTCAGGAATCTAGGATTTGAATCCTAATACTTTACCTTTCTAGTCAGTTCATTCAATTTAGCTCTTGACTGTCAGAGTGTGAAGAAAGTACAATGGCCTAGGAGGTAGAAAACCTAGATTTCAGCTATGGTTTTGAAAACAACAAGTTCAATCACCCTGGGCAAATCTTCTTCCTTTCATGTTATTTCTTATTCCCTGCACAGTGACTTCTGACTTGCCTCGGACTGCTGGGTTTTCTATGACGTGGGACTTTTAGTTCTAAAACCAGGAAAATCCCAAGCAAACTTGGAAGAGTTGGTCATACCAGTTTTGGTCTTGAACAGTTTTTATTCTCCAGAGTCAAGTTCTTAGACTCCTATCCTGTGTTTTCTTCCCAGCATCTCCCCTTTACTAAGGTCCATTTGCTGATGGACACACACAGTTATTTATTTACACCTCTGCATGTCCCAGGTGGCTCTCATCCTCTCCCCCTGCCATTCATTCCCATCCCTGCTTCTCCACCTGCATTCCCTGTTAGAGTCAGTGGCACTATCATGCATCCCATTACCCAGCTAGCCATTAGAAGTGGTCTTAAATGCCTCTGCTCTCTCATCCACGTCTTATCAGTCTGCAGATACTGCCAATCTGCCCTTCACAGTTTCTTCAGTCTGTCCATGTCTCTCCACCTCAATAGCATCTGCCTTAGTTCAGACCCTCATCATCTCCTGCTTGGACCATCACACCTGTCCTCAGGCTTTCAGTATTGTTCCCTTTACCATTGATTCCACCCGTCATTCTGTTTGATCAAGTAACTTCAGACTTTTTCAAGAGTCTACTTTTTTGGTTGGGGGGCACAGCTCTTGGCCGTGCCACTCCAACCCTGGCTCTCCAGCCCTCCCTAAAATTCGATTCACTGTTAATATCCTTTAATACATTACTTTTCTGTGTAAAGTGGCCAGTGTCTGTTTTGGTTCCTGGCATCCGAGAACTCTAGTGAATACAATATGCAGTGGTGAGGTTTGTTCAAAGAAGGTCCAAAGCAGGATAAGGCTCAAGGTGGGAGACTAAGGTAAGAGTTTGTCTTCTGAACAGACATCTCAAGACCAGGGAGAGACACGTGCTTGGCACAGCAGAGCTGAGAGTACTTAGTTGACTTGAGGAGGAAAGTGTCCTTTAGGCATTTGCACATACACACAGCTGGAGTGGTGGTGAGTATTCACACCTGAGTTACGAGTCAGGCAAGGTACTGACCTGAGCTTTGCTCCTGGTAGGTTGATGCTTTATGTTTGTTCATTTAAACAGCTCTTTGGCCAGTTAACTAACCTCGCTAGCCTTCACTTCCCAAATGGCACTGAGAAACTGATAGGTGTGAAGGACCTACCCTTTGTGGTGTGAAGGGAGAATTCCTATGTAGAATCAGGCTGCCGTCATTTCTGCATCCTGAGGGTCAAAGAGGGCAGTGGCAGAAATCATGCTTTTTATTATTCAATGGGCCTTTGATCATAAAAAGTAAGCCCTCTGGGCCTACATTGGAATGAATGAAGAGACTGATCAATTTTAGGGGATGTAAAATTGTCCTTTGTAATAAAGAATACAGTTTTTTAGGTTCTTCCTGGGGATCTTAGAAACTTGGAGAGTAGATGCCAGTGAGCTGGGTGAGGATAATGGTTGGAACCTGGTTATTGGGGTTGGGGGCCAGTGGTGTGAGAGAGGATCTGTTGACAGAATGCAGGTCCGAGCAACATAACAGCAGGTGTGTGTCCAGGAGAGAGATGGCTTGGGAGGGCTTGACTCATGAACCTCAGAAGCAGCAATGTCTGAGACTGAATTTCTTTTCTATCTTATGCTGTAATTTTTTTTTTCCGGTTCCTAAGCTTTCAGGAAAATCTGTCTCACATAAAAGCATTGTGTTTGAGTGCTTTGAGAAATGAAGGGGAGAGGGCTCTGTCCATGCTTGGGGAAAGACGTACAGTGACAGGGCAGGAATTAGGCAGAAGGGGCATAAATGAGATTCCCAGATAGAAACCAGAGAGGAGGCATTTGGATTAGGAGGTGAGAGGCTACCACCAAGAGTCTACACACACGGGAAATTCCGTATCACCCAATACAGTCCAGACATATTCAGGAGGGGCCTTTCTTCCCTGCAGAAACATGCAGGATGGGGACTTGAGTAATCTAAAAATTAGAGGAAACTGAGTTTACAAGGAGGAAATTTAAGCTACATTCATGCCAGGCAGTTTACTGATCTATTTACAAAAGGTGTATTGAGTCCCCACTATGTGTCAGATACTTTTCATATATTACTTCATGGCATCCTAGCCTAGCAGGTAAGGATGAGTGTTATGATGAACACCTGACAGATGAGGAAGCTGAGCCTTTGTGAGATGGGGCGTTAATCCTGGTCTTGCCTCCTCACTGGTGAATGGATGGATCATTTTGATAATACGTGAAAAGTTGCTTGGTTGCTTCTAGGCCCTGGGAAAATGCAAGGATTTATTGCCATTTTTAGATTTTCCAAATAAGGAACCAGAGCAGAGGGAAGAATGGCAAGGGAATTGTGGCCTCTACCTGGCCCAGTCAGCTGGAGTGTTAGGACCACAGGACTCAAAGCTCATCCTACTGCTTCATCACTGCAGCTGGCTCCAATTTTATCAAGTGCTTTACAGGCACTTTTATTGGGTGGGCCTTGGCTAGTGTGGTTTTCATTTGCAGCTGAAATGCTTGAGGCTTAAAAGTGGTCCATCCAGACCCTTCTACTTTGTATAGGCTGAATTGCATCCTCAAAAAAGATACACTGAAGTCCTAACCCTTATTATCTGTGAATGTGACCTTACTTGGATATAGGGTCTTTGCAGACATAATTGGGTTAAGAAAGATCATTAGGGTGGGCCCTAATCTAATATGGCTAGTGTCCTTTTAAAAAGAAGAGACAGAGACACACAGGGAGGATGCTGTGTTATAACAGAGGCCGAGACTGGGGTGATGCAACTGCAAGCCAGGGAACATCAAGGCTTGCCGGCCCCAGCCAGAAGCTGGAAGAGGCAAGGCAGGATTCTATCCAGAGTTTCCAAAGGAGCATGACCTTGCCGACATCTTGATTTTGGACTTCTGCTCTCCAGAACTAGGAGAGAATAACTTCTGTTGTTTTAAGCCATCCAGTTTGTGTATTTTGTCACAGTAGCCCCAGGAAACTAATACACTCTACGAAATCACCTTAGGATGAAGTGCTCAGCTCTTGAATCTCTCATGCATGCTCTGGAAAGGTCATTCTCATTCATTCATTCATTCATTCATGTGCGTGGCTGTTCTGGGCATTTTGTAAGAAATACAAACCTAATTCATGTTATCAAGTTAACTTCAATCTGGGGAAACAAGAAATTTGCAGCAAGAGGTAGATTAAATACTGTGGCAAGTAGAATGAGTCTCTGGGCCAGTCCTTAGCACTTGGTGGGTGTTCGGTATCACAAGGTATTATTGTGAGTAACAACAGTGAAGTGGTGGACCTGTTACAGACAGTAGAATCATACTGGTTGTGTGAGGGTGTCATCCTCTCCAGTCTCTACTCACTGCCTCTCTCAGAGAGTCTTTTGCTTCTCTCACTCCAGTGTTCTAACACATTCTCCTATTTATTTTCTTCGTGGCTTGTAACAGTCCCTGAAATGATCCTATGTATTTATTTCCTTATTTACAGTAGGCCTTCTCCACCTTGGCACTGTTGACATTTTGGACCAGACAATTCTTTGTGCTTGGGGCTGTCCTGTGAGTTGTAGAACGTTTCACAGCATCTTTGGCCTCTACCCACTAGATGCCAGCAGCACTCCTCCCAGGCATAACAATAAAATATGTTTCCAGACTTCGACAAATGTTCCCTGAGGGGAAGAATTACACTGGTTGAGAGGCACTGTGATTTTAGGTGTGAGTCTTGAAGCAGGAATTGTCTGTCTTGTTCTCTTTTGTCTCCCCCGCGCCTGGAATAGTGTGCTTACACAGTGTCACTAAGTAAATGTGCGTTGGCAGGTAGACTGAAGAGCTAGTGCAGAGCTAAGTTTGCTGTTTTGTGGAAACTCAAAGGAGAAGTACCCTCTGGTTGGAAAACACCCCAGGAGAGCAGCTTCAAGGAGCTGGCATGTGGATGAAAATGTTTAGCATGAGCAAGCTTTATCCTGGTCAGGGTCAGGCAGTGGGCATTCCAGGCAGTGGGAGTGGCCCTGGAAAAAGGGAGAAGGTAAGATGGGCTATGGGATGTTGGTGTAATGTTGCGGTGGTGAGGCTGGGGGTAAGAGGACCAGCTCAGAGAGGCTGCAGGAACATTGGGATGGAGTCCTAAGGGCCTGGAAGAAGGCGGTGGCAAAGAGATAGAGTTCTACTTGAAGATGTCTGATGAGTAAGAGAAAGTTTCTCTGGAGTCATTAATATGCCTGATTATTCCCTTGATTTATGCTCTTCACTGACAGATTAGTGTTTCATGAAATGCTATTACCCCTATAGCTCATATTTCTCTGGGTATACTTTCACTCAGTAACTATCACTTCTGATTATTCTTACATTAATTGTACATAACACTATGTTGCTTTAAATATATTATTTTAAAACATTTTGTTTTGCAATTCACTTTACGGTTAGAAATTCTGTAGACAGTGGTCATAAATCTCCCTTGAAAGAAAATGGAAGTTGTCTGTTTTAATTTTCTATCAATTCCTTACTGCTTGGGAAAAAATAATAGGGGACAGAAAAAAAACCCCACAAAAACCCTTTTATAAGCACTTGCAATTGTCCATGTCTTACTTCTACTAGTGGGTTGCTGTTTTTAAGCTGAATACATTACTTTCAAAATGCATGTGCTTGAGATTAGGGTTTGAAGATGTTTTGAATAGAAATAACATTTAATTTTGAGATGTGACCAAAAAGGTGGCAGCAATGAGACTGAAGAAATAGCACAGACTCTGGATCAGACAGATTTAGCTAGAATTCTGGCTCCTGTGCTTACTGGTTCTGTGATCCTGAGCAAGTTTCTTTCAGTCTTATTTATTTATTTTGTTTTACCAATACAATGGCAGGGGAGTGTAACTGGCCAGCCCTCAAACTTAGTGCCATAAAAGATCAACAACAAACAGTTACTTTGTACACAATTATTTTCTTTTGGGCAGGGCTCAATGGACGTGGCTTGTTTCTGCTTCTCATGGCAACAGATACAGTCATGAGATTGGAGCTGGAGGACGCGTTTCCAAGGTGACTCGATCATCCTAGCTGGTGAGTTGATGCTGACTATTGGCAAGGAGTTCAGTGGAGTCCATGTGGTCACCCCAGCTTGGTGGTCTCAGAGTAGTTGTTACTGGTGGAGGGTGTCCAGGTTCTTGGCATTTTGAACAAAGAATTGGACAAAATGCAGAAACAAAGCAATGAAAAAAAGCATAGATTTACTGAAATGAAAGAACACTGCAGAGAGTGGGAGCAGGCTTGAGCAAGTGGCTCAAGAGCCCTGGTTACAGACTTTTTTTGGTATTTAAATATCCTCTAGAAGGTTCCCATTGGGTACTTGGTCTACACCCTATGTAAATGAAGTAGTGGCCTGTCATCAGTCTGATTGATTATGGAAAGTGATCAATCCGAGGCTGAAGTGAAATTACAAAGTTATTCCCGATGCAAACGTCTGATTGGCTGCCAAAAGTGACCAATCAGAGGCTGAAGTAAAGTTACAAAGTTATACTCCTGTGGAAATGAAGACTTGACCTGCAATCAGTCTGATTGGTTGTAGGAGGGGACCAATCAGAGGTACTTTCAGAATTTCATCTGCCAGGCAAAAAAGGTGGGGTGGCGGTGAGATACAAAAGGAGTAGCCTCTGGTTCTTTAGTTACTTGTGTGTGAAAAGTTGGGGTTTTCCTTATGATTTAGTTCTGGGAAGTCAGCATGAATCTGCCTTAGGTTTCCTGCCTCCAGACCCTACTCTCCTGCCTTAGTTGGACCACTTGTATAGTCTGGCTTTCCCCAGAATAAGTGTCCCAGGAAAACTTATCAGAAGCTATATGGCTTTCTATGACCTAACCTCAGAAGTCAAACAGCAACAGTTCTAACATATTCTTTAAAAAACAAAACAAAACAAAAAAACTTAAGCAAAATAAAAAACATCTAGTTTCAATTTTTTTTTTGAAGGTGGGGTCACACTCTGGTCCATGCTAGAGTGCAGTGAAGTGATCCTAGCTCACTGCAGTCTCAAACTGGGCTAAATGATCCTCCCTTTACAACCTCCTGAGTAGCTGGGAACACAGACATGCACCACCACGCCCAGCTAATTTTTTTTTTTTTGGAAGGTAGATACTAGTGACATCAACAGAAAAGTGACTAAATAAACCATAGTACATATCCATACTAAAAAAACACACACACATATCTAATAAAAAGACACACAAACTTTTAACAGGGATTACTTCTGGGGAGTACAGCTGAGAAATCACCTTAGAACTTTAGTTTTAATTTTTAACCATGACCATATATTACTTTCATAATAATGATAAAAAAGTAAGAGATAAACTTATATGGGAAGGAGTCCAAGAGATAGATAGAAAGGAGTTCAAGAGGTAGAGGGAAGATAGAAAAGTAAAACACACCATTGAAAAGTAGAGATGAAGGTCTCATTATGTTTCCCAGGCTGGTCTTGAACTTCTGGCCTCAAGTGATCCTCCCACCTTGGCCTCCCAAAATACTGGGATTAGTTCTGTCTTTGAAGTTCAAACCATTTCTTTTGTACTAAAAGGCTCCTCATTCATCCTGTTATATCCAGATAGTTAGAAGTCATCCCTGATACCTCCCTCTGCCTCACACTGCCATCTTTGAACTGCAATATTTGTTTCTTTGCCCCTCCTTGTCCTTTCTCCCATCACTTCTCCACATTATAGCATCTACTTAAAAGCAAATCTGGTCCTTTAATCACGACATCATAAAACACACCAGGGGCTTCTGGCTCTCATTAGGATTAAGACCAAGATCTTGAGAGGACCTACATGGAGGGATCTGGCTCCCCTCTGTCTCTCAGCCTCATCTTGTATGATAGTTCCTCTGCAGCCCCTCCCTCTGGGCTTCTGCCAGGCTGGAGCTCTTTCACTTCCTGAAACTCCTAGACAGAACTCCATTTGCTTTAGCCACAGAGCCCTTCCACATACTATTGCCTCAGCCTAGATGCTGTTTGTCTTGAGTTCTACAACTAGACCAGTTACTCCTATTCATTGCTTTTTTGGCTTTAATACTTAACGTAGGATGGTGTGGGCTGAACTATCAAAAACCTGACTTAAACTGGCTTACATAAGAATATGCACTATCTGACATAACAGTAAGCCCAAGGGTAGAAAGACTACCTAGTTGGTTGTTTCAGTGGCTCAACAATGTCACTGAATTTTTTCTGTAACCAAATTCTTTGGGTTTTTCCATGATATGCTCCTTACATTGCCTTCAGCCTAAAGCAGGTAATCCTCCTGCTCACAATATGGCTGCCAGCAGCAATGGAGCCAATATGCACCCTTGTTTCCATCTCCTTCAACCATGGAATATAAATGCGTTACTTCAGTATAATTGGACCAACATGGTTCATGTACCCAACCTATCCTCAGACCCATAAATTGCCAGGGAAGTGTCATGGTATGATTGACTTAGACTAATCAGAATTCACCAGTAGAGGTGTAAAGGTATTAGTGTCTCCTGAATCATATGATAATATGGAGAGGAAATGGACTTCTAAATAAAATCTGGGTAATATTAGGAAGGAGAGAGTGGGAAATGAAGGCTTAGAAGGAAGAAATAATGCCTACTAAAATAGCTATCTGCATCTTCTTGGTGGCAGGTGCCTTAAGTTGTGATTTTTAGAACATCTTAATTGTGGTAAAATTAAATATTATATGGTAAAACACATATAGCATAAAATTTACCATGTTAGCTATTTTTAAGTGTACAATGCAGTGACATTAAGTACATTCACATGATTGTGCCACCATCACCACCACCGTTCATACCTATAGAAGGCTGGGCATCTTGTAAAACCGAAACTCTGTATTTACTAAATAATGTTCTCATTCCTCTCCAGCCCCTGGTCATGACCATTCTACTTTCTGTCTTGATGAGCTTGACTACTCTAAACACTTGATATAAGTGGAATCATACAGTGTTTGTCCTTTTGTGACTGACTTATTTCACTTGGCATAATGTACCCAAAGTTCATCCATGTTGTAGCATATGTCAGAGTGTCCTTCTCTTTTAAGGCAAAATAATATTCCATTGTATGTTATGCACATTCCATGTATGTTGTACCACGTTTTGTTTATCCTTTCATCTTGGATGAACACTCGGGTTGCTTCTGCGTTTTGGCTATCGGGAATAATGCTGCTATGGACCTAGGTTGTAATTTACGGGT
The DNA here is from genome assembly GCF_007565055.1 of Rhinopithecus roxellana. Taxonomy (NCBI): domain Eukaryota; kingdom Metazoa; phylum Chordata; class Mammalia; order Primates; family Cercopithecidae; genus Rhinopithecus; species Rhinopithecus roxellana. The sequence continues at coordinate 163,338,484 of NC_044550.1, read as the reverse complement.
ATTCATTGGTGTTTACAGTATATATTCTGTTTCCCTAGGTCTCCCCATGCTATGAGCTCCACCAGGCAGTAGATTTATCTTTTGTTTGTCCTCAGCAGTGCCTCTGTAAACCCAAGACAATGCCCAGCAGAGTATAGACACTCAAATATTTGTTGATGGAGTGAACAAACATTTAATTTGGGATGAATTTCAAATTACCTTCTCCATGATCATATTTTCTTCTCCATGATCATATTTTCTTTTTTTAAAAAAACCTCATAATTATGTGGAAATATATGTGAATGTATAACTGGGAGCATACTCAGAAAAAAAAAAGAAGCTTTGCTAAGCCAAAATACTCTAACCAGGGGCTATTTACCTGTTTTGATCATTTGCAGCAATCATACTTTGATTTTTATGGTTGAGTAGGATCATATAGTTTAGGAATTTATAATGAATTTAAACTCAGAATTTTGTGAAGATGATACAGGGACTGGAATGGAAATTCTACATTTTGTTTTACTTTAACTTTCAGCACAAGGGCCCTCTAGTTCTGATGTCAACTGTGAGCCCTCTTCATGAGGACACTGGGAAGAAGCTGTAGCCAGTTCCATGAAGAAAACCATTGACTCAGAGTGGTTTCTTCTTCACTTTGAGCCAAGTTCAGTGGTACTTTTGTCTAATGTGATTCATTCTGAGGTTGGTTAGTGTTTGAAAAATTATTATGGAAAATTTCAAGCATATACAAAAGTAGAGATAATAGTATAGTAAATTCCCTTATACCTATAATCTAATTCCAACAATTACCAATTTAGGGTCAGTATTATATTATCTGCATCTTCATTCACTTCCTCCTTCCCCTTGGATTATTTAGGAGCAACTTCTAGACATTATATCATTTAATCTGTAAGAATTTCACCATGTATTTTATAGGCAAGTACTCTTTATGGAAATATAATGACAATACTCTTTTTATATCTAAATAATTAAAAATAATTACTTATAATAGTGAAATATTGAGTCAATGTTCAAATTTTCCTAATTATTTTATATTTTTAGTAGTTTTTATCAGTAGCCAAATAAGTTTTATGTATTGCAATTGTCGGATATGCCTCCAGTCTTTTAAAATCTCTTCTCCTTTTCCCTCTGTTTTTGTTTTGTTTTGTTTTGTTTTGTTTTTTTTAATATTTCCCCTTAGAACTTATTTGTTGGAAAAAAAAAAAAAACAACTACTCATTTGGGCTGCAACCTTTCCCACACTCTGGATTTTGCTGACTGCATCCTTTTGGCACTGTTTAACATACTCCTCTGCAACTCTGTTTCCTGCAAGTTGGTAGTTAAATCTTGAAGCTTGATAGATCCAGATTGAAGTTTATAGCAAGAACACCTCAGTCTTTAGATGGTGGTTTATTTGTCCGTTGTGTCTAATGGACTCTCTTTCTGTGATGATAGTAGCCATTCATGGCTATTCGGTGATCCATTATTTTACTAAGGTTCACAAAATGTGAATTTCTAATTTTATTTTTATTTTTTTTTATTTTTTATTTTATTTTATTTTATTTTTTTTTGACGGAGTTTCTCTCTTATTGCCCAGGCTGGAGTGCAATGGCATGATCTTGGCTCACCACAACCTCCGCCTCCTGGGTTCAAGCTATTCTCCTGCCTCAGCCTTCCGAGTAGCTGGAACTATAGACACGCACCATCATGCCTGGCTAATTTTGTATGTTTAGTAGAGATGGGGTTTCTCCATGTTGGTCAGGCTGGTCTTGAACTCCTGACTTCAGTTGATCCGCCCACCTTGGCCTCCCAAAGTGCTGGGATTACAGCCTGAGCCATGGTGCCTGCCAATTTTTTAAAGTCGGAATACTTCTGTGAAGACAACCCCCCTCAATAATCCACTGATTACCCTCAGGTATACTTCATATAGAAAAGACAGAATTAATGCTTATCTTTTACTTTTATTTACTACTTTTTAAACCTTTAAAAGTTACAATGAGATTTTTTTCCCTACTCTTTTTGCTTTATCCCTTTATTTTTTCTTTCTTTTTTCTTCTTTCTTTCCTTCCATCTCTGACCTCCTCTCTCCTCTCTTTCTTTCTCATTAGCTCATTCAAACATATTATTAACTATATTTATAACAAAAATATCTTAACGTATTTAACTACATTTAACTAATAATTACATTTAACTACACTTAACTAATAATTTAAATGTATTTGATGGGCTTCAGTAGGATTTGTTACTTTTAAATTTTAGAACACTTTTTTCTATTTGAAGAAAATCTTTATATACCACTCCTTGAGTAACACTTTCTTTAAATGTCAATTCTTTGTCAATTGGTTTTTATCCAGACTGTGCCTGCAATATGCTAATGAAGATACACAGAAACAAATCTTCTGAATGAGGCTTCCAAGTAAGCAAAAGCTTTTCTGATAATAAAAAAAAAAAAAAAAAGAGAGAGAGAGAGAGACAGATTCAGTTGATTGATGCTTTCTGCCCTTTATCTTTCTTCTTCCTCCCTGGCATGTGAGTGCAATGGCTAGAGGGGTAACAGAGATGATACCACAAAGGGGATGAATGTTTAGATGCTCCCTCAGATGGTGGAATAGAAATTGAATGGAACCTAGTTCCTTTATGATCCCCTTCAAGAATTGTTCCATCTCAAGATTACCCAAATTCTAGTTATGTAAGAAAATCCCCTAGTTTTTTTGAGCCACCCATTTTTGATACTTGCAGCCACATGTCTTCACTAATATGTTTGTCCAAAGTCATGTTCACAATAAGTGAGAGAGGTTGGTTTCAAATGTAGGCTTCTTAATATCTAAAACTTGTGATTTTACTAAATAATATAAAGAACCATGGGCAAGGAATACAACTGGATACTTCTGTATAGAGAACCCTCTGATTAACTCTTTAATGATCCTCAGATATGCTTTGTACAGAGAAGGCAGCATAAATGGTTGATTGGTAAGCCAACTTCCCCATGTCCAAGGCTGCATGGTTCCCTAAGAGCCCAGGATTAACCTACGTTATCAGCTTCTCCTCAGGCAGGGAATGAGATGCTTCTGGCCTTGTACAATGAGCTGATGAAATATACAAGCTGTCTCTTGCTTCTTGTCAAATGATTTCCAACCTTTCTATACCAAGGAGTCCTTTTTTCTTAACTCTTTGCAAAGTAAAACATGTTTTGAAAGATTTTTGTCTAAAACAACTACACTTAACAATAAATATTGAATCACTTCCCTCTCTAAATTTAATCAAATGTGCATATAATCTCTAATCATAGTTTCCAATCTCCATGTCCAGGGTTAGTTCCTTGAGTTGGTTCTAATTTCAGAAAAGAATAAGAATACTTTGGTTCACATGTGTATCCTCAATGTCTGTCAGTATTTTAAGGATAATAGTAATGTCCCATAGATTCCTGGGTTGTCTTTGAAACCTCCTGTGGGTCTGGGGACTCTGCTGGGGACCGAGGCTGGGCATCCCTGCTCTAGAGTTTGATGGTCCATATTCCAGGAAGCTGGGTGGTTGTCCAACAAGAAAAGGTTGTAGAAGAGCCTTCTAGGCAGAAGATAGGGTTGATTCTGCTGTGGGATCCTCTTAATGCCCCATGTTACTTTTTAGCAAGGCTGACCCCATGATAGCCCTGGTTGTGCCAGGCCTATTTGGCTTCTCATGCTCACGCCTCCCACTTGGACTCAAGCCAGACCTGGACCCTGAAAACCCAACCATGGAGTATTTTAGGAGCCCCATCCACAAAGGTAAGCAGGATCTAGAATTGGTCGTGCTTGGGTATCCAGCCTGCCCACTTTGTGCCCTGTGGTTTGCTCTGTAGCTTTCCCCTCCTGCCCTTTTTATGCTTATCATGTTCATGATGGTTGAGTTCTGTTGGAAAAACATTTACTGAGCTCCTGCCATGATCCAGCATAGCACTAGATGCCAGTCTATAAAGATGAGTAAGGTCCCATGTTTATCATCGAGCTTCTGCCTTGGTTTCTGGTTGGTATTCAGGTTTCCCTCATTTAAAACTTAATGTACAAGGATTTATGAGACATGGCATAGTTCATGCCAGCCTCCCCCTACCTTCCACCTGAGTTAGACCCCTCTTGTTCTACCCCCAGCTGCTGATGGGATCCTGATACAGCCCGGGTAGATTATCTACCATCTCAATTTGTAGATCTTGCCTTTCTGCAGAGTGGGGCCCTGTTGCCACATCCTTCCCACCAGATTGAGTTCCTACGTTTCCCTCTCCTATGTGACTGTCTCTCCCATTAAAGTATGCACTTCTAGAGGGCAGGGACTGTGTTCACCTTGGTATCCCAGCACTATGCCCAGAGCACAGTGAATAGTAGGTACTGGTAACTATTTGTTGAATGATGAATGGCGAGTGCTGCATGTAGAGGGCAGATGAGAAGCTAGGCCCCTGAGAAGTCTGGAAATGGTGTAGGTTGGCCACTAAAGATGACCGTGATGTCACCTGGGGTGGTGATATGGGATGAAGGGAAGACTGTGGACCAGATACCACTGTCATCATCAGGCTATCATGAGAGTGAGTACTAGTCAGGTGGTGGTTAGGGAAAGCAGCGGCGGGGTGGAGGTCAGTGTAGTTGGAGGACCTGAGACTCAAGAGGGAGAGGAACTTTGACATAGGCAGCTGGGACTGGCCCTGGGTGCCAGCATGCTGAGAGCAACTCTGAGGAACATGGAAGGACAGATTGAGAACAGGCTGACTCCACGTGAGAGGACTGCAAAGGAATCAGATTACCAGGGAAGAACTGGTTCTCAGTTAAGGCCAGGACGTGGTGGGGAGACTCAGGAGGAGGTTGGGGGTATATGGTATTGGTGAACCACATGGCAAAGGTTATATGGATGAGCACCTTAGTGAGATGAGACCCCAGGATGGCTGCTCACCCCCTCTCATGCATTCTCCTCCTCCACTGAGTCTCAGCTCACTTCATGTGAGGGTTGATGGCTTTGGCTTTGCTCCAACTTCCTGCATCTTCTCTGACTGTGTCCTGACTTTGACCATGAGCCTTGTCCTTGACAACTGCCTTGTCTCAGGTCCTGGACTCCTACCAGCCCTCCCTCCTCTGAGGAAACCAGACCCGAGCAGGCAGCTCCTGCAGCTTTTCACCTCGACTTATCTCCCCAGCCAGAGCTTTTGCTTAATTTGCTTACTGACATTTCACATTGATATGCGGGGACTCATCAATCGAGTTCCAAGCATATGCATGACTCATATGCATTTGAAGAGTATGTGGAGGAGGGAGGGAAAAAATGAGAGACAGAGGATTTTAGTCATGTAAGTCATGAAAGAGCCTACCAGGCTTGCTTTGGTTTTGTTTGTTTTAGAAAATGACTGGAGGCCATAATGTTTGAACTTTTTTATTGTGAAGTCTGCTGAGAATTCAAGCAGGGCCAAACCCCCAAGACTTCTCTTTCTTCAGTTCCTGAGACAGAAAGGATGAGTCTGAATCTTATTAAGCAGATCCGCAGGACTTGGATTGAAAGAAATATGAAAACACAATTTTGTGTTCAAGCCTGGGAAGGAAAAATAACTTCAGAGTGAGCCAGACATATTTTGGAATTCTTTCAGCATCTACACAGCAGGACCTACACAGCATAAGACTGAAAGTTTGTGAGTGTGTGTGTGGTGTGTGTGTGTGTGTATGAGAGAGAGAGACAGAGAGAGAGAGAGAGAGGGAGGCAGAGAGAGAGAGAGAGACAGAGAGAGAGAGAGACAGAGAGAGAGAGAGTATGTGGTCATCTTCTGGCTGGCAAATTGCTTCCAAAATTTACACAAGGAGACAATTTCTTTTTTATCAAACTGGTAAAAATGTATCACATAGCCTTTAAAGATGGAACTTACTTTTTATGAAATTGACACATTTGCTTACCCCTTGTTCCTACCAGGAAAGTGCTTTCTTCCACTAGCGTATGAATCCTACATGTTCTTAGTATGTGGCCAGGATCTGCCCTGTTTCCTCCAGCTCACAGAGCATTCTCTGTCTCTTCAGAACCCCCACAGCCCTTGTCACTTAGTCAAACACAGGTTGCCATAGCAAAGTACTGTAAATTGGGTGGCTTATAAACAACAGAAACTTATTTCTCACAATTCTGGAGACTGGAAGTCTCAAATCAGGGTGACAGCATCGTCAGGTTATGGTGAGGGTCTTCTTCCAGGTTGCAGATGGCTCACTTCTCTCTGTGTCTTTGCATAGTAGAAAGAGGGTGAGAGGATTCTATCATCACCTAGAGGGTCAATATTTCAACATATAATTTATAATAAACACTCAGTCTATTTTCAGGTTGCTTCTGGCTTCCTCAAGCCTGACTTTCCTCATAGCTGTGATTTTCTTCATATTGCTTTCCCTTAAGCACAAGTCAGGTCTGTCCTTTAATTCTCTTATAATGCAGTTTATAAAACACTATTGAAGACTTGTGGAATGAGAAAGGAATGACAATGCAGACAAGTATTACCACATACAGTTGCTCCTAGCATCCTCAGCTCTTGCCTGTCTCCCAGTTGTGATGCCCAGCATAGTGCCTGTATCGTTTGGCTGTGTCCCCACCCAAAATCTCATCTTGAATTATAATCCCCACAATTCCCACTTGTAAAGGGCAAGACCAGGTGGAGGTAATTGAGTCATGGGAGCAGTTTCTTCCATGGTGTTTTTATGAGAGAGTCTCGTGAGATCTGATGGTTTTATAAGCGTCTGGCATTTTCTCCTGCTTGCACTCACTTCATCCTGCCATCCTGTGAAGAAGGTGCCTGCTTCTTCTTTGCCTTCTGCCATGATTGTAAGTTTCCTGAGGCCTCCCCAGCCATGTGCAACTGTGAGTCAATTAAACCTCTTTCCTTTATAAATTACCCAGTCTCAGGTATTTCTTCATAGCAGTGTGAGAACAGACTAATACAGCACCTGTAGAGGGAGGAGGCTAAATACGTGCATTTCTCCTACCCTAGATTCAGGCCCTTGGCTTTCTAGAGACCTTAAGAGAGAATAACCAAGGTTCCCTCTAAAACCGGGCCTGATCTGGCCACCCATTAACAGATCTTACAGACACAACTGAATTTTTATTGGTTTAGGTATCTCTGTTTCAAAAGGGGTTCTTAATTTACATTTGTCTAATTAAAATGCCCTGTAAGTGTTTTTTTCCTAAACAAAGCCTCTCTCTTCCCTCATAGAGGAATCTGAGCCTCCTCCTTGGAAGAAACAGAAGAATCGTTGGCAGCTTGCAAATGTCAGGGGCACGCTTCTAACTGTCAAGATTTCAAAACATGTGTACATGTAGTTGCAGCTAGATAATGCCAGAGAACATTAACTATCTTCTCCTTCTCTCATCCTTATGTAGCTATTAACATTTTGTGTTAGTTTGGTACATTATTCTTAAAACTTCTGAGCTAGTATGGTATAATTATTAACCGAAATCTGTAGTTTCCATAAAGGTTCAGTTTTTGTGGAGTGCAGTTCTACGGGCTTTGACCAATGCGTATTTTCAACTATCCACCATTACAGTATATAGAACAATTTCATTGCCCTAAAAATCCCCTGTGCTCCACTTCTTCCTTGCTCTTAAATTCTGAAACCCCTAGCAACCATTTATTTATTTGCTGTCTATATAGTTTTGTCTTTTCCAGAATGTAATAGAGTTGCAATCATACAGCCTTTTCTGACTCACTTCTTTTACCTAACAAATACTTCTGAGGTTCCTCCATGTCTTTTCATGGCTTGATAGCTCATTTCCCTTTATCACTGAATAATATTCCATTTTATGGATGTACCATGGTTTATTTATTCATTTGCCTGTTGGAGACAACTTGCATGCTTCTAGTTTTTGGTAATGATAAATAAAGCTGCTATAAACATTCATGTACAAGTTTTTGTGTGGACGTAAGCTTTCAGCTCATTTGGGTAAATACCCAGGAAACATGAGTCCTGGATTATATGGTAAGAATATCTCTTGTTTTGTAAGAAACTGCCAAATTGTCTTCCAAAGTGGCTATATCATTTTGCATTTCCACCAGCAATAAATAACAATAAATGAGAGTTCATATTGCACCTTATTTGCATTTGGTATTTTAAATTTTAGCTATTCTTATAAACGTATAATAGGAACTTATGTGGTTGCTCCTAGTGTTTTAATTTGTGATTCCCTAATATGGTTACTAAACCTATGCTTATTTGTCATTTGTACATATTCTTTTGTAAGGTGTCTGTTCAGATCTCTTACCCCCACCCCCCTTTTTTTTAATTGGGTAGTTTGTTTTCTCATTCTTTTTTTTTTTTTTTTTTTTTTTTTTTTTTGAGACGGAGTCTAGCTGTGTCGCCCAGGCTGGAGTGCAGTGGCGCGATCTCGGCTCACTGCAAGCTCCGCCTCCCAGGTTTACGCCATTCTCCTGCCTCAGCCTCCCGAGTAGCTGGGACTACAGGTGCCCGCCATCTCGCCCGGCTAGTTTTTTGTATTTTTTAGTAGAGACGGGGTTTCACCATGTAGACCAGGATGGTCTCGATCTCCTGACCTCGTGATCCACCCGTCTCGGCCTCCCAAAGTGCTGGGATTACAGGCTTGAGCCACCGCGCCCGGCCTGTTTTCTCATTCTTAAGATTTAAGATATTTTTGGCTACAAGGCATTTATCAGATATGTGTTTTGTAAATATTTTCTCTCAGTCTGTGGCTCTTATTTCCATTCTCTTAACAGTATATTTTGCAAAGCAGAAGTTTTAAATTTTAATGAAGTCCAGTTTGTTCATTTTTCTCTTTCATGGATTGTGTTGCTCATGTTGTATCTAAAAATTCATCACCAAACTCAAGGTCACGTCAATACTTTTCTTTATTTTATTTATTATTATTATACTTTAAGTTCTAGGGTACATGTGCACAACGTGCAGGTTTGTTACATATGTATACATGTGCCACGTTGGTGTGCTGCACCCATTAACTCGTCATTTGCATTAGGTATATCTGCTAATGCTATCTCTTCCCCCTCCCCCCTCCCCACAACAGGACCTGGTGTGTGATGTTCCCCTTCCTGTGTCCAAGTGATCTCATTGTTCAGTTCCCACCTATGAGTAAGAATATGCGGTATTTGGTTTTCTGTTCTTGCGATAGTTTGCTGAGAATGATGGTTTCCAGCTGTATCCATGTCCCTGCAAAGGACACGAACTCATCCTTTTTTATGGCTGCATAGTATTCCATGGTGTATATGTGCCACACTTTCTTAATCCAGTCTGTCACTGATGGACATTTAGGTTGATTCCAAGTCTTTGCCTTGTGAATAGTGATGCAATAAACATAAGTGTGCGTGTGTCTTTATAGCAGCATGACTTACAATCCTTTGGGTATATCCCCAGTAATGGGATGGCTGGATCAAATGGTATTTCTAGTTCTAGATCATTGAGGAATTGATATTTCTAGTTCTAGATCCTTGAGGAATTGCCACACTGTTTTCCACAATGGTTGAACTAGTTTACCATCCCACCAACAGTGTAAAAGTGTTCCTATTTCTCCACATCCTCTCCAGCACCTGTTGTTTCCTGATTTTTTGATGATTGCCATTCTAACTGGTGTGAGATGGTATCTCATTGTGGTTTTGATATGCATTTCTCTGATGGCGAGTGATGATGAGCATTTTTTCATGTGTCTGTTGGCTGTATGAATGTCTTCTTTGGAGAAGTGTCTGTTCATATCCTTTGCTCACTTTTTGATGGGGTTTTTTTTTTCTTGTAAATTTGTTTGAGTTCTTTATAGGTTCTGGATATTAGCCCTTTGTCAGATGAGTAGACTGCAAACATTTTCTCCCATTCTGTAGGTTGCCTGTTCACTCTGATGGTAGTTTCTTTTGCTGTGCAGAAACTCTTTAGTTTAATTAGATCCCATTTGTCAATTTTGGCTTTTGTTGCCGTTGCTTTTGGTGTTTTAGACATGAAGTCCTTGCCCATGCCTATGTCCTGAATGGTATTACCTAGGTTTTTTCCTAAAGTTTTTATGGTTTTAGGTCTAATATTTAAGTCTCTAATCCATCTTGAATTAATTTTCATATAAGGAGTAAGGAAAGGATCCAGTTTCAGCTTTCTACTTATGGCTAGCCAATTTTCCCAGCTCCATTTATTAAATAGGGAATCCTTTCCCCATTTCTTGTTTTTGTCAGGTTTGTCAATACTTTTCTTTGTTATCTTCTTAGTTTTGCACTTTCTTTAGATCTATGTTTCATTTAGAGTTAATTTATTTAAAAAGTGTAAGATCTGTGATTTACATATTTATTTTTGCATGTAGATGTCCAGTTGTTTCAGCACCATTTGTTGGAAAGACTACCTTTTTTTGTTGAATTGCCTTTGCTGTTTTGTCAAACATGGGTTGACTATATTTGTTTGTGCCTGTTTCTGGGCTATCTATTCTGTTTCATTTACCTGTTTGTCAGTTCTTTCACCAAAACAATAATGTCTTGATTGCTGTAGCTTTACAATAAGTCTTAAAGTTGGGTAGTGCCAGTCCTTGACTTTGTTCTTTTTCAGTGTTTTGTAGGCTATTTTGAGTCTTTAGCCTTTCCATATAGTTTAGAATCATTTTTTCAATATCCACAAAATAATTTGCTACAATTTTTATTAGGACTGTGTTGAATTTGTTAAGAAGAATTGATGTCTTATCCGTGTCATCATTGAGAAGAATTGACATCTTATCATCTCCTGTCCATGAACATGGATTATCTCTCTAGTTATTTAGATCTTTGATTTCTTCTGTCAGACTTTTATATTTTCTTCATATATGTCTTGTGCATCTTTTGTTAGTTTTATACTTAAGAATTTTAGTTTTTGGGGTGCTAATGTATATGCTGTTGCATCTATAATTTCAAATTCCAATTGATCGTTGCTGGTATACGGATTTATTTATTCCTGTCAGAAAAAAAGAACCCTTCACACAAGCTTAAATTGCCTTAGTGTAAATAACACCTCACCGGAGACTGAAGGTTAATTCTTATCCAAAGTCTGATTCCTTCAGTCCCATCAGGAGTTTATTTATCCTATGCTTAAATATTGTCTATGATGAACCCTTCACTCTTTCTCAAAATAATGCATTGTCTCTAGGACAACTTTGTTGTTAGATGGTTTTTTCTTATACCTGATTTCTTGAGGATAAGAGATAGCTTCATTATAACACAACAAAGACAGATGTGTTCCAAGTAAACCACTTAATCTGCATCCTTTATCTCCTTTGGATAAGTCAAGGCTTTCCTAGCACTGGTGAAGCAGGGGAGGCTGGTGTTCTGTGGGGTCCCGTGTGCTGAGTTATCATACGCTAGGCTACTAACTGCGAGCCAAACACCTGACTTTAGGTCTGAATTTGTAGTCATTAGCTGAGTAACTTTGGGCAAGCTCCAACATTTTCCAATTTCTTGATGTTTAGAAATGGGAAAATTAATACTATCACAGGGCTGTTGTAAGAAAGAAGCAACATAGTGACCGTGAAAGCAGTTTTAAACCAAACTGTCCAATGGAAGCATAATTTTAACTCATTTTCCTCTACTTCACAGTCACCTGTTGTAAGAAAGAAGCAACATAGTGACCATGAAAGCAGTTTTAAACCAAACTGTCCAATGGAAGCATAATTTTAACTCATTTTCCTCTACTTCACAGTCACCTCTCAGAACCGTAAATTATCAGATGTACAGAATAAGAAGGGTAGAGAGGGAAGGGCAGAAAATGAAGTAGAGTTGGCATGCTCACAGTGAACCCAGAAGACAATATTCCTCAACTTTGAGTGTCTTAGCTGAAGAAAACTTAAACGTTACCTAATTTAACCACTTTGTTTCATAGATGAGAAAACTGAGCCCTGATGAGTGAAACAAATTGCCAAATTGCCCAAATTCAAGAGCCAGGCTATTTAATTGCTGTACTAAGAAAGGATCCAATCTGACTCTAAGACCAGTGCTTTTTCTCCTTGCTCACATGACAAAAGAAATGCCTGAATGTTCCATTCCAGGCTGCGCCTCTTACCATACCTTCATGTCTCATCCTTGATCATGGAACATATGGCTTTCCCACCAAAGCTCTTAACGTAAGAAATTGGGAAATTGATTACATGATAAATATCCCTTCCCCACAAAAACCAACCAGCTGCTCATCTTTGAGAGAGAGGCATTCTTTTAGGCTCAAGCAAGCCAAGAGGAGCAAAGGCCCTCACTTTGTACATAATTTCTACTGATCAAAAGAAGAAAATTTTACTTAGGTGGATAAAGCAGGATTTCTTAGTTCTGATTGTGGGATAAGAGTTACAAATGCTTTATGTCAATTAGAATTCAAATGTTCTCCTGAAAATAAAAGGATAAAAGAATTTTCTGGAAGGGAAGGGCCAGGTTCCACGTGTAGTAAACTTTATATTTCTCACAGCCTGGTGTTGTAGACTCCTGCATTTCACAAGCATCTACCTCCAAGAGCTGTGCAACCCTGAGCTTGATGCCTGTGATTTTACCATCTCTATGATAGTGGTGATAATGACATGTACCTGTAGATTAAATGAGAAGACACCTACAAAGCCCATAGCACAGTGCCTTGTAGAATATGAGGCATGGTGCCGTAGTGGATCCTGAAATGAGGATTTGTGAGCTCATAGGCCTCAGGCTCTGGAGTCAGATACATATGGAATTATGAGCAAGTGTAGCAGACACTGTTGGTTACCTTCCTAGAGACATCAGTTCTCCCCACTTCCTTCTTCCTCAACCGTGTTCTGGTACCTGCTCTCTCCTCACCATGTGCTGCTTTAGGAGGTATTGCGCACTTTTTCCAGGCCCTAGGGTTGGTCCGAATTGGTCTAAACTGATCTTGGTGGTTCCCATTCTCCTGGGCAGTGATTAGCTTAGGTTTGGGCATGTGTTGCAATTCTGGCCAGTAAGGTCTAAGAAGTTGGCTTGGGGACTTTCTGGAAAGGGTTTCTAGCTCTTAAAATAAGACATTGCTATGGGTGGAATTTTGTCCTTCTCCAAAATATGTTCAATCCTAACCCCTGGTACCTGCGAATATGATCTTATTTGAAAATAGGGCCTTTACAGATGTAGTTGAGTTAAGGTAAGGTTATTCCAGAGTAAGGTGTGGCCTAAATCCATTATGATTGGTATCCTTATAATCAAAGAAGAGACAGAAGGACATATTCGCAGAGATAAAGCAACTGGAAAGAGATTGGAGTGTTGTGTTTACAATGCAAGAAACATCAAGGATTGCTAGTCATCTCCAGAGGGTAAGAAGAGGCAAGGAATCTCCTTCTCTAGAGGCATCAGAGGGAGCCTGGCCGTGCTGACACCTTGATTTTAGTCTCCCAGCTTCCAGAACCATGAGAAAATAAATTTTTGTTGTTTTAGGTCATCTAGTTTGTCCAGTTTATGGTACTTTGTTATGGCAGCCCTAGGAAACTAATACAGGCATAAAGAAAATATGTGCCCTTGGTCTCTCCCTTTGGATTGTTTATGTCTGGATGAAGCTCTTGAAACTTCCATAGCCCTACTGTAGCTCTGCAGACCAAACTTGAAGATTATGGTGACTCTCTGGGGCTGGCAGGATGAAAGGTTGAAAATAACCCAGGTGTGAAGTCACTGAATTCACAAATCCTGAAGCTGCCTCCCTCTGTTCTTCCTGTTGTGTCCAATAATGCATCTCTCTCATTGTTCAAGCCATGCTGAGTTGATTTTTCTGTTACTTGCAGACAAAATAATTCTAACTGATTCAGAAAGTTATTCTCTCTCTGTCCCTCATTTCCTCATCTGTAACATAACAATGCTATAGTACCTAGTCCATAGGATTTTTGTGACAAATAAATAAAATAGAGAATCATCCAGGTATTTTTCTCTTTATCTAATTTTTGCTACAGTGCATGAAAAATTCAATACCTGCCAGCTACTATTACTATTCTGTTCCTTCAGATTTAAAACGTAGTGAACATTCAGTAAATACTTACTTTGAAGGAATGAATGAATGAGGTCACTGTACTGCAAAAGAGAATATACAGATGCTAATAGGGACAAAATTGCAATGAGAGATGGAAAGATTTATCCTGGACCCTGGCTCCAAATCAAGCCCTGGGGGCTACATATGGCCTGGGTCAGGTTGATGAGGACTCACTCCTGGCAAGTCTGGAATTTTTATGTAGAGAGCTTTGAACTGAAAAATACCTATTGGGGTTTGCAAATAATCTAGGTTGTGGGATAGGCGGGAAGAAATGAGGCTCAGAAACTGCCTTCCAAAGTCCCCCAGGGTGAGGCCTCAGCCTGGGTGCATAAGGATTAAGGAAAAAGAAGTCAGGAGCTTTGTTACATCTCTGAGTTAAGCAAAAGGGCTTTCATTTTGCCTGAGGGAGAGCAACTGACTGTTTCTCCCAAAGACCTTGTTTGAAATTAAGGTCTTGGAACACTGGATTCAATTAACTACCAGTTTAAGAACCTTGGGGAATCTAACTTGCCATGTGCTTCATTTTCCCTTACAAATCACCTCCTATTTCCTTGCCTTCATATTTCTCCCACCTACAGAGAATTCTGTACTCAGGACTGGGTCAAGACCAGCTTCCTTTTCCTGAGTTAAAAGTAAGGAATACTGGGCAGGCTTTGCCTTCAGCATCAGTTTTACTGTCAGCTTGGCCTACAGTCACGTTCTTGATAAACACACACACACACACGCACACACACACACAACACATCCCTCCAATCTGGGACTATGCAGAGTCAGAGATGGATTAGACAAAATCTTTGTCCTAAGGAACTCACAGTCTAGTGGGAGGAGAGAGACAGATAAATTGATAAATACCTCATTATTGGTAGATGCTGTAAAATAATCATAGTACTTGTTAAATCAAGTTTAGCCTGAAGCTTCCTTCTCACATATTTTAATTTTGGCCCAAGGTTTTCTCTGTACATGGTGAACTATAGCAAGAGGAGGTGTAAACAGATGGTAGCCTACACTTGTGCCAGTCACCGAGTTTTGGCCAATCAAATGTAGCCAACGATTGCAACCGTGTTCAAATAAGGTAAATGGTGAGCTGCAACCAATCCAGCTGTTTCTGTACCTTACTTCCATTTTCTGCAGTCACTTTCCTTTTTCTGTCCATAAATCTTCCACCACATGGCTGCACCGGAGTCTCTGAGCCTACTCCTGCTCGGAAGTCTGCCTGATTCGTGAATCGTTCATTGCTCAATTAAAATCCTTTACATTTAATTCAGCTGACATTTTTCTTTTGACAAATTGAAGTCCACATGAAACCTGGAGAACACTGAAGAGAGGCTTAGTTAGGAACTGGATGGTGTCAGGACAGGCTTCACAGAGAGGTGGTGCCTCATTCTGCTAAATCTTGCAGTGAGAGCAGGAGTTTGCCAGGTACAGGTCTGGATAAAAATACATGTCAGCTGGGAGTTAACTGAGGTTCTACACTGCGAGGGGCACAAAATATCCCTACAGCAAACTGGAATGAGGTTCCGGTTGGCCTAGGATTCTACCTGTGGTTCCTATTGCATTTGGAGGAATGCACCTTGCTTTCCCTCTTATTTGATGAATATAACAAAACCCTTATTCTGAATTTAGTATATTATAAACTATTAGAAGTTCTGTTTTCTAGTCAAAACACAGTCTTCATCCTTAATAGGCTGCATGGCTTTTGACCCTTGAAACAGTATTAAGAAGTGGGAGGTAAGCACATTTGGGGTAGAAGAACAGACAGAGTTCATTAATCTGCATTGAAGGGGCAGAGACAGATCCAAGAGGGCTGCTGTAGTGGGAACGGGACCTGGGGAAGAGTTGGGAAAAGGCCCAGCATTGCTGTGGCTCAGAAAAGATGCCTTCAAGGAGAGACTTGTGGAATGGAGCTATTTTCTATGACATGCAATGTTCCATGTGACATAAATGTCCTCCTCCATCGTCTCTGTGATGTTGAGTAGATTCTCCTTGGTCGCCGATACACTTATAGGAGTGGTTTGTTTCTAAGGAGCTTAAAGAAGAAAGTGACATAGTAATTGGTACATTATTTACTAACCTAAGAAAGAATATATGTACTTAACATTTAAGTGAGTAGAAAAGTATTTTCTCTTCACTGATGCCAAATAGATATTGAAATATATTTAAGAATAGCAGCTTACAGGAAGGCCAGCCATTTATTTTTTTGCCAAGTGGAGGGAATAAGATGCATGAAGGCTTAGTGGTGTGTCCCTCCCTTTGGAGACTAGCAGGTAGTTTGGCGGAACTGGAAGAGTGAATGTGGGTTTGAGTGGGTGGAAGGTGATGGAGGAGAGATGGGCAGGAGCTGGATCATGAAAGTGCATGAATGCCTTGTAGAAAGGTTTCTGTTTATTCCAGTGGACTCTCATAGATTGTAAAGAGCTGCTGAGGAGTCTCTATTTATCCAATAGAGTCTTAGAGATCATGGAGAACTATACCAGAAGCAGTATAATGGGATCATCTGTACTACTCAAATTTTTTCAGAGGGGAATTTGAGGCCTGAGAGTGGACATATTTCTGCCCAAAGTCATTCAGTGAAGTGTGACAGAGTTAACTTATATTGAGCTATATTTGTTCCGCTGTAGTTCCTCCCTGTCTGTTCTCTAAGGTAAATAACAGAAAAGAGCATAAGGCATACTATAGTGAAGGTGTGGCCTGGGGAGCTAAAAGATAGGCTGATGTGGGTTTGAGTCCCAACCCATCACTTGTTGTTAGCTGTGAAACCTCAAATGAGTTTCTCAGTCTTTCTGAGAACCCTGAATAATAGAGATTTTTAGATGAAAAATGAGAATGGTAATGCACATAATACTGTGGAGATTTCGTGAGATTTAGAGAACATCACAAATGTAATTATTTATCGCAATACCTAGTACATAATTCATATGGATTTCAGTCTACCTATTTGTTTGAATTCTTTTCTTTGGAGTCACAGTGTCTTTCTTTGCATATGAACATATCTGAAACACCTGAACACAACTTTTGCCATCTCCATTCCCACTTCTAACTCTTCTCTTACACAACCTGAGCATCAATTATTGGACCGTATAACTGAGTGTGCACCCTTTTCCCATTGAAAGTCCCTTCTCTGCCTTGAAGTGGGAGCACAGATTGAATAACATAGCACCTATTGGGGACTGACCTATGCTGAGTTAACTCAAAGGCTAGTTCTCTCGTGTGGTGATACATAAAACACAAATCCACTGAGCCGTGTCTTCCCTCCCCCACACAGAGGCTCCAGGAGGGTCAAATAGGTCTCAGAGTGTTGTCCCATGGGCACAAAGGAAGAATACAGTGTACTGTATTCACCTATTGTAAATACAGCACTATTATTCTTCTCTGCTCTGGAAATGAACCCAATGAGCACTTCTTTGTCAGACCCTATAGGCAAATCTTCCCTGAAAGAAGAGCCCTTTCTCAAGTTTCTTGTCCAGACTTACAGAGCTGTTGTTATCTTAACAGTTTCTCAAGATAAATAGAAGGATGTAGACTACAGAAAGACCGTATTGCTTGAATCTATTAGCTCATATTTAAGATGGTGAATTTTAAATGGGCTTTTTAGAGTAATGCTTTGTCACTCGTTGTGATGAAGCAAATACCCTCAACAAGTGTCAGCACCTGCTTGGAGGATATATTTTTAGCAGAGTAAATGTTACCTGTCAGAAAAAATTAGTATCACATATACACTTGTCTCAACTTCCTGGTCCGGCATTTTCCCCACTATCACTCTTTATCACTAAACCAGTTGCTCTCTTTTACAACTTCTGCTTTCTCTCAGTTACTGGTACAGTTTTCTTAGCTTAGAATGCCTTCTTGCCCAACAATGTTTGTTCAGTTCTATCTGTCTATCATGAATCATCTCAAATCCTACCATTTCCAAGGAGTTTCTCTCTTTCTCAGCAAAGAAGAAATAATTTCTTCTTTCTCCGAACGTCCCTGATACTTTTTCCTGAACCTCTCTTAAGGCACTTACATGCCTCAGCCCTCCTAAAGTGTAAGCTCCTTGAGGCCTGGACTTACATCTTAACATCTGGGTGTTTTGCATCTTTGAGAGGCAATATAGCAGGAGGTCAAAGACATGGGGTCTGGGGTCAGGCTCCTGGATACACTCTGGGCTGTACTACTAACCAGCTGTGTGATCTTAGACAATTCCTGGCGTAGCATCATCACTCAACAGTGTAAGCATTAACTGTTTATATTCTTCATAACACACAGGAAAGTGCATGGTATATCCATTCTGTGCTCAGTAAATGTTTATTGATTGAATAAATAAGAAGGCAAATGAAAAGTAGTTCATCCTTGAGTGTTTGTTGAATGAATGGATGAATGAATAATTTAATGGATTTGGAATAACATTTCTCAAGCACACTTCTTTTCACAGAACCAAAAGAAATTGTTCTCTCTTAAACTCACTGTCCCATTAAATACTCCTCCCTTAGAACCATCTACCAACAAGATGATATGGCTTGTACAGTATTCTATTTTTGTTTGTTTTAAGAGTGATTATGCTAAAGGGCTGCTTCGAACTTTTGCAGGTTGAAGAAAGAGGATTACTTTGCTTGCCTGTGATTGGTTTCTGTAGAAGACAAGGGTTAGTTTCTGTAGAAGAGCAGAATGGAAGCACCTTCACCACTCTATACCAATGGCATTTCTGAGTGGACAAGCTGAAATTCAGTAATGTCTCCAAGCATCATGACTCTTCTGTCAGAATGAACTTTGAGGCTGCTAACCCTGCATGACGTAGCCTACAGGACACTCCACTCCCTCCCTGTTCTCATCAAACAAGAGAAGTTGCACAAGCTGGAGGGGCAGCTGGATCACAGTTTATGCTGCCCCCAGGATACGTCTTTCATCCTAATGGTGCTTATTCAGCTGTGGGGATGCATTGGTATCTAGCTGATTTTTGAAAAAGTGCAAAAGTCCATTTAAAAACACAACCAAATTCTCCTTTTGAGATAGGGGCCTTGTGTGGGGGTGAGGAGGAAAAGGATGAGAAAAATTTCCATCTTACTTTCTGATATTCTTTGCTTTGTGGGTGAATACTTACAGAGATGCCTGCAGGCAGTTTTCCAGAGCCCGTTTCTGATCAAAGTCAATAAAGCTCTTTCTCTGTGTAGGAAGGAAGCTCTCTTTTAGACTACTTTCTTACTTTGTGCTTTCTTATGTAGATAAGCCATCTAAAATCACACAGCCACAGGCCCTTATCTGTCAGGGCCTGGTAGCTAGCACTAGTGGCATTTTTTTTTTAATCCAATAAACATGAATTAAGTTATTTCGATGGTGCCAGGCACTGATACAACTATAAATTAGGGATAGAGGGATTCAGAGGAAAAACAAACAGCTGCCTTTTCTGTTTGTGTATGTGTTCCTACTATGTGCTAGGTATAGTAACTTTTGTGTAATAGTAATGAGAAAAAGCAATTTAAAAATTATTTCCATTTTATAGAAATGTAGAAGTGGAAACTCTGGGAAGTGAAATAATTTGCCTAAGATCATTCAGGAAGGTATTCAGTGTTTGAGCTGAGCTTTCTAATATTGGCCACTAGAGAGGAGTGGAATAAAGAAGAAAGGGCACCTTGGAAAGAATTATTGGTATAACAAAAGCAGGGAGTGGTGATGGGGAGATGGGAGGGCCAGATCAGGTTCTGCAAAGAGTTTTGTGCATTGTCATTTGAACCGTAATGAGAGAGAAGGTTGGATTGGGAGGAAAGCTTGATAACGTGAAGCAAGGTTTGGAATACCAAGCTCTGCCAGTTGAAATTCATTCTTAAACACCTGGATTTATTCCTGTCAACAACTGTAATATAGATTAATTATAGGTAAGACTAAGTTAATAAAGAAAATCTGTCAAACAGGCTGGGCGCGGGGGCTCAAGCCTGTAATCCCAGCACTTTGGGAGGCCGAGATGGGCGGATCACAAGGTCAGGAGATCGAGACCATCCTGGCTAACACAGTGAAACCCCGTCTCTACTTAAAAAAAAAATACAAAAAACTAGCCAGGCGAAGTGGTGGGCGCCTGTAGTCCCAGCTACTTGGGAGGCTGAGGCAGGAGAATGGCGTGAACCCAGGAGGCGGAGCTTGCAGTGAGCCAAGATCCAGCCACTGCACTACAGCCTGGGCGACAGAGCGAGACTCCGTCTCAACAAAAAAAAAAAAAAAAAAAAAAAAAAAAAAAGGAAATCTGTCAAATAATCCATCAGTGATTTTTATCGTGTTTCTCCATTATAAAACCAATGCATACCCATTATAAACATTTTTGGAGTGTCAAAAAAAAAAAAGAAAGAAAAAAATTTCTCAGTGCAGCTACTATGCACCATTTGGTCCATTTCTTTTTAGTCTTTTTTTTCTTCCCTTCTAAATGCTTGGGTTGTTTGGTTTACATAATTATCATTATATTGTAAATAAAACTTAGTACCACTTTTCACTTACTATTGTAACATATAATTTTATTTTACATGCTATAAGGTCTCTAAAACTTACATTTCTTGATTGTAATCCACTCATTGAATATACCACACTTAATATAAACAAGACTTTAGAGTTGGATATTTAGTTGTTTTGTGCTTTTCACACCTGATCAATAACACTTTGATGAAAATGTGCTTCAAGATTTTCTAAAAATTCAAATAATTTCTATAAGATGATTTTCCGGGAGTGCTGCTACCAAATGAAACGTCACATGTACTTTTCAGCTCTTCTGTCATGAAACCAACTTAAGTGTTTTGTTTTTGTTTTTGTTTTAGAGTACCAACAGTTTGTCTGGTTATGTGCTAGGCTGACTCAAGAATCTCCATTCTAGTGAGATCGCTAAAAACAATATGAAATATCATACAATGTTGGTGATGAGGAATATTATGAACCTGCGTCCCATGTCATGATGAATCAGACTTTCTGCATCACGTATCATGATGAGTCATGACTTTCAGAGCTGGAAGGACCCTCAGAAAAGAATCCGGTCTTGGCCCAAAGCTGCAGTGGGCAAAGTATTTTAGAGTAGGCAGCAAAGGCCAGTACAAAGCATGTATTGAGTAAATGGCAGAGCAGTTTTCAGATCTCTAAAATCATCACCTCTGGGTCATTTCTAGCATAAAAGTTCTATGGTACCAAGACCAGCCCTCTGGGTCTATCTGCTTAAAGCTGGAATTCTTAGCATTTGATACAGCCCTATTTACAGTAACATGGCATACTTCCTCAAATAAGTCAATCAATTAAGAGACAGTGTTCCATCAGAATTTCCAGTGGGAAGAGTTTGGTTTGCACCATGTTTGATAGGTTTGCTTTCCCACATATCCCACTCCTAATGTACCCAAAAATTTATCTACCTACTCAACAAATATTTCTCCCTCTTCATACTTTCCAAGCCTTTCTTGGGGAGATCACAGCCTCCCTCTATTCAGTTCTTAGAAATCCAATCATAGTATCCCAATTATGACCAATAAGATATGAGGGGAAACCTGCTGGGAAGCTTTTGGGAAAACTTTTGTTCATAAAAAGTTGTCACATGGAAAAGATATCTTCTTTTGCTGAACATTTTTGTGTCTGCACATGGTGCCTGTAGCTACAGCAGCAACCTTGTGATCTAGAAGACAGTTAGGAAAATCTTTTGGGGATTTTGTAGTAGAATCATGGGGAAAAAAACTGAGTTTCAAATGATGTCTTTGAGTTGATAAATTACATCTGAAGCCTCCCTGCACTTCTTGTTACGTGACAGAATTATTCCTCATTGTTTACATGAGTTGATATTAAGCTTTCTATTATTTAAAGCTCAAAGCATCTTTACTGCTATAATACATATGAATGAAATCCTCAATCATAGGGCCAGCTCATCTAGATTGCTGGGGTACTGCATTAACAGTTTCTACTTTGGACAGGTGTGTGTTAAAAAAATGCTCAGCTTTGCTCTCATCGCCTCAAGGAAATCTTTCTCATCCTCTGCCTAACCTTCAACTCCATTTGATTTGGATGTTTCTCCTCTGAGCTTTCATAATAACATCTTTGGTTTTATTGTGTTGATGTTGCTTCTGTCTTCTCACTAACCTTTGAGTTCTTTGAAGACAGCAACTGTTTTAGTCATCTCAGTAGCTCCACTCTTAGAATTCAAAATGGAAAGCAAAATAAGTAAGTTATTCACCAGATTGCTGTGACTCTTATTTTTCATTAAGGTATTAAGTGGTGTGTTTGTGTGTGTGTGTCTCTGTGTGTGGGCATGCACATATGTGTTCATATCATTTTTGTTAGAATTTGGTACCTTTACCCACTCATATGCCTGCTGTATTTTCTTTTCCTATCTCATTCACATGAGACAACATCTCTCATAAATGTAAACCAAACCTAGTTGACATGAAACTCCTATGCCCCCAAGGAAGACTTAAAACTGCTTGAAGTATCTTGTCTTGCAGGAAGGACAATTTCAAGAGTGTGTGGGTCATTGAAAGCAGGGTAGGGATGCCTGTGCATTCTGCTGAAAGACTTCTCATTATGCTACTGGCCACAAGGTGTCCATCTCTCAGTAAGAAGAATGCATAGCTTCTGGAGAGTGTGTCTGCCGCCACCCCCAGCTCAAGGGACTTTGAAAAGTTGTTTAAGGATTGTGTAGGTGGCTTGAGACTCTATCCAAAGGAATAGGAATGTGTGATCTATAATAGTTATTCAATGACTAAGCTACCAGCATCACAAGGCCTGCAGATGACTAATAATTATTCTCATTCTACAGGGTATGGTTTGCAAAACAAAGTAAGCCAGACCTCTGCTCTTTTGTCCTGTGAGTCATTCCTGTAAAATGAGTACCCTGGGCTCCAGTGGTAAGGCTCAGAGAGCACCAGGAATACTAGCTGGTATTTTTCACTTTTCTCCCTGCCTTCTCTATCCACCTATCTCCCCTACAGTCCTAGTCCTTTTGGGGCCACACTTCCCCTTGAAAGCCTTGAGGGGAGGCTGTGCTGTGCTGGGGTTAAGAATCCGACTTTGAATTCTAACATAGAGGCTCGCATCTGGACTCCCTCATTCCCAGATGTGTGGCCTTGGGCAAAGGACTTAGCTTCTCTGAGCTCCAGTGGTTCTCATTCTTAGATGGAGATAATGAAGTAAGTTATAGAATTGTTAGGGAAGGTAATGGATATAAAGTGCTTAGTATACTGCCTTGGTGCAGACTAAGAGCTCAAGAAATGGTAATTATTATTAAGATTAGCTACAAGTTTTCCTCAGGCTGTCTGCAAAGAGTGAAATAGCTGTATGATTTAGGGACTTAAAAAAAACTTCTCTAATATTTTGTTTACTCATCTTAAAAACCAATTATAATAATCTCTACCTTGCAGTTTTGTAAGCAAAGTAAAGCAGGACGTGGCAAAGTGTCTGGCATAATGTAGTTCCTTTACACATATATATTTTTTCTTTTTTCTCTTCATGGTGGATGGAAGATTCCCTTGGTGTGTTCAAATTCCTAAAGTAGCTCTTTCAGGTCTTTATGGTAGAAGGTGTTAGTTCTTCAGCACTAACCCCAGAAGACTTGTTTCTAAACACTAGCATATACACTGATGCTGGGTATTTATCTGCCTTGGAAGATAAAAGGGGTTTGGAGTTTCTGAAAATAGCAGAGGCCTGGGCACTGTTGACGTGTACTACCCTGGATAGGGTGTGGTCAGTTGCAAACCCACAGAGGCTGGAGCCTGGGCAGTACAGTTTAGAAGTAACATAGACAAGGTGATGTCTACAGGACCCGTTCCCAAATGTTCTGGGCCAGAAACTATGATGATATGCTTATTTAAGAGTAGAGAAGAGGAGCTCCTCACTAATGACATTCACTGGTCTTCCTGCCATTCTTCCCACTGTGGGCTCACAGATGGACTTTACTCCATTTCGACTAGTAAATGATGCGGCATTTTTTGGGTGCTAATGTGGAATAAGTTCAAATTGAGTGTGTCTATAAGCAACAAGGAAGGTAGGGCCTAATCAGAAAGGCTTAATAAATGATAGTTGATATTATTCTTATTCTCTCTCGAAGAGAGATAGGGTTTCAGGCAAAAAACTTAAGAGTGAGGATTTTGGAGTCAGAAGCAAGAATATCATTGTTGGCTCCATCAGTTACTGTCTTCATTCTCTTAGGCAAGTCATTAAACCCTCCCTTTCTTCATCTGTATGGTTCAGATATTAAGATTCTCTTTCACAGAGTGTGGTTGGTCATGAGAGTTAAATGATGGAATCATGTCTAGCTTGTATAATTGATTGATAGTTGTATTGTTAACATTACCATGATTGTATAGTAGCTGTTGAGGGAAGCTTTGTGCTTTTCACATTACAGTTCCTGACGATCAGTGTAGAAAGATAAGAGTTCAAGACCATCAATTCCAACCCTATTGTGCTTATTAACATTCACTCTAGAGGATTCTGGGATGCTTTACAGTGAATATGTAGGCTTAGAAAAACATCTTTTGAGAATAACCATGCATTTTCATGTTGATGGTCCTGACATGAAAAGCTCTACATGGTTGGAAATAGGTCAGCCAAGCCAGCAGCTGAGATAGGAGACGGTCAGGGAGTTGGGAGAACAAGGGAAACCCATGAGAGGTACTGAATTCCACAAAAACAAGCTGAAGCATTTGTCTGTCTCCCACTACCTCCAAACTTAATGGGAAATGGGTACTCTTCACATGGAGTTGCACATGCACCTGACCCAGGGCTTGAATAAGCTGAAGGAAGAGATCCAGGGAGTGCTAGAGGAGCTGCAAGTTCAAGAGCTGCCCCAAAGTAGCAACACACTCTAGAAGCTGTGAGCTCAGGTCCTGCCCCACACAGCAATGCAATGTAGAAGGTGTAAGCCTGGGTGCTGTCCCATACCAGCAACACAAGCTGGCAGATCAGTGAGCTGCCACATGCATGAGCTGCCAGTGTCTGGCGGCCTACACCAAACTTGAAGATGTTAAGCATGGCTGCTTCTTCACCATGGTCTTTTCTATCTTGTGTGCATTTTTCTTATAGCCTCTTCAACTTAGAACTTCATGGAGATGAAACTCTGGGAATTGAGTTCCTGCTTAGCTAAGCTGACGTGTTACAAAGCCACCGTACCCTTTAATCTCTTTAGAGAGTTCTAAACAACAGTTAGAAAGTGAGGGACAACATGGATTGAGGAAGCAAGTGAGAGTGAAGAAACCTGCCTTGAAACCACGATGTCCTTCCTCCCTCAGGTTCCCAGTGTAAGGCACGTATGCACTGTGGAGTGGAGAAGGGCTTTAAGTTGGTTGAGAGAGAGTATGAACTTTGTTATATGTGAAAGTGAGTAGAGAAATGCTGGAAATTGCATGAGATTTCACACAAGTGCTGAGAAGCGTCAACCTTAAATAATGAGATTCAGAAAATATGATTAAGTAGAGTTTATTCAAGTGTAAAACTTGAGGGTAGAAACCCAGGAGGAAACACGGATTCCAAAAGAATGGGTCAGGGTTCCAAAGTAGGTAAATTAAGGCTTTCACTTACATAGGCAGAGATGGGGAAATTTAACAGTCACAATATTTTCCTTGTAAGACCAATACATATGTTACAGTGATTTCACTGGTTACAGGTTCCTACATTCCAAGGTAGATTGCTTTAACATTCCATAAGGAGGGGTAATAGATTCCTGGGAGTCCTAGCTTTCATGCTTTTTGGTCTTTCTTTATCATCTATAGTACAAGAATAAGTAAGGGAGTTAATCTATGATTGGAGAAGCCGAAGTTGCAGCTGTGTGCTACACATGACGCAGGCCACATAGCCACATTCTTCTCAAGGCTCAAAATAATATAAAGTTCCACCAGGTTTAAGTTTAAATTCTTTGATTTCACTGAAGAGAGGATCACAAGATCAAGGAAGAAAGGCAGAGTGTGAAAAAATAAAGTAGCTTTTGGCTATATTTTACTTTGGATTTTTAAAATTGTACATGTATACGCAGGTGTGTGTGTGTGTGTGTGTGTGTGTGTGTGTGTGTGTATTTTGGGTTTATTGAAGTATATAAACTTGCTGAGTTACAAACATCAAAGGATTTTTTTCCCTAGTCCCTGTTCCCAATAATGCTGTATTAAATCTCTCATTCATAATGTAGCAGATTTCATAATTTCCCATTCCCCTTGGTTGCACAAGTTCTTCTGGCTTAAGAGAGTAATCTCATCTTTTCCTGTCACTTCAGTGCTATCTGTGCTTGAGACTTGGGGGAGGTAGTTGGGAGGGATCTTATCTGCTCTTTACCCTTCCTCCTGTATCCTTTCTCTGGGAATGGTCCTCCTCATCCACTCATATAGAGATAGGTGCTGCGGTGTGTGGGTGAGTGGAGGAGAAAGAGGCCAAAGACAGGCATTGCTTGTTTAACTCATGGCACGCACAGTGCACTCTGTTAGTGGTTTTGTTTTTCTGACTCACACTGAAGGTCCTTACAGCCCTCTCTGGTTGGTTTCCGTCTCTGTGGCTCCCTCATGGTCAGTGTTTGGTCACTTTTCTGAGCCCCCTCCCAACTGCAGAAAGAAGATCTAACTCCAGATCCCAACCCTCCCTCAGATGCCTCCTTGTGGTTCATTGTCAGCCTCCTGCTGCTTGGGTCCTTCTCCTTGGCAGCCCACATGCTTGTGTGAGTCTCTTCTTCAGTTAATTCACTTGGCCTCCAGAAGGTGGGTGCCTCTCTGCCATGCAGAGGAACAGGCTGCTCCACTGATGCTCTCCCTCTGCCCCGCTCTCTCAATGCGGCTCTATTTTCCTACTCAAGTGGGAACAGAGCAAATCAACGGGGCTACATTCTAATCAGGTGCTCAATGGGAATGAGAAATCAGCATTCCCTTCTTGAAAGTGTTCCCAATCTTTATGAATTATCTTTTGGGAAGACCCTCTGTTTAGCTCTCAGATGTGCTCTAGCCCAGCGTTTCCACCCAGCAATCATAGATGGCCCCTTTCTCCAGTCTACTTTTACAGAATGCGAGGTAGTGGTTGGTGGTGTTGCTGAATTATGGTTGCAGGTAGCAGTGAGGTTCAGCCATCTCTTTTTAAACACCACTTTATTGAGGTATGACTGATGTGTAAAAAACTGTACATATTTAATTTTTACTACTTGATGAGTTTGAGGATACATATACAGCTGTGAAATCATCACCACCAACCACCAAGGTCAAAGACTGACATATCCATCACCTCTCAAAGTTTCTCTTAGTTCTTTTTACTCTAATAATTATTATTATTTTTTGGTGGTAGAACACTTAAAGTAAGCCTACACTCTTAGCAAATTAAAAAAATATAACATTGTATTTTTAGCTATAGGTTCTATGCTTTACTTTAGATATCCAGAACTTATTTATCCTAAATAACAAAACTTCGTCCCTTTGACCAGCATCTCCCCATTCCTACCTGCCCCTGCACCAGCCTCTGGCAGCATCATCCTACTCTCTGCTTCTATGAGTTTGGCTATTTTAAATTTCATGTTTAAGTGAGATCATGCATTATTTGTCTTCCTGTGCCTGACTGATATCACTTAGCATAATCTACAGTTCCATACATGTTGTCACAGATGGCAGGATTTCCTTCTTTATTAAGACTGAGAAATATTCCAGTGCATGTATATACCACAATTTCTTTATCCATTCATCCCTCAGTGGACATAGAGTTTCCATATCTAAACTATTATGAATAATGCTGCAATGAGTATGGGAGTACAGGTATCTTTTCAAGACACTGATTTCAATTTCTTTAGATATATAAGTAGAAGTAGGATTACTGGGTCATATAGCTCATGAAAGACTCAAGGAAGGTGTTTGGCTTTATTTAGAATGTGTAGCACTTAATGCCTCTTTGTTCATAGTTTTATTTGTTAATTCTGGAATAACAGAAAAATTCCCACGTTCTTTTTATATACTTACAACACACACACACACACCACACCCATACCCTATGGGTGAGAGAGAGAGAAAGTGTAGCAGGGGCTTTGCTGAAATATTAACAGTGGCTGTCGTTGGGCTGTAAGATTAGAAAATGTTTTTCCCTTCTTCTCTGTGCTTTACTGCTTGCTTCACCTTTTCTCCAATAAAAGTGCACCCAGTGTATCTCTCTTAAAATAAGAAGATGAAGTACAATAAACATGATTTTAAAACTGCAGCACCATTCCACTGATAGAACAGATGTGAGAGGCAGGGGCTTGGGTTTTCTGACCTCCCAGGGCTCTCTGCAGGCTCATGATTTTATGAAACATCAGCTGTTCTGAATTCCTGCAGCACCTGCCACAACAAAAGGAGGCCTTTTGCTGAGCATACTAATGCAGTTGCACACGCCTTCATAGAACAAAGAAATCAAAATGAGGAGTTCATTAAGCATCATTTGGACACTGTCCATTCTACCCTGGCCTGAGCCCTCCAGAGGAGGTAGAAATCCACCTGCAAGGGAAGATGTCCTATGTCTAGTGAGTCCCCACCACCTCCCTTTTGTCCTCTCTGGTGATCTCCTCTCTCCTCTTTCTGGTCCTTTGCCTCCCATTTGGCTCACACCTCAACTACTGCCTCATCTGCAGACCCCTCTGGCATTGGCTCCTCTAGCTATGCCTCTGAATTCTCTCATGGACCCAACTTTGCCCCCACACTTTACAGCTGTGCCTGAAAGACAGGTTGGCGTCCCAGGAGGCAAAAGCTACAATGAGCAGGCTGCCCCTCAATCCTATTAGCTTCTTCCTGTCTGCTTTCTCATACGCTTGGCGTTTTTTTTTTTTTTTTCTTTTGTAGTCTTCAGAATTAGCAACACTTCCCTTGGCTTTGCTGAGAGATGCCATGCTGATGTCCATTTCTTCATAGTACAGAATCTTTTCAAGGTTTAGGTGACTTCTGGGCATCCTCTTCATGGGAGGGATGCTGAAGACAAAGAGTATGTTCCTCTTCCTACCCCCTCACTCACTCTGTCTCAAGGAGGGAGGGATTGACAGTCTCATTGACCCAGGCTTAACACTTTCTGGGACATGTTTATTAGTGAGTGAGTTCACTGCACTTTATTTTTTAATTTTATTTTAATTATTATTATTTTTTGAGACGGTGTTTCACTCTTGTTGCCCAGGCTGGAGTGCAATGGCATGATCTTAGCTTACTGCAACCTTGCCTCTTGGGGTTCAAGTAATTCTCCTGCCTCAGCCTCCTGCGTAGCTGGGATTACAGGCATGTGCCACCAAGCCTGGCTAATTTTTGTAATTTTAGTAGAGATGGGGTTTCTCTGTGTTGGTCAGGCTGGTCTCGAACTCCCGACCTCAGGTGATCCACCCACCTTGGCACCCCAAAGTCCTGGGATTACAGGCATGAGCCACCATGCCTGGCCTTCACTGCACTTCAAAGGCAGGATTCTAATCTCTACTTTTTCTTGTGCTTGAACATAATCGGTGCTCTTTCATCTTTTTTGCTGACTTAGTAAACATTTCGTACTGAGGATTCCATCCATCCCCAGTGTAAGTCAGTACCCACTGAACTCCCTCTTGAGTGGGGTGAAGCAGGTCTGTCATTCTCACCTGTACAGTTTTCTGGCTCAGTGCACCAAGCTGTGCTGTTGACTGGTTATATATCTTTCTTCTCCAGCATGCCTGAGCTTGCTCCTCTCAGGGCTTTAAACCTAAGCCATGCTCTTGAATCCAGATTTGATTAGGGATCTACAGTGGAACTGTCACAAGCCTGAAAACCTGTAAACTAAGCAGTAGATTTCCATTTGACCATTGTTCGTTGGGTGTAAATGTCAAGTGGAGGTGAGGAGGGAGGCTGGACATTAGCCTGTTGATACTGGGGATTAAACAGACAATCTGTGGGAAATTCGGTGCCCTTCCACAGCTTGGCTTTGGAATGAGCTTCCATTTATTCCACTGGGTTACATTCTCCCATTGGTCCACATTAAGGTGCTGCTGTAGGAATAAGCTTTTGCAATAGCATGGATGTAATTCTCATGCTTCTCTTCTGTCCAGAACCAGCCTCCTTCCTGACCTGGGATTATGCAGAGAGAGAGAATATGCAAATGAGATCATAGATTACATTTATTTTTGGGCCAGTTGGATTTAACATAGTGCATATTATACCAATAAGCACCACTAAGTCTTTGTATAATCCCTCTTCCTCCTGATGGAATCTATAATCTATGATCTCATTAGTACTAACTCTAACAATCCTAGGATATTCTGGTGAAAGCTGGTAGAAATTACACAAGGCTGAAAACTTAGTGACCTGCCCTTGTTGAGTGAACCTCTTCAACCTCTTGTCTCTAGGGCAAAATAATTCGAAATGTTGTGGGAACTTCAATCCTTTTTTTCCAATGTCTCATAGCGGGGAGCCAGGCAGAATATCATGATCTCTTTGCTTTAGGGAAGTGGCAATTCTTTACCAATGTGAGCATAATGGTTTAGTGAAGTAGAACTCCCAGTTTAAGGAAGGCAGAGCGTAGCATAGTGATTAAGAACATGGACTCTGCATTCAGACAAATTAGGGTTGAAACCTGGCTTGATTAATAACTAGCTGTGAAACCTTGGACAAGTTACTTAATCTCTTTCAGTATTGTGAATATTCTTTTTTAGTGGTAAAATGAGGGATAATTATAACTAACTCATAGAGTCATCATAAGAATTAAATGAGATAGTGTAAGCAAAGTTCTTCAGCACAGGCCCTGACACATGGTAAACTCCCAATATATGGTAGCTACAATACTGTCTCATCATTGTACTATAAACACATTTTGTCTCCTAATGTGATGGGTTAAACTGGAACAGGAAGAACAAGGGCAAGCAAGGACAATGGATCACAGTCAGGTGTCAACCCCACGTAGTGCCTGGGTGAAGACCTAGGATCAAAGAGGGAAGGACGTTCAGGACACAACAAACTATTCCCAGAGAGATGTCTGCATCCCTAAACTCACCAAAGAGCCTTGTTCAGGGGCTGGGTGGGGATACACTTGGATACTGGAAAAGGCAGTAGATTTCATTTGAGAAATGGGTTTCCATCACTACCTTTTCTCTAATTTGCTGGGTTCCTGTGGCAGATTGCAAAGGTGGTTTCAATTCTTAATCTCTTTAGCCTTGTCTCTGCTATGTGACTTTGCAGATCTTCATGCTAAAGATGGACGCTTTTACCCATGTCTTGAATCTGGGCTGGCTCTGTGACTTGTTTCATAAAGTGTATCAGAAGTAATGGTTTCCCAGTTCCAAGTCTAGACTTCAAGAGGCCCCTGTGTTTCCATCATACTTACTCTCTGTCTCTCTGTCATGGCCATAAGGACATGCTGGGCTGTAGCTTGCTGAAGGATGAGAAACACATGGAGCAGAGCTGAGTCATCCCACTGGACCCAGCAGAAGCCTGAACTGATCAGTGGACTGCAAGCCATTTCTGAGCTATTTGGGTGATGAGCACAGATGAGCAGAGTCAACCAGCCTAATGTCCTCGATGCATGAACAATAAAGGCTTATTGTTGCATGAGGTTTTGTGTGGTTCATCTTATGTAGCATTGTCATGAAGACAGATAACTGAACAGTTGCAATAACTTCATCTGGTTTATCATTTTGAATTCACTCATTCACTGAACAGGCACCAAGTATCTACCATGTATCAATGCTGGGCTAAGCATTGTTGGAGAGACATTGTTTGGTGATAGCAAACAATAATAACAAAGGAGACAAACAACTGTCTCATTTATTCACCAATATATCCTTCTGACCTAACAGAGTAAGTTGGCACTTAGTAGATGTTCAATAAACATTTGCTGTCTTACGAAGACATAATGATGCAATAAACGTATGTTGTTGTATGTAAGTGTAGTATGTGTGTGTCTGTATTCCAGATAACTAACTAAATATGTCATTAAAATATCAGGCCCATTTTCCTTGCTCTCCTCTGGAACGGCAGAAATAATTTCCTATTCTTTTCGCCACTGTCTTTTTTTTTTCTTTTTCTTTCCCCTCCTACAATGTCAGCAGCAGAAACTGCAGTGTGCTGTTAAACTTACCTCTGTAATAGAATGTAGATGTATAAATCAAAACAGCTTCTAACGGGTTGTCTGCAGTAATAAATGCTACGGAGGCTGCCCAACTGGCAGTGTAAGAGAGATTATACAAACTGCTGCCTGGAGAAAACACAGCATCATGAATAAACTCAGCCTTGAATTATTTATATATTTTAGGTGGTTTTTTCTCTCCTCAATCCACAAGGCCTGGGAATGATTTTCACTGGGAGCTGAGAGTGTCTGAATTTGGCTGTAAAAGGAAAACAGTTGCAGTATGTCTTAGACCAAGTTTCAGGGTGAAGATGGCATCATGTTACATGAGGAGTCAGCAAGGCTGGCAGTGCAGTGCAGTGAGAAGATACTGCTTAGAGCTCAGGAGAGGACAGTTTGAATCCTAGGAAGTTGTGTCTCTAGGGGCTTGTGGGCTTTGTGGACCACCTTGGACCCACACAGTTGGATGGAGAGCCCCAGTGCCCACCTCCAACACTTCTATCAGAGGAAGCTGCATCATTCTCTTTTATGAAGTAGATTTCAATCTGAGACTTTGTTGTGGAGAAAAATGGTTTTATTATAAAAGGAAAAGTTTGGCAATCAATGGTGTGACTAATCTTTGAGACTCTATACAAGTGAGCCTCACCTCCTCCTGCCCACTGAGACCCTGGGGACCCTTTAAAAATGATTAATGCCAGGGTCCTAATCTTTATCAATTAAATCAGAATTTCTGGAGATGGGAGTAGACATCAGAATTTTAAAATACATCCAGGTGACTCTGATGTGCAGCCAGGGTTGAGAACCACTACTTCACACCCTTTATTCATCTAACAGGACAAGTTTTGAGCACTGCCATCAGCCAGGCATTCGGCAGAGGATGGAGGATAAAATGAAGAATGGGACAGGCCCAGTCCTTGCCTTCATGGATTTCTCCATTTAAGTAAACACACAGCTGTAATTTGGAGGAATATATCCTGGTATGGGAATATACAATACTATGACAGTAATAGCAGGAATGATAATAGCAATTGTGATAATGTTTATTGCTGGGAGAATGTTGCTTTAGTCTTTTTAAAGACTCAGACATTGCGCTAAATGATTTGTATGAAGTATCTTATTGGATTCTCATTCCAAGTCTGTAGATAGGTACAGTTACTATCTTTGTTTTACAAATAAAGTACATGAGGCCCAGAGAGGGTAACTTGCCCAAGTTTATACAGCCCATAAAGGTGGAGTCTGGGGGAAGGGGTACCCTGCCCGGACTTGGCAAATCAGGATGATGTCTCCATGCTTCTCGACAATTTGAGTACACTTTGGAGCTGCGGAAATTGGGGAACTGAATGGATGTCAGAGTATATGTTGTAGAAGAGAAGCTGATGTTTTTCAAAGCATTGCATCAGCATAAAGCAGGGCCTTGCATGCATACATGTGCACACACACACTCTCACAAAGTGTTACTGGCAGAAAAGATTATGAGATAACACTTTTATTTTACAAGTGAGCAAACAGACGCAGAGAGAGCTGATGGCACAGGCACAGGCTTTGCCATGCCGGGGATGAGATCCAATTCTCCCGATTTCTTCTTTGAGGGCTCTTTAACTCACCCCGCTGTGACTCAGCTTTCACGGGGTGCTCTTCTGGCTTACAATCCCAAGATTCGAGGGAAATTCCACCCAATTTCACCAAATACATTTTCACCTGACATTGCATAACGAGGTCACCTGAGCTTGCAGTGATTCACTCGGCAAGTACCTTGATTCACCCAGCCCACACCTCAAATTTTTGATGCCCCATTTCTTCTCATAAGCAGGCATCGTGCCTTCAGTAGGTGGTGGAGAACTTGTCATGAGAATGCTTGTAATCCTTTCCACATGTTGGAAATTGGTACTTTTCAAAGTTCCTTAGCAACCATTGTCTCATACAATCATTCCAAGAGTCCTGTCAGTAGGCAGGAAAGTTGCCATTATCAACCCATTTGGGAGGTGAACTGACTTGGATTCAGAAATGACCCGCCTCAGGCTCCTCCTGGGAACTTGAGGTTATTGTTGTGGTAACAGGATGATGGTCACTACTGGGGAACAACAGCCACATCCTCACTCGCCCTCACACAATGTCTTCACAGTCCCATCTGCATTTGCTCCAGCTGTGTTTCCACCAACAGCCTCAGCCCTGGTTCCTCCTTGCTGAGTCATTTAGGCTGACTCATCTTCTGGACTCCAGAGATTCCCTAACTGCATGCTTCAGCTAGGGAAAGGTATGTTTGTGTGTGTGTGCATGTGCATGTGTGAGGTGGTCCTTATTAAATTCTTATCAGAACACTTCAGAATACTTGAACTGGCCACGACCTGATCACTTACTGATACCTGAGTGTCTCTCTTCCAAGATAGAAATGTAGGTCCTTGCTCCTTTCCAAATCTGATTTGCAAGAGCTGCTGCTCCTATAGATCCAGTCATTTCCCCTTTTTTCTCTTTTCATTTGTTGATTCCTTCTTCTTCTAACCATCACCAACAGTTTAGCCAAGGTAACATAAACATTTCTCTAGAGTCTGGTCCAGTCAATTCTCTTAGAGGCTCATATTGTCCTTAAAATCTAAATGATGCAATGAAAGAGAACTTTGTTTCTGAGCAGTTCCTTGAAGACTACTGCTTGGAGACTTCATCCAAGTTGAACCCAAACTGCTCTCTTGAGACCCTTTCCCTCTTCAGCAAAAACAGAAGCTCCTGTTGCCAGAGTCAGGATGGGTACAGCAGCCATTCTACTCAGCAGATCTCGTGCTTAGTAGGATGAAGGCCAAGAGCTAATCAGAGGGCATTTGGGGACTTGGGCCAAATGGGGGCTTTCAAGTAGCCCTGTTGGGAAGAAAACATACATACCAGGCTCTGTAGAGAGTCAGCAAATAGTTTGTCAGAGACCCAGGGTCAATGCTGGGATCAAAGAGATTGCAAGGAGTGAGGCTGATTGGCAGCAATTGTCCCAGAACTAGGCAGTTTTGAAAAATAATCTGTGTTCATTTTATTTTGTCCCGTTAAACTGAAAGCATTTTTAAGCTTGTGGTTTTGAGCAGCACCTCTGGCTTGATTAAAACCTAGTCATTGTATGAATGGTGTTGTTTGGAGGATTTAACCCTCAATGAATATTATCTGATGGGAAAGTCAGGGAAAGCTTCTCTCTGTGTCTTCAAAGGCTTTGGTAGAAAGAGAAAGGAGCAGGCAACCTTTGAGTTTTCAGATCCTGGGAGGACCCTTTCTGTCTCCAACCCTCCCATCCCAGAATTTTTAAGGACAAAAAAGGGCTGTTCCTCTATCATGAGGCTCCTAGTCTAGGGGGACAGGGCCCTCAGACGGCAAGCCCCTGAGAACGGTACCCTTTTTGGTTGGGAGGAGAGGTGTCGAAACTCTCTAACACTTACACATGATGATTTTCCCTTCTCCTGGGAAGCAAGTGAGATTAACGGATGATGTTTTAGAATAAATATTTTTACAGAAACATTTAGGGAGAAAGCTGCTGCTTAGTGTTCTACATGAGGGAATTGAGGTGTCCTCATAATTTCTGCCTCTCTTTTCTCTCATCTGTTGCTTGGAACAGAAACCCTTTGGGACTGCTGAGCTTCAGCTTAACTCACCAGCAATCTCTCCATAGTGTGCCCTTAAATTCTGAAACCCAGAACTGTTGGCATGACTGAAAAGTCTCATCTTCAGATGGAGAACTGGGAGTAGGAGAAATAATAACTGGGTGCTTTTTCAGCTCTTTTGAAAGAGAATAAGGGGTGTTAAACTCTCTCTGTGCGTGCCCTGAAATTTCATTTTGCTATGCCAAGAAAGGAATAAAGTGCTGTATTCGTTTTCGAGAGTTTCCTTAATGAATTATCATAAACTGAGTGATTAAAAAAACAGAAATGTACTCTGTTACAGTTATTAAGGCCAGAAGCCCCATATCAAAGTATCAGCAGGACCATGCCCCTGCAGAAACTCTAAAGAAGTCTCCCTCCATGCCTCCCTTCTGGTTTCTGGTGGTTGTCAGCTATCCTTGGCATCTCCTGGCTCGTGCATGTGCTACTTCAGTCTCTGCCTTCATCACCATGTGGAGTTCTCTCTGTGTGCCTCTGTTCATTTGTGTCTAAATGTTCGCCTTCTTGTAAGAACATCTGCTATTGTTCTTATAAGATTAGGGGTAGCCCCTAATCCAGTATGACCTCCTCTTAACTTTATTACGTCTACAAAGACCCTATTTCCAAATAAGATCATATTCACAGGTACCGGGTGTTAACAGTTGAACATAACTCTTTAGAGGACATAATTCTAAGCAAACAAGTACACTCTATGTTAGATAGGGGAAGCAGCCCATGGTTGGGCAGGTCCTAGACAACTATGTCAATTGTGAACTCATTCAACATTGTTCCAAAATGTATTTACCAAGTCCCAAATATTTCCCATGCACAGGCTGAGCACAGGGACAGGGAATGCAGTCAGTTATTCTCAGAGTCACCAGCTAGGATAATACCTGCTTGAAGAACTGTTATAAGATGTATAAGTAAGAAAATTGATATAGAAAAAATGAGCCTAGTACACAGCACAGAGTAAGTATTCAACAACTGGTAGCTGTTATGACAGGTGTGGTTCTGGCTACTTCATGATAGTGATGAATAAACAGTAGGTGACAGGTGATGCCGAACACTTTGTATCATCTCATCCCATCACATTAGCAACTCCATCAGGTGTGTTTTCATCATCTCTATTCTCCAAATGATGACACTGAAGCTTAGAGAGGCTAACGAACTTTCCCAGGTCACACAGTTAGTCACTTTCAGGACTAGGACTTGAATGCAGGTTAGTCTCACCATGCTATGGTAATTCTTTCGTTGTCTCTCAAAGGATGGTCCTGAGTCAGTCAGTGGCAATTTCTAACCCCTCTCTTGAGGCTTAACTTTTACTTTACATGTTATTACAGCATAGGTCTTGCATGGGCAGACCTGGAAAGAGGATGGCTAGACTCAGCTGACCCCAGGGAGACATGCTCCTGAAGCAGGCACTAGCTGTGAAACAAGCTTCTCTTTCTTGAATTAGGAGGAAGCTGATGTATCTGAGTGCCACCTTTTAATCAAGAAGACCATCTGTCTCCCGTTGTCATTTGATCTTTTTTGAAACAACAGCCACAAATCTCTAGGCAACACAGACATGACGCAGACAAAATGAAAACGGAGGAAGCAGCGTCTTTCATTAACGGGAGAGGAGAAAAAGCACAGCTCTGCCTCAAGTGTTTGGGGAATGTGTTATTTTTAGAAAAGGACATTTTGTGATTTTAGGTGTTTGATTTCTGAGAAAGTTTTCTTTTTAAAGAAATCAAAAGCAAATAGTAGATTGAGCAGTAACAATCAATCAGCAAAAGAATATTGTGCAAGGCATGGCGGTAGAGACAGAGAGGCTGTGAGGTTTTGTTCCTGCTCTTCAGATGCTTCGAACCTAATAAGAAAGATTGTATAGCGCTGTGTCTATAGAGCTTGGAAAGTAAGGCAATCTGATCTATTGTAGTTCACAAGAGGGAGAATAATCAGAGAGGTAAAAATTGCAGAGCCCTGAAGAATGGATGGAGTTGTTTATTCATTTGTTGATTCAATGAATATGTACTGAACACCTTCTCTGTGTATAGCAGGCACTGATTTAAAAAAAGCTGAATGAGACCTTGTCTCTAACCTTGAAAAGTTTATAGACCAGTGGCAGACAGAAAATTATACACCAAAAAATGTGATGAAGTAAATGATAGAAATGTGAACAGATAACATGGGGCCATAGGGGAAGAAGAGGTGATCAATTCTAAATAGAAGAGAGAAAGAGAGCTGAAAGACTTCATGGAAGAGAGAACACTCAAGATGGGTAGTTAAGGATGGAGATGATTTGATGAGAAGGAAGAGCAGGAAAGGTAGTCGAGGCAGCACATGGGCGAGACTCTGCTTACAGCCGGGAGTGGTAAGATCTTGCAGGTGAGGAGGAATTAAACTTGTAAGGTGGCTGGGAACACCCAAAATTGCAGGAAAAGGGGACATTTTTAAAGCATTGGATGCAATGAGGCAACTTATCAAATCTTTGTTTTAGAAATGAAGGTCACACATTAAGGGCCACACCACTAAACAAACCAGTGTAATAAGTACCATAAGGGAAGTGGTTTGGATTCCCAAAGGAATTCAAAGAAAACCACTTTATCCAGACTGGGCCTGTCTGCAGAAGACTTCTTAGAATAAATGACATCAACAAGAATTAGCATGATGAAGGTGGGGGTGAGCAAGGGGAAGACAATTCTTCAAGAAAGACAGAGTAGATTT
Source organism: Rhinopithecus roxellana (assembly GCF_007565055.1). Taxonomy (NCBI): domain Eukaryota; kingdom Metazoa; phylum Chordata; class Mammalia; order Primates; family Cercopithecidae; genus Rhinopithecus; species Rhinopithecus roxellana. The sequence goes on along the minus strand of NC_044550.1, from coordinate 163,300,281 downwards.
GGTGCATTGCAGACTGCTCTGTTTGGCTGGAAGATAAGGGGAGATATGTGTGCAGTAAGGATGGGCACGAAGCAGGAGTGGGTGGATTTCTTCAAGTCCTGAAAGGCCTCCTCAACCGAGCATTGAGACTTGAAGGGCTTTCAGCACTGTGAGATCTGATCAGATTTGCCAGGCTGCTGGGTGGGGAATACATAGGAAGGATGCAAACCAAGAGGAAGAAAAAGCTATCAAGAGGATGTTTTGTATTAATCAAGGGGAGCTTAGACCAGAGTAGGGGCAGTAGAATTGGAGAAAAGTAAAAGTGCATTAAATGAGCACTTATTTAGGAGGTGAGAAGAAAGGACTTGGTGAGTGAATGACCTAGAATTCTGTGGGGAGATAGAAGGGTAGTGGTGGAGAATAAAAATGGAAAACTGGGAGAATAGTGAAGACAGTTACAGAGATATAGGACACAGGAGGAGGAACTGCCTGGGATAAAGCAGACTACATTATGGAAGACAGGTAAGGACACAGCTTATGTTGCCTGGGTGTGTGGAGAGTTTAGGGTGTGAGGAAGTGAGTGAAGAAGGAGCAATTGGCATGTCAATTTAACAAACATTAATTGAGCTATTACTGTGCCTCAGGCTCTGGGCTATAGGCTGGGACCAAATCCCAGGTGTAGAATATTTTCAAGGAATTCTGAAGTCTAGGGAGAGATGAAAGAGGGTGAATAGATAATTTCAGGATGATGTGTCCATATGGCAATAGACCTATGCACAAGGTTCTAGAAGAAGATTACTTAATTGGACAAATACTGGGGAGCACCTACTCTATGCCAGGACGGTGCTAGGTGCAGTGGACTTGGCAGCAAGCAAGTCTAATAAGAGCCTTTCTTTCAAATAGGTAGCATTTTACTGGGGGACCTAATAAACAAATTAAAATAAACAGAGATCTGGATAAGTTCCAATGTGCTAGTTTGGGTTCTCGGAGATCACAAGTAAGATACAGGTAGATGAGGAAACATGTGGAAGATGCCGAAGGAGCCTGGAGGAGCCACCAGACTTCAATGCTGGTCTGACTCCATTGTGCAGGGAGGGAAAGTAAGAAGGTTGTGGGGGAGAAGTCTCAGACCGCTGTGCAGTCAATGGAAGTTTCAGCGAAGACGATTGTGGATCCCCAAGTCAAAGTTGCCAGTTAAAGGAGTCCCATATCTTCTAGGAAGAGGCTGCCTTTTTGTCCTGCCTTACTTAGCCATTGGGTGGGAGCATCTCATCGAAAGTATGGCTTTGGAACATGTGAATGGGTGGATTACAGAGAGCAATAGCAAAAGCCTTTGAATAATTACACTTTGGCATTTGGAGGGCTGCAAAGCATTTCCTGTAGCCTCCGTAAGTATGGAGCAAGTAATCTAGTTGCCAAGAGAGGATACCTGGTAGAGTGAGATTTACATGATCAAGGATGGATGATCTCTCTGAGGAGACAATGTTTAACCCAAGACCAGAGGATGAGAAAGATCCAGCTATGTGAAAAACCTTGCAGAAGCTTTGTAAGTAGAGGGAAGAGCAAATGCAAAGACCTTGTGGTGGTATCTGAGGGTACCTCAGAAGTCCAGCATAATTTGAATGTAATCAAAAAAGGAAAAGAATTGCAGAAGGTGTAGGCAGGATCAGACAGCCCAGGGTTTTATAAATCATTTAGAGGAGTTTAGGTTTTATTCTGACTCCACAGAGTGGGGAATTTAAGTGAGCAGTGATAGATCTGACTTCTATTTAAGAAGACCACTGTGACTGCTGTGTGCCTATAAGGTTTTCAGGAGTGGAGAGGAGTTAAATGGTAACAGATGATGATGTGCACAGTCAAGGCAGCCTGTCCCAGTCTGGGGTTACAGGGGGTTGCTCGTGTGGTGAGAAAAGGCTTCATGGAAGAGAGGGCATGTGAGCTGGGTCTTAAATGGATAAAGTCTTAGAGCAAATCGCAGAAAGGAGGTGACATTTGAGGTGAACTTCACTGGCTCTGTGAAGGGAGGAGCAATCTTGTAGCACTTCTCAAAATCACTAAAATGCAGAGCCAAAGCAGTCTTTAATTTAGTGCCTTTTATAGGAGAGAATATGGTTCAGGAGTAACCAAGGACATTTACAGGTGAAAAGTACTTAAATCAAAGCGACAGCACAGTTAGGGAAAGGAGACCAACCATTTCTTTTTTTATGGCGGAGAACATTAACTGAATACGTCAGAGAGTCTGATCATGTCAGAGAATGAAGAAGAGAAACAGAGAACACTCCTTTTCCTTCTCAATCTGCCTCTGGATGCCAACTGGTGACGCTGGGAACCAGTTTAGATGTGGAGGGCTCAGAGGAAGTCAATTTTGGAAGGCATTGGAAGCTGGTTTTTCAGAACCTACTCTTTGCTACCCCTTTCTATGTTGAAAATAAAAATGTAAAGCCTAATCCATAGTCACAACAATGACACTAAGGACTAAATCACAGACCAGATTCCAAACACCTGGTCATGCTGCTCATCTACCATCTGGTGGGTCTCCTCTCAACTCTGTATTCTGACTGTCAGTCATCTCCTTTTTTTCTGGCTTCACTGGCACTGCTCTAGGTTCATCCTTTTGAAATAGATTCCTAACTGGCCGCCATGCCTCCAGACTCTTGTACTGTACACAGGCCCAATGACAAAATGATGGTTTGCTTTGCAGTCCACAGATGCATTTTATTTATTTTTTTATTGTCCAAAACACTCTTTGGAATAAGATTTGAAAATTGAAAAATCAGATGATTTTACATAAAAATCCATATTTCCTGCTTATCTTAAAAAATTGAATGATCCGACCTCACTGGTCCACAGCGAGCAACAACTGGGTAAATCTTGATGTTTTGGGTTTATTATTGTAGCTCAGGCATGTAATTTTTGTTCAGTTCGTCATAATCTCTCCTCCTTACTATTGTTTTAAACTCTTCTTTTTTGTTACCTGCCTGAGCCTGGGAGGTATTTGAATTTAAGGTGTTACTCCAATGCTTTATACAGGCTCATTTCTCTGAAACACAATTTTGATCATGTCACACACTTGTTTAAAAACCTTCGCCAGCCTGCTTGCCTGGTGGATTAAGTTCAAACTCCTGACTCTAGCATAGAAGGGACTTCATAACCTGATCTCGTATCTCTGTGGCTCTTCTTGGCTCACACTCTGCCCGGAAGCCATGCTGAAAGGCAGTGCCATATTGTACCCCTCTGTCCTCTGCCTTCTCTAATGTCTTATTTTTAGCTGAATATCTTTTTTTTTTAAACTTTTCATCTGGTAAATGTCTTCTCCTTAGTATCAGTTCATACATTAAAAAAGTCCTTCTCTAACTTCTGCTCTTTCATTACCCACGTGTTCTTCACTTTCTTAGAACCTTGGGCTCTCCTCTATTGCAACAGTATTGCCAAGTCAATTGTTTCTCCTCCTTCAGACTGTACAACCCTTAGGGCTCTGAGCCATCTTTGCCTTTGGGAATTCATTGCAGAATTTGTGAATGGTGTTCAAGAATAAATGTTTCAGATTGGAAAATTTGATCTTTCATTTCCTTACCTATAGAATGGAACCATAATACCTTCTGTTCCCATACAGGAGAATCATTGTAGGGATCAAATGACACAATGTCTTTTGTAAAAATGTTAACAAAGCACTTGGAAACTGCAAAGTAATGTATGAGTAGATGGAATTAATATAGAAAATGTTATGTTCTCAACTTGCTTAAAATAACTTAACTGTGTTATTTCTAGCAAGAACAGTGATTTTGAAGGGTTATAGTTCCTGTTTATAGTTCCAATTTTATTTCCGATTAGTTGGATGACTTAGGGAAAATAATTTTGCCTATCTAGACCTCAGTTTCCACAGCTGAGCGCTGGAGATTTTAAGATATTTGTTCTTTCTTTCATTTTTTTTCTCCAGTCCTCCTAGAAGTAAAACATTTTTCTTGTTTTCAAAGACTTTCATTCTTCCACATTTGGTATGGTGTATTAACCATAATACAATAATAAATATGTAGCCATTAGTTTTTTCATTACATATACAAATCGTTTACAATAGCTATTGTGTAGTGCTGATTACTAACATTTTTTTAACCTGGAGTTATTTCATTATTTAATCAACATTAACAAATAAAAACTTCAGAGCTCCAAAATAAAAGATCTTAGCAGCTGCATTACAATGCTTCACTCAATCTTATCTAGTCTCTTGCTCTATACTCACATGGCAACCTCACCCTTCTTCCCATATCCCTATAAAGTCACCAATGCGATTGATAGTTTTGGGTAGAGGAGTTGAGAGTTGGGAGAATGTGGAGGAAATAAGGACTTTACTTGGAGGGAATAAAAGCTCTATCCTTTCCTTGTTTTCTAATTGCAGCTTATAAAGTTGATTCACTGACTGCTGGTTTGAAATGGTGTCTGCTAACAGTCCCTGGTACAACTTCTCTGTAATGTGATGTAAAATACCTATAAAGGCTTAGAAGAAGATGTAAACTCCAAACACAGCCATAAACTTGGACTGACAATCCCCTGAAGACTGGATCTGGGAGGACTTTTTGCCAACAGTAATGCCAATGAAACTGAAAAGAGAACCTTCTATGGGTGTGGATGTGTTACTGAGGAAATCCTCTGTTAGCAAGAGGTAGGAAGGACTATTATTTTTGTTGTGCATCTATCTCCTGGATGGGGATCCCCTGGATGATGTGTCCTCTCAATTGTGTATACCTGAATGGATTCTCTGATGAAAATTGATGACCACCAAGAACTTTAGCATGTGCCTTTTTTTTTTTCCAAATAGTTTATCTGTAGATACAATGGATTAAGTTTCAAAATGAGACCATACTGGGTAGGCTGGATCCTGAATCTAACGAAAGCATCTTTATAAGGGACAGAAAGACACATGCAGTGACTCATAGAGAGAATATGTTTCAGGCCACATGAAGACAGGGGCAGAAATTGGAATGGTGGGACCACAAGCCAAAGAACGCCAGGAGCCAACAGAAGCTCAAAGAGGCAAGGAAGGACTCTGTCATTGAGACCTCAGAGAGAGCATGCTTCTGCTGACACTTTATTTTGGAGTGACCTCCAGTCCAAAATGTGAGAGGATGTATTTTTGTTTTATTATGGGCAACCCTAGGAAACTAATACAATGGAAAACTCAAGTTTATGTCAGGTGTTGAAAATGAAAATGCCTAAGGTAATGAAAATGAATGGGTTGACCAGGGAGGCACAGAGCCAAAGTTGAGAGGGCACGTGGTCTATGAAGACATCGAATTGTTGTCTTCCAAGAATGCAGACATGGACTTGCCAAATATTGTTATAGTTCAGAAGAAGTTAGAAATTTGGATTTTATTTGTGTGTTCTTATTTGTTTTTTAGCATTGCCCTAATTTTATTTCAAATATGGTACTAACCATGTCAAACATGTTTGGGAGAGTCATGGGTAGCCAGTATGGTGCCTCTCGTCTGGGTCTGTATTAGTTTGTTCTCATGCTGCTGATAATGGCATACTTGTGACTGGGTAATTTATAAAGGAAAGAGGTTTAATGGACTCACCGTTTCACATGGTTGGGGAAGCCTCACAATCATGCTGGAAGATGAAGGAAGAGCAAAGGGACATCTTACATGGCACCAGGCAAAAGAGTGTGTACAGGGGAACTCCCTTTATAAAACCATCAGATCTCAGGAGACTTATTCACTGTCACAAGTACAGCATAGGAAAGACCTGCTCCATGATTCAATTACTTCCCACTGGGTCCCTCCCATGACGTGAGAATTATAGGAGCTACAATTCATGATGAGATTTGGGTGGGGACACAGTCAAACCATATCAGAGTCCCTTTTAGCCATCCTTGTCCTGTGCATTTTCCCCATTTTATAAGAGGCAGAATTGTGTTCCTCTCCTCTTCCGTTATTTATTTTCCTACCTCAGAGCAGATCCTGCTCCAAAGACCAGAGGGCGGGTGTTGGAAGGCAGGAGCAGGAGGGTCTTTGTGGCAGTGATGCATAGCATAACTGGGTGATGGTTATTCCCACTCATTAACTGTCTATCTTATCAGAAATCCAGGAAGAAGTTGGACAGAATTCTATTTTAGTCTACCAGACCACGGTTAGTAAAGCCTGCTGGAATGTGGAGCTGATCTAGGAGCTGTGGGCATTCAGGTGGTGGGCAGTTTTGAAATGGGAAAAGTTCCCTGTTCCCCCTAGCAGGGCGTTGGAAGTGGCTCGTTTCTTTGGTACCCTGCAGCTCAAACCTCTAGGGGGCAGTATGCAGACGGGCAGATCGTGGGGATCTTGGACTCCAGCCCCACAGCAGCGTCTAGAGTTCAGTGTTTACAGCTCCGGAAGCTCCAGTGTGTTACAGTGTGCTTTTCAGTTTAGATATCTGCAGGCGGCTTGTGTTACTCAGTTCAATCAGACTCTCTGCCTTATCACAAGGACATAGGGCTTTCTGTAACCCCAGGGTTTTTGCAATAGTGTACCGGAAAAATCAGATCACACGTTGGCGTGGAGAATGAGCACAAGGTTTTATTGAGTGGTAGAAGTAGCTCTCAGCGGATGGATGGGGAGCCAGGAGGGGGATGGAGTGGGAAGGTGGTCTTCCCTTGGGTCAGGCTGCTCTGTGGCTGGGCTATCCTCCAACTGTCCTCGGCCAAATTCCATGTCATCCCACCATCAATGGCCTGCCAGCGTCTGTTGGTGTGTTCTTCTGCCGGTCTGTTCCTCCTGACATCCACACACTTGTGTGTGCACCTGCTAGGGTCTTGGGAGTTATATAGGCACAGAATGGGGGGCATGGCGGGCCAGAGAGGTCTTGGAAAATGCAACATTTGGACCTGAAAACAGGAGTGCCTGTCCTCACCTAGGTTCGTGGGCACAGGCCTGAGGGTGGAGCACTCGCCAGGGACCCCACCCTTCTCTACCCAGCACCTTCCTGTCCCCATCCCGTATCAGTTACACCTTGAAACAGAAGATTTGACCAGAAGGAAGTAGGGTCAAAGAACATACATCCTTGAGGTCTTCTGGCAAACAGTAGACTTTGATACATTGTATTTTATTTGGGGATGAAAAAACTACAAAACATGAAGAATATGAGCCTCGACAAGGACAGCAATCACGGAGAAACACTGAGCAATGGTTATCCAAAATTATTGTGAAAGCTCACAGCAAGAGCAAATCCTTGACACCCATCTGCTGAAGGAAATAGATTTTTGTTTTAAGGAAATTATTTGGAGTCTTGAGATTCAAGGACAAGCCTTGCATCTCATCTCTCTTCGATTTCTGTTGGAAATAGGACAAATGTTTCAAAGAAAGAACAAAATGTCATGTAAAAAGAAGTGGATGAGCTAAGGAAGAACTTATAGGGAGCCAAAAGTGCAGCAGCAGAATTACATTAGCATTAACAAGCAGTGGAAAACTTAATTGAGATTATGGAAAATCATATTGTATTATAAGGGACAAATTTTAGAACTCTCCTAGAAAGTATAGGACAGAGATGAAAATAATGAGAGAGCATGTGTTTGCTTAAAAAGTCTGAGATAGGAGCTTTAACTTGAGAATTATACGTGTTTCTACTTGAGAGAGAAAAGACAAAAAATACTTTCAAAACCTATAAAAACCAATGTATAAATGTTAAAATTGGTTCTTTAAGTTACAAGTAATGTTAGTAAAACAAGCAGCAAAAAAACCCCCAAAAAGATTACTGAGATATGCAGTTGCATGTATTTTTTCTTTATTTTTAATTATAAAAATTATAAAATATTCAAACACCTCAGATGGGTATAATGTAAATAATAAAAGCTTCTCTTTGCTTCTCCTTTTCTGTTTTCCAGAGGTAAGGGTGTTAGTAGTTTGCTGAAAAGCCTTTCAGATCTTCACTCTGCAAATACCAGCTCCTACAAATATTCATTAGTTTTTTGAAAAACAAGATTATTACAGTAAACTTTCTGTACCTAGCCTTTTTTTTTTCATTTAGCAATATATTGTAGATGTTTCTTGTTATTAGGACACGAGACTCTAGTTAATATTTGAAATTGTTGAAGAGAGTTTTTGTATAGATGCACTGTAATTTGTCCAACTCAGTAAATATTTCCTTTTTATTTCTCAAGTATGAAACTGGTACTGTGAATACTCTTATCTTTGCACACTATTTGTAAATAGTTTTTGCTAGGCTGTTTAGAGAATACGTTTTTTGATGTAAAATTACTCTGGCGAAAAGTTTAACCAAAATATAAAGACAAAGGAATCCTACAAGGATACATGCAGGCACAAAATGAAACAAACAAAACTAAACCCTCAAACTGGTTGCTTACAAAGGAACAGAAAACAGGAAGCCTTTGGGATTTCCTTCTGCAGCATTGAATGCCAAAGTGTCTTTGAATAGAATTGCGTCTGCAGAAGTTTTAGGTGGAAAAGCAATGTAATGCACCAAGAATTTTGTTCTCCTCCAACTAGTCTTTTGTATGAGAAAGCCATTCCCTGATAAACTGAGGCTCAGAAAATGTTATTTCCTGATTACTGATTGGGGTGAGTGGGAGAAGGGGAAGTATCTGAGGACATATTCTACATTACCAAAATTGATTACAAATGAAGAGGCCAAGAATGGGAAAGGCAGGGCCTGAAGAGACTGGTGGATCTCCCTTTACTCAAATTGGACTCCACTCTCAGGATTTCAGTCATGGTGCAGTTGTGTATCCAAGGGCAAAACTTGGCCTTGATGTGATACCCTCATTGGTTTTGCTCTTCCTCCAACTTTCAGGGGAATGTGTTTCCAGAATCCTTTATTCCACTTTTGATGTGAAAATTGTGTCCATGATTACCAATGACTGATGCATGTGGGGCTTAACGCCTAGGTGACGGGTTGATAGGTGCAGCAAACCACCATGGCATAGGTTTGCCCGTGGACAAAGCTGCACACTCTGCACATGTATCCTGGAACTTAAAGTAAAATTAAAAAAAAAAAAAAAAGAAATTGTGTCCATGATTGATGCCCATTTTAAGCAATAATTCCTACTATTTTGTTCAAGTACTTGGTAATGATTGCTAAAATACTGAAATGCTTAAAACACCACTGAGAAAATTAAGAACAAAACAATCCATTTCTTCTCTATAAAGTGGAGCTGCAGAGAGTGACATATGACCATTTTCAATGCCACAGAACTTGAATAATAATTTTCTGCATCTTTAAAATTTATATTAAAATCAGAAAAGGCCCCAATTTTTGGAAAGAAATAAACCACCCACTGGCAGATATTATCTGTCATTAAGCCACTCCATTTTATCTTTCATCTAGGAACTATGAACATGTCTGAGTTCTTTACACTTAAAAGCAGTATGCATGTCATTATTTCAAGCAAATTAAAATGCATAGAAAAAGTGGAGGACATAAACAAAAGTAGCTATTTCTGGTTATCATTAGTTATATACTTCATTATTTGATTACAATTATGTATGATTGATTACATTGAGCATTGTTTTTAAAAAGTTAAATTGTGTCTTATATATTATTTGTGTTTATTTTTTAAATTTTCTACAGAAAGAAATTTGCTCTGCTTAATGAAAAGTAAGTGGACAGTATTAAAAATAGCTATATTTAATTTTAACATACCATAATATTGCAATGAAAAATATACACATCATTCAGATAGAAGAAACTATTCTAAAATATTAACAGCAGTTATCTGGATAGTAAAAGTTGGGTTTTTTGGTCTTTTTTTCGTATATTGTAAAGAGCTTTCCTTTTTTTTGTTTCCTTTTGAGACTGGGTCTTACTGTGTCACCCAGGCTGGAGTGCAGTGGTGTGATCATGGCTCACTGCAGCCCTCAACCTCCCAGACTCAAGCAATCCTCCCACTTTAGCCTTTAGAGTAGCTGGGACTATAGGCATGTGCCACTCATTCAGCTAATTTTTGTGTTTTTTTGTGGAGACAGCGTCTCATAATGTTTGAACCCAGAGTAGTCTTGAACTCCTGGGCTCAAGCAATCTTCCCACCTAGGTTTCCTAAATTGCTGGGATTATAGACATAAGGTACTATGCCTAGCCAGCCTTATTATTTTCAATTATGGAAAACAATTTAAAATTCTAGGTATAAAGAGTGCATTTAACGAAAATTCTTATAACCTATTGTTAGACAGATAAATGAGACATGCCACCTTATTGCAGGAGTTCCCATTCTCATGAGTTACTGTTTCCTTAATTGTCCATATAAAAGTAAAGTAAAAGAGAAATCACTTTTTATTGACAGAGAAGGTTCATATGATGGACTTTTTGGTTAATTTTGGTTAACTTGGTAAATTGGCTTGGAATAATTTTTGGTTTGTTAAACATATCTTTGTGAGAAGCACGATGAAGTTCAAAAAGCATGATCTATTCAATCAGAGCCATTTGGATTTAAACTCTCCTTCATAGTAAGTTTGTTTCAAGAACCCAGGTATTAAAATATCTGGGCTGCAGTTTCTCTGTTTTGTGAACGCTCATATTGAACTGGCTGAGTCACTGGGAATGAAGTATGGAAAACTGCACATCACAGTGACAATGTAGGGGTCCTTGATGTACGGGAAATTCTTCTCTCTTTGCCTTTTTCTGCAGGATTTAAAATTTACATTAAAAAGTTAGTGCCTCATATTTGAAGCAGTACTTTAAAGGTTGTGACCCAATTTAACACAGCCTATCCTTATTTCTCACAAAAGCCTACAGGTATCAGGAACCATGTCTGGGGATCTGATGGGATCAAATAGCAGCCTAGCAGGCTGCAGGGTGTGTTCCCAAGTGGTGTGACCAGCAGACTCGTTCTCAGGGTTCACAGTGGCATGTTGAACTTTGGATAGAGCCAGGTTGGGCTTGATGGCCAAGGATCAGCCAGGGAGCAGAGTAGAGTAGCTTGAATTTTCCAAAAGTTAGAAGTGACCTCAGATTTGCTGAACGACTTATCTATGTTGCTGTTGTGTTGAGAGATTTTCTTGTATTGTCTCTGTAAATTCTCATAATTGTCCCGCGATCTGAACAATACTTCCATTCACAACTGAGAAAGCAGAGACCCAGAGGGAGTGAACTTGTTCAGGACAACTCTGATGGGAAATGAAGGGGTTGAGATTTGAACTGAAGCACATCTGACTCTATACCATCCTTTTCCAGGTACAGAGTGGCATCTTGGTCCCTTTTGAAATGGAAGTCATCAAGTAACTGGATTTGTAGGGGCAGGGTTTAGTCTCTATAGAGAGGAACTTGACACAGTTAAGTGGGTTTTCAGGACTTGAGTTCCAATGAACCTCGGGTCTATTCATTGTGACAGATGCCAAATCCTACAACTGAGTATGTGCAAAGGGGCCACTGAGAAAGACTTTGGCTTAGTAGCTGCCAGCAACTCAGATCAGCCAGTTAGTCACTCTGCTAGTGACTGCCAAACTAAATGTAGACTCTACCTGCAGGGAAGACCCCTCTCTAAAATCCAGAGGAGCTGTGGAATCTTGATTGCAGAATTGCTAATATATACAGCTCTGAAGGGCTGGGACAAGAAGAGCTATAATTAGAGTAACTAGAAAAGGAAGTGTTCCCATTTCACTGAGGAGGAAAATTGCAACTCACAGAGGCTCTGGAGAGTCAACTCAAGAAGAATAAAATTAAGCAGTCCTGATTTTTCTTTGGACTTTGATATCTGCTATTATTTTTTACTTCTCCCTGCTTTCGCTGTTGATGATTATTTGACCAGTGAGTGCAGATGCTTACTTGCTCAACAAATGTTATGTGAATTTATTGCCAGGTATTCTCTTATACTCTGGGGATTCAGCAGTAAGTATAGCTGACAAAAGTTGCACCCTCATGGAGCTTACATTCTAAAGGAGAAAGACAAAATAAAACATACAATGGAATATGGTATGATAGGAGGTAATAATTGCTATAAGGAAAAATAAAAAGGGAGGGATGAGGGGATGGCCTCAATGACAAGATGGCATTTGAAGAAAAACCCTGTAGAGGTAAGGGAGCCAGCCATGTGGATTTCATGGGGAGAAATGTTCCAGGCACAGGGAACAGCCAGTTTAAGAGACCTGAGATGGGAGCATACAGGAGAGTTTCTGCAATAGCAAGAGGCCATTGTGGCAGGAAGAATGCAAGAAGAGGATGTTGCAGCGGTAGCAGGGTGTCAGGTCCTGTATGTCTTTATGGTTCATTTTGAGGACTCTGCTTTTCATTCTGGGTAAGATGGAGACGACAGGAGGCTCTTGAGAAAGACATTGATAAGATCAGACTCACATGTTAACAGGGTCATTCTAGCAGGGGCTCATGTAGGCTTGTGTGGTGCTATCTTTATTAGACATTGCTTTGGGAAAACTCTCAGACTAAATTTTTCCTCTGCTCTCACACTACCACCACAAAAATCAACACAGAAGAAGACTTTTGTGACCGAATGTGCGGGAATTTCTCCCCATACGCTAAGCAGCAGACAGCAGCTGGGTGGCATTCTACCTGGAGGCGTTCCACCTGGAGATAGTATCAGATTCCACAGGTTGAGGCTTCAGTCTCCAAGACTGACCTCCGATGTCCCCAGATACCAGTAGCAAGTCCAGGCCTACAGAACTCCTGACTGATTGGCCTCAAGGTGCGGTTTCCAGGACCCCCTCTTCGAGTTTGATTAATTTGCTGGAGTAGCTCACAGTACTCAGGGAAAACTTATGCCTGCTTTATGGGTTTATTGTAAAGGATATTGCAAAGGACACAGAGGAAGAGATAAATAGGGCGAGGTATTGGGGAAGCGGTGTTGAGTTTCCATACCCTCCCTGGGTGCACCACCCTCTAGGAACCTCCATGTGGTCAGCTATCTGGTAGCTCCCCAAACCAAGTCCTCTTGGATTTTACTGAAGCTTCATGACATCAGCACTCTTTCTTCAATGGTGAAGGGCAGGAACCTTTCTGGGAAGGGCCTTAAGACCCACAGTCAGAAAGGTAGGAGAGATTTGGACCAGGTAAAGAAAGGCAAGAGAAGGTCAGAGAGACTGTGTTTCCTGAGGCCTGCCCCTGAGTCCTAACACACCCAACATTGTAACAAAGGTCTACAACAAAGGTTATGGAGGTTATGAGTCAGGAACTGTGGACAAAAGCCTATCTATATATATATGATATAATAACATCACAGACATGTGGATATGAGAAGTTCACTCGTCCCTCAGCTTCAGGCTGGTCGAGTCAAAGGACACTGGACTTGGGACTCCGGATAGATTCCAGACTTCATGTGCCAGAAGTGTCCAGGAAAGAAAAGGCCTCAGAAACTCAAAAAGAAGTGTTAGTCTGTAGAGGAAGCCTCTCTTGGGAAAATCGAGCTATGTTTCCAGATGGCAGCTTCCATACCATCTTGGCTGCATTCCATGAAGCACACCTGGATGTTGTTGACACAAATATATCCACTAAAAGCTGTGTCTGGTGGCCTTGAATGGATTCACTTACAGAAGATCCCTCAAAGTAGTGGTAGCTTTGCCAGGCTGCTTGGCATGAATCTCTAAAAGCACCTGCTTCCTCATGGGATAGGACAAAGAAGGCTTTAGCAATGCTTCATTTTGACTTAGAAGGATCTTTCTAGGCAAAGTATCTCAATTATCCTTTGTTCTTTAAAAAAATAGCCTGAGATGTTTCTGGATCTATTTTAAAAATTAACTGATTTTATTAGTTATTTTAGTAAAATTTTCATTTAACCAGGCATTTAACCAAACATTTATTGAATGCCTCTGATGTCCCAGGCACCATGGGAAAAAGTAAACAATACAAAGAAAAATTACTCTCTGATATGGATAAATTTGGTCTAGTAGGAGATTAAGGTGAGTAAATAATAATAGCAGAACTGTAACACATTCTTTTAGGGGGATATATTATGATGCCATGGAAGCTCAGATGAAGAAACATTTAACTCCATCAAGAGGTGCAAGGAAAGGATTTCCAGAGAAATTTAGAAATAGAAGGTTTTTACTTTAGGGAGGATATGAGCCTCATATTTAAAAGCATTTTTCTTTTACTTTACCCCATTCTTTCTGCCTCCCTTTCTTCCCGCCCTTTCTTCCTTCAACAACTACTTCTTGTCTATATCAACAATGTGCAAAGCATTTGGGATTGATTACATGGTCCTGCTCTTGCAAAAATAATTAAGCAAGGTAGAAAAGTACATTTTAGAAACTACAAGAACAGTTCAATTTGGTTGGATAATGATACCCATGTAAGTAGGCTTGCCAGATAAAATACAGAACATGTAGCTAAATTTAAATTTCAGATAAACAAGATATAATTTTTTAGTATAACTATATCCAAGCATTGCATGGGACATAGGAAATATTATTAACTGGTTTTCTTTCTTTCTTCTTTACTAAGTCTAGTAACCCTATATGTAAGGGAATATTAGGAAATGAGGGTGGAGATAGCTCCTCATGAGACAGTGATAAGGAAATTTTAAAAATCATCCCAAAGAGTTTGAATGTCTTGCTGTCTGTAATTGAGAGCCATTGAAATGTGTTGTGCAAGATCAGATTTGCAGTTTATAAAGATAATTCTAGCCACAGTGAGAAGAATGCATGTGAGAAGAATGCGATTAGGGGCAGCAGGACCAGAGAGTGCTGTTTTGTTAAGGTCAGTTCATCTCCAGTCTCTTAGTGCTGCCTAGAGGAATAATAATTATTTCTAAGAATACAGTAGATTCCTGACACTGCCCCCCGCCCCTGCATATTTCTGAGCACCGGTGTTAGTCTCCAAATGTTCAATGTTCAGTCAACTAATCTTGTATTCTACCTGAGAGATTCTCTTTTGCACATCAGACCTTCAGCCCAGTGAGTTCACATTTATGCTTGTGTATGATATCAACCTTGAAGGTGAAATCCTTAGACATTGAGCTTTTATGATTTGCTGAAAATGAAGTAGAAAAGTCAAAACTTGTTAAAACAAGTCGTATTTGATCTTCTCTAATGAATAGATAAGCAGCAATTGAAATTTTAAATGTCAAAAGAATGCAGATGAATGTTACTAAAGCATGCTTTTAACTAGGCCTGAAAAGTTTGCATTTTTTTAAATATTCTAACTGTATTAATGCATTTCTCTCAAATCTTGTTTTCTAATAATTTATTTATTTACCAAATTATAACTTATTTACTAAAAAAAGTGTCAGGAAATTAAGAAAAAGGATATGTGTGTGTGTGTGTATAACTATCAAGTATACTTATGCACAAATACATACACATAACACTAAGCTTTTAAATGCATGACTACAACTGGATAAAAGAAAGAAACAATTGTAAACAGCTAGATGACTTAAAAAAGTGAAATATAATGAGTGAGGGCAATTAAGATGTTCTTGTAAGAGACTGCTATTATTAGGACAATATTTGAAAAGAATTGACTCATGACTTTGCAGCAAGGCAGGAGAGGAGTAGGAGGGGCAGGACACTATGTAACAATTCAAGGTAAAATGGTACATTAGCAAAGGGATTAAGATACAGTAGCAGTGATATCAATAGTATAATTCCACATCTGAAAAGGAGCAATAAAACTCTCATTTATTAGCAGGGGAAATGGATGATCTGGCTGAGAGCAGCGGAAAGGTCTTATTTTATGTGTAGTTGGGGAAAGGAGATGGGAAAGTAAAGAAATGAACATTTATGGAGCTCATACTGTGCATCATCGACTGTGCTATGAACATGCATCCAGCTCACTGAAATCTCTCAACCAACCAAATATTTTAAGGACAGATTTTGTCATCTTTACTTTACAGGTTAATGAAGAAATGGAGGATTAGAAGGATTAAAGAACTTCATTCTTCATCATAAAATAAGTGACAAAACTGAGATTTGAATTTTGATTTTTGTCTACGAATGTCTATGCTTTTTCTATTCCATCAAACTGTCCCCTGGGGTACATAATTAAGATCATTGTGTTTTCTCCTGATATGGCATTTCAACCCTTGCTCTCTGAGGGCCCAAGAGAAACATTTTTAATTATATTACTCCTATTTTCTTCTATTTGAGACAATGGGTTGGTAACTTAAATAAGGTCATCTGAAAGCCAAGCATTTACCTGATCTGTTTCTCCTTGCCATTAGAAAACAGTCCTACACCCTGAAGCTTATGGTATATTAAGTTTCAAATCTCTGCAGAAACAGCCCTGCAACATCACATTAGTCTTCACTGAAGTCAGTACAAAATGTTTTGAGATAAAGTTTATTTAAATAGGGAAGGCTAGGCTGTGTGTTACGACTCATGCCCGTAACCCCAGCACTTTGGGAGGCCGAGGTGGAAGGATCATTTGAGCCTAGGAGCTCAAGCAGCCTGGACAACATGGGGAAACTGATTCAGAAGAGCTGGGAAGGGAATGGCATGGTCCCTTTAAATAATATGGAAAGGGGCAGGGAAGTGCTGGGTAGAGGAGGGCATGGTTCTGGCTAGGGCTCCACCTCTGGGCCTGTGCTCATGAACCTAGGTGAGGACAGGTATTTTTGTTTTCCTACTCATATGTTGCATTTCCACCCTGGTCTGCCACACCCCCCCATCCTGTGCCTATAAAATCCACAAGACCCAATCAGGCAGACACAGACGTCAAGAGGAACACATCAGTAGAGGAACACACAGATGGCTGGATGTCGAGAGGAATGCACCAACAGGCACTAGCATGATGGCAGGTCACTTACTGGCAGAACAACACAGAGTTTGGCTGAGGCAGTTGGAGGAGAGCCCGGGCCACTGAGTGAACTGACTCCAGGGGAAAACCATCTCCCTTCTGGCTCCCCATCTGCTGAGAGCTACTTTCACTCAGTAAAACTTTGCACTCATTCTCCAAGACCACGTGTGATCCAATTCTTTTGGTACACCAAGGCAAGAATCCCAGGATAGAGAAAGCCCTCTGTCCTTGCAATAAGGCAGGGGTCTAGTTGAGCTGATTAACACAAGCTGCCTATGGGCGGCTGAACTGAAAGAGCACCCTGTAACACATGCCCACTGGGGCTTCAGCTGTAAACATTCACCCCTAGACATTGCTGTGGGGTCGGAGCCCCAAAGCCTGCCTATCTGTGTGCTCCCCTAGAGCTTTAAGCAGTGGGGCACTGAAGAAGCCAGCCACTCCCCCGTCACACACCCTGTGAAGGGCACAAGGGAACTTTTTCCATTTCAACTGGGGGCTTGTCCGGGATCTCTGAAGGTTACTGTGAGTAATTGTGAAACTGTCAGGTCTGCCTTTCTTCCAAAACCCTGCCACATCTCCCTCTTTCCTGCAGGTAAGAGGCTCTGTTTTCCTTTCATCTCTTTTTTCTCTGTCACATGGTTTGAAATGGCTGTTATCCTTTCCATTACAATGTTAAGAGTTTAGGTACAAGCTGTGGCAATTTTACTAAGTAAACTGAACTTTTGGCACAGCAGCTGAAGGTGCAAGTCAGATCGATTTTTCCTAGAGGTGCCATGTATGCCTCCACCTCAACAGCTATAGGCACACATGGCTCTGGGCACCCCTCCTTATCCTTTCCCTTCCCAGTTTGGGTGCCTGAGTGTGCCCACAGCAGGCAAAGGCAGAGCCCAGCACCCATGAGATGTGGTGGGAGAAAGCCACAGTGGTAGCTGCATCCCCACAGGACCAATAGATGGGCGCTTCTCACCTGCTATGCCAATGGAACCTTTCCTCCCCTGGCCAAGGAGTTCAACCCAGTCTGAACCAAGGGAATGATGTAAGAATTAGAGGAACCCAGTTGCACTGTGCAAGGAGTTCTTCCCCCAGAATCTCCCCCTTTTTTCTCTTTAAACTGTTTTTCTCTTTCTTCCATGTCTAAGTGAGAAGCCTCCCCTTCTCAACTCTGTTTCTGATAGGGAAGTTAACAGAGGAACGGCCCCTGCTGGCTGATACTGCGAATTCAGCAGGGCTTATTTGAGGCACTAAATGGATACAAACAACCACTGAAATGTATTTTCAGTCCCAAACTTGATTCCAAGCTTCAGGCTGAGGCCCTAGAAAGAAAAACCAGGTCTGAGAGATTCAAAGTCAGGCAACAGGCACAATGTAAACGGGCAGGACCAATTCTTCCTGACTGAACTCCACCCCACAAAGGAGGTCATGATTCACGGCATAAACAGGCCCAGAGAATTCAAAGTTTGCCAACAGCAGGGAGAAAGGGAGGCATAGATGAGGGTGCTTAATTTCTGTTCTCCAGGTTTTCCCTGCTTTATGGGTACATACTGCATTGGTACCCACGGCCAGTATCTGCCAAGGTCATCGGGGTTCAGGTGCAAGAGGTGGAGAGTGAAGGGAGGATGCTCACCTTTTCCCTCCATCACATCCTGAGTATTTGCTGAAAGAAGGAAGGGAATGAGAGATGCCTGTGTTCCCTGACTTTCAGAATGGGCAACCAGTTATCTTCACCACCCCCAGCTTATACTTGTCTGGAGTGTATCCTGAACCATTGGGACTACTTTGGCCCTCAGAATATTGAGGAAAAATGGTCCCTAATGTGGAGTGAGAGGTCCTGGGTTCAAATTCCATATGAGCCCCCAGTTAAAATGGGAAAAGTTCCCTTGTCCCTCTCACAGGGCATGTGACAGGGGGAGTGACTCACTTCTTCATTGTCCTGCTGCTCAGACCTTTAGGGGAACATAACAGATGGGCAGGCTGTGGGGCTCCAACCCCACGGCAGTGTCTAGGGGTGAATGTTTACAGCTGAAGCCCCAGTGGACATGTGTTACAGGGTGCTCTTTCAGTTTAGCCATCTGTAGACAATTTGTGTTCGTCAGCTCAATTAGACCCCTGCCTTATTGCAAGGACAGAGGGCTTTCTCTATCCTGGGGGTCTTGCCTTAGTGTACTGAAAGAATCGGATCACACGCGGTCTTGGAGAATGAGTGCAAAGTTTTATTGAGTGGAAGTAGCTCCTAGCAGATGGGAGAGTCAGAAGGGAGATGGTTTTCCCCTGGAGTCAGGCAGCCCAGTAGCCTGGGCTCTCTTCTGACTGCCCTAGCCAAACTCCACATTGTTCTGATGGTCAGTGTCCTGCTGGCATGCCAGTGCCTGTTGGTGAATTCCTCTCGATGTCCAGCCACCCATGTGTTTTTCTGTTGATGTGCTCCTCTTGACTCCAGCTGCTTGTGTGTCTGCCTGCTAGGGTCTTGGAGGTTTTGTTGTTATTGTTGAGACAGAGTCTCATTCTGTTGCCTAGGCTGGAGTGCAGTGGCGCAATCTCAGCTCACTGCAACCTTCGCCTCCTGGGTTCAAGCGATTC
The DNA here is from genome assembly GCF_007565055.1 of Rhinopithecus roxellana. Classification (NCBI taxonomy): domain Eukaryota; kingdom Metazoa; phylum Chordata; class Mammalia; order Primates; family Cercopithecidae; genus Rhinopithecus; species Rhinopithecus roxellana. The sequence goes on along the minus strand of NC_044550.1, from coordinate 163,281,069 downwards.
TCCTGCCTCAATCTCTTGAGTAGCTGAGATTACAGGCACACACCACCATGCCCGGTTAATTTTTGTATTTTTAGTACAGAAGGGAGTTCACCATGTTGGTCAGGCTGGTCTTGAACTCCTGACCTCACGTTCTGCCCGCCTAAGCCTCCCAAAGTGCTGAGATTACAGGCATGTGCCACCGTGCCCTGCCGGGTCTTGGAGATTTTATAGCACAGGATGGGGGTGTGGCAGGCCAGGGTGGAAATGCAACATTTAAGCAAGAAAACAAAATACCTGTCCTCACCTAGGTCTGTGAGCACAGGCCTGGAGGTGGAACCCTAGCCAGGACCATGCCCTCCTCTTCCCAGAACTTTGCTTCCTCTTTCCATAACAGTTAAAGGGACTACGCCCTTCCCTTCCCAGCACTTCCGTATCAAAACTCTGTCTTTACAAAAAGCAAAACCAAAAACCATCTGGGCATGGTGGCACATGTCTGTGTTCCCAGCTACTTGGGTGGCTGAGGTGGGAGGATCACTTGAACCTGGGAGGTTGAGTCTGCCATGAACTTTGATTTCACCACTGCACTCCAGCCTGAGTGACACTGAGACCCTGTCTCAAAAATAAATAAATAAATAAATAAAAAGAGGAGTCCGGACGTAGTGACTCATGCATGTAGCCACAGAACTTTGAGAGGCCGAGGTGGGTGAATCACTGGAGGTCAGGAGTTCAAGACCAGCCTGGCACACATGGTGAAACCCCATCACCAGTGAAAATGCAAAAATTAGCCAGGGGTGGTGGCAGGTGCCTGTAATCCCAGCTACTCAGGAGGCTGAGGCAGAAGAATTGCTTGAATCCAGGAGGCAGAGTTTGCAGTGAGATTGGGCCATTACACTTCAGCCTGAGCAACAAGAGTAAAACTACATCTCAAAAAACAAACAAACAAACAAAACAAACAAAAAAAGAAGACAAGGCTAAATATTGCATCTTACATGGCTAAATATCATGTCTTACATCTGAACAATGTTGTCTTACTTGTCTTCAACATTCAGAGATGACTTACTGTGTTTCAGATTGTGCTTTATGGTTTACATCTATCTTCCTAAGCTTAAATGAATTTCATCTGATGTCTTTATTTTAAAAACTAAAACCAACTATACAGTTTCCAGGATGTAACATTTGAATCGTCTATAGAGGGGACTGTACAGTCTGTATGGCCTTCCAAACCCAACCTGCCACGTATTTTTGTAAATACAATTTTATTGGAACACAGCTACTTAACCCTATTGATTAGCGTTGTCTATGACTGTTTTTGCAGTACATGCCAGAGATGAGTAGTTGCAACAAACACAGTATGACCCACAAAGCTGAAAACATTTACTATCTGACTCCTCAGTAAATGTTTGTTAACCTCTGGTCTATGACAACAGGAGATACTCCACTCTTAATTTCTAATTACGTTCTATATATGGCATTTTATTTTTTCTCTCCCAAGAAAAGCCATAAAACACTTGTCTTAATTAGTAGCATCTAAATTTGCTTAGGCATTTTCTTTTATCACAAAATAGTTATTTACTTGTACAGGGAAATTATTCTTTCTAAAAGAAAGGGAAATATTTCTTTAAAATACTCACCGAAACACTGTGATGTAGACGCTAAGATGTTATCACCATTTTAGAAAGAAAAATTATTTAGGCATAGAGACAGCATTTATTGAAAAAAAAAAAGTCTGGGCATGAATTGTGTGTCAGGTCCTGAGCTAGGTGATGGAGTGAAAAGAAAGTAGGAAAGTAGGATTTCTAGCATTGAAGAAGTCAGTCTGGACTGCATAACTTGCCCCAAGTCATGCCCTTAATAAATAGCAGCATCAAGTTTTGAGCTCAGTTTAAATGGTCCTGAAGCTCTTTTCATTCAATTCATGCTTTTCAAACTTAGGTATGTAAGGCCTGCCCCTACCACTTAGATCATGAGCCACAGATAGACAAAACTACAGAATAACATGACTTCAATTTTACTAGATGGTATATGACTTTAAACAAAATTTTATATTAAAATAAGCCTGGCTGTTTTAAGATGATGAATGCAAATTTCAAATATATATTTAAGATAATAGAAATACTTCAAATAAATGAAGGCTTTCAGTGCCCCAGCCCCTAGGGGTGAAATATTCTCTCTGGCATACCCTTATAGTAAGAAGAAAAGAGAAAAAGAATAAAATCTTTGAGGAAAAAATGTACAAAGGGAAACCTTATTATAGGCAGGATTTAAACACAAAGAAGAAAAAGAGAAAGTTTGAAAAAGAGAGCCCTCATTTTCAAGATGCAAACTTGAAAATGACTTTCACAGAGTGTGGTTGGTCAATCTGCCACCAAGAAGCCTAATTAAGACATCTGCTAAAAGGCACCAATTAATGGTGGTCTCACTGTCACACCCTTTTAATTGACATGCTGTGATTTCGTTCCAGATTAACTTCATAAGTGGTTCTCTTAATAGAAAGATCACTTAAATTAAAAGTAGACTGTAAATGGGGATTTGTGATGTTAATAGGCCAGTGTAACCTTTGCATCATTTACATACATTTCCATTTTTTCCAATGCATATTTGCATATATTGGAGGATGTCACGGAAGGCTTTGCATGGGCAACATTAGTATAATAATGAGCATCCGACTGGCACAGTCTCCAAAGAGTCTTTATTTGACCTCTCCTTAGCATTAATTTTGGAGATATTTTTGCTTCTGCAACAATAATAACATAAAACCCATGTTCCAGAAAACCCATGTTCAGCTTACTTATCCAGGTGCAATAAATGTGTGGAAAACAGAATTGTCTTGAAGCATGGAGACCTTATAACATTTGAACAGTTGCTTAGTTCTTGAAAAGGTCAGTACATTAGTGATGCTCAAAAACTCTTAAAAGCCTTGGCACAATGTGGTAGCCCATTGATATTCATCACTGTGGTAGCCTAATACAACAAGCCTGCGATCTGGGGAGTTTAGGGAAGAGATCACATTCAAGTGGGGTTCAGAATGGAAATTTCAGACAAGGGGCACTGACATTGAAGTGAAATTAGAGCCTACCAGACCAGATTCCAGCTGTGGGTCTGCCCCCATCTGATCTTCATCTCTCTGAATCTCAGTTCTGCATCTGTAAATTCTGTGTGATAGCACTTACCTTATATTTGTGGTGAAGATTGGGATAGCAAATGTAAAAACAATTGTATGTAAAGTTTAAGAATTGAGGACAAAATTTGGCCTCCTGGTAGCCAAAGCACAAAAGGGGTCAGTGTACGATTCAATGTTCTGTAACTGGTTCTGAGACTCTCTTCAGTTGCTGGGACTGTACATGGAGGAGTGGCACTGGCAGTGGCACATCCAATATGTGTTTTGAAAAAAAAGTTGAGCAAATCAAGTGTCGCTATGTAATTAAACCTCTCCTTCACGTCACCTTTCATGTTGTGTGGGTATCATATTCCATAATGGCAGATTTAAAGTACCTGGAAAGCTTGAGTTTAAATACTGCTCTTTCTGGGTTCATAGAAATGAGCTGTATGGTTCTTTTGTATAATTTTGACAATCATCATTTCTTTCTTGAAACAGGGTGACCAGCTCTCCTTAGTGATCTCCATAATCATTGAACTTTCTTCTTCTTCACCTCATTTCAATTCCCGTGTCCCGCTCATCATGATGCGTATTAAAATGACTCTCACTAGTATATCTCCACCAGAACCAACTCTAAAGGAATGAGGTTTACACAGCAATGTTTTTCCAATTTTTGCAGTATATCATTCAGAATCAACTCAACTTGTTTTGAGCAAAGGATTGAGTCTATTATGTCTCACTGTCAATAAAGCCTTCCATAGTATCTTCATGAGTAAGCAGCAGAATCTCATAAAATTCGTATCCTATAGACAGACATTGGGACACAGGATGGGGCAGACACAATAAGGGATTAAATACCTGGTGGCATCTTGCTTATGGACTGTGGGAAATAGGATGGGACTGTGTGTTCCCAGGTTTTCAAATACTGGGAGGATTGGTAGAGGTAGGAAAAGTAGCAAAGGAGCAGAGTGGCTCCAGAAAGCCATCAGGACAACTTTGAACTGCATAGAAAGCATTTCTATGTCTCACCAGTGGCAATAACTTTGAGAGTTTTAGGAGGCTTGGGTAAGGTGTAAAGATCTTGAAATTGTCCTACTTTATTATTATAGAAGACAGTGTTAGTCACATTGTGTGTGTGTGTGTGTATCCAGCATGCTTTCCAACACTTTTTTTTCTGATTCCTTTGGGGAATCCCTCCCTCCATCCATGCAGTCTTGATAGAGGATAGAAATTAATTGCCCTTACACCTAGCTCAACAAAGCGTATGTGACCTTAACTGGGCAGGGCACGCCATCCATCTAGGTAGAGTGATTGGCTTACAGGTGTTCATATACAACCCATGCAGGCTTAGTCAGTGTCTTTCCTGGAATTAATACATGAACTTTGGCAGTAAGATTCTTTTTCCATTGACGTTGAAGAACAAGGAAGAAGTGAGTTTAGATATGCAGGCAGGCTTCTGAGGGAAATCTTTTAGTAGATGAAACCAAGCAGGGTTGAAACATGAAGAGAAAGACATACTCTAGGACCTACCCATTCCTGAGCTTCCTAGTCACATGAGCCAAAAAATTCTCTTTTCACTTCAACCACTCTGAGTCAGATATCCGATACCACTTGTAACTTAAAGCCAATCAAGTTTTGAAAAGGGAGGAAAAGAGAGATGTACAACAACAGGAATGAAATATTGGGCAAGAAAATAGAAATCACCTGCTTATGAATTAACCTACTCTAATTTTTGTTTTGTGAACTTTGTGCCTGCAATGTCTTATAAAAGCCCTAATTATTTTGGGGCAAGTGTCACAATTATTAGCATCAAGCTCTCTATCTAACATGTAGCAAAGTCCATCCTGTGGTACCATGCAGGGCTTTCCACTTTTAACCCTGTTAATACAATGTGAAAGAGATTTGAGTGAAAGAAGACTGAGAAGCAATGCAATACCATGTAAAAAATAGTGGATTTTAAATTAGGGTCTGAGATTGGAATAAACATTTTGACACCCCCCTTGGGAGTATTTGCTTTGTTGCCCTGAGCTTTAGTTGCTTTAATATGGAAAAGGAATGAGAATAATGATAATCTTTACTGCACATGGTTTTCATGTGAATTATCCAATATACTGTAAATAATGTAGAGTGGTCAGCACTGAAACCACCTTTGCAAAATTATAACTGAGGAAATAATGACAGTGAAAGAAGTCAGACCTCACTGACTCTATTTTGCCTCTACCCTTAAGTTGTCCTTGTTTATTCCTACGTGTAGGCCGAACTAACTTTGGGAAGGAATTCAGTTCATGGTTTGACTCTGAAACAAAATTGATAACAGCCCTTTCCCAAAAAGATCCCCCTTCTTGCCTGTGGTCCAATCTGCCTTTTCAGGACTAACAAATTAGCTACAAGATTAGAAATGACAATTTAGGGGTCATGCAGCCTCTGGCTCCAAGAGTCTGAACCTTCCCAAATTGCTCTCGGGGATAACATCACTGTTGTAAAACCGAAGATCAGTTCTTGAGATATTTTGCAGACGCTGCACTTGACGGATCAGCTGACACCACCCACACTAGTAATCTGGCTCAACCAGTTCTGCCGTCCCACCCAGGAACAAAAGACAGCAAGAAAACCTAACTTTGACGCCCTGTGATTCCATCTCCAACCTGACCAAAAAGCACTCCCCACTTCGTGAGCCCCTACCTGCCAAGTTATCATTAAAAACTATGATTCTCGGATGCTCGGCGAGACTGATTTGAGTAATAATAAAACTGATCTCCCACACAGCCGGCTCTGCGTGAATTACTCTTTCGCTTTTGCAATTCCCCTGTCTTGATCAATCAACTCTGTCTAGGCAGCGGGCAAGGTGAACCCACTGGGCAGTTACAGCACCGACAGTAGTAGGTTGTCAATTAATGATTTATGTCTTGCTTTTAGACAAAACAATGTTGATGGTATTTGGTGATGGTATTCAAAGAGAATAGACCAACTACCTCCACCCCCATCCCAAAGTAGAGGCAGAAATCCTTTCCAGGAGCCAGAAAGGAGTAGAGATATTTATTGATTGATGTGACTGTGTGTGTGTGTATACACACACACACACACACACGAATATATATTGGTATATATGTATATATTGATCTAGATAGATAGATAGATAGATAGATCCCCTTGACTGAGCAGAGCTTATTTCTTGGAGGTCAAGAGGCCAGCCTCCTGAGGACAATGCTGAGACGGATAATCATATGAGGCAGCGGATGCTGAGAAGGGAGGGCTGAACCATCAGAGTGAAATCAGACTTGGTCAGGAAGTAGAGGAAGCACCCATCAGGGACGTGGGAACCCTGGGCAGTTGTTCTTACCCTGGGTGATTTTACCCCTCCTAAGGGACTTTTGGAAACTATTGGAGACATTGTTGATGGTTAAGACACAGGGAGGAGTATGGGTGTGCAACTTGCATCTCTACAATAGGGACACAGGGAGGAGTATGGGTGTGCAACTTGCATCTCTACAATAGGTAAAAGCCAGGGATGCCGCTCACCCTTCACAGTGCACAGGACAGCCACAACAAAGAATAACCCAGTCGCAAATGTCAGTGGTGCTGATGTTAAGAAATCCTGCACTAAGACCAAAAAGTCAGATGAGTTTGGAGTCACTAAGGAGAGGTACAGGAGAGGTGGCAAGGGTCCTCCACAGATGGAATGCACAGAGGACAGCGCATCCTGAAGCAGAGTGACACTGTGCCCTCGGGCTGGGATTGCTGCTGCTGGCGGGCTGTACTGGGCTCCCTCTCACTTCTAGGCTCCTGGTTACATACTGTGCCTGCTTGTTTGTGTGTCTAACAGACTTCGATGTTACTTACAGAAGCTGACCTGAGAGCAACACAGAATGGAGACGTGTGGAGGGGTAACACTTCCTTAGTTTGAGCCTCTATCCTAGAGGCTCATGTTTAGATCTCAGCTCTAGAACTTACTGGGTGTGACTTGAAGCAAGTTAAGGAATCTCTCTTTTTCTAACCTGTATCCTGAGGATCATGATACCTATATTTTGAGGTTGTTTTGAGGATTCAATAAGTTAATACATGAGTAGAATCTAGAAACCTGGTAATTGTCTTAAAACTAATATGAGTTTGCCAGCCCAGTAGCCCTAGGGTATTAGAGCTGAAGGGCAGCCCAGAAGTTCTGAGTCCTGGCTTCATAGCAGGGCAGGTTTTACAGAATTCCTTCAAGGATTCTGGTGTAATTTTCTGTGACTCTGTAGGTTGTGAGAGCTCCCAGAGGATTCTAGTGGGTAGCCTTGTTTGAGAACATGGATCTAGTACCGCCATTCATCTTGCAGGTCAGGGAATTGAGACTGAAAAGTGAGTTCCACAAAGATACATAGCTATTGTTTGAGGAGCTAGAATTAAAATCAGGTCTCCTGACCATGCCCTGGAGTCTTTCCTTCTACGTCTCAGTCTCTTCTTTGTTTGAGTGAGTAAGGATGAAGTAGTAGGTAAGCAGGTCAAGACACCAGATCTAGGTTTTACCTGAATTTGTCCAGTGACAAGCATGTCTTCCTTCTAATTAATCTGCACCTAATAATGCCTTCTCTTCCCTTCGCTTTATAACCAGGGTAGCATGGGGTCCTGGAAATAAATGGTAGAAGGAAAGAAAACCTAGTAGATATCCAGCAGCTTCTATAAGTCAAATTTATTGTAGATGCTTTATTATGGTTGCTTAGTTTATTTGCTAACCCTAGGAAGCAACCCTAGGAAGTTGGTATTTTTAGTTCTGTTTCAAAATGTTGAAAGAGGCTCAGATGGATTTGGTCAGGTGCTCAGGGTCTCACAGTTGATAAGTGAATTGTGCTTAGCTCATAACTTTCCAAAGCCAATATTCTGTCAGAGTCCACCAGAATGTACGTGCCACAAAGGCAGGGGTTTTAAACATCTGTTTGTTTTTTCTCCTGCTATTGCTTACAATACTGATAGCACATAGTAGGTACTCAATAATTTTGTTGAATTGATGAGTGAGTGACACCAAACTATACAGGCTGTCCTAGTCTGTTCTTGCATTGCTGTAAAGAAATACCTGAGACTAGGTAATTTATAAGAAAGGAAGTTGAGTTGGCTCATGGTTCTGCAGGCTGTACAGAAGGTATAGTGGCATCTGTGACTGGGAGGCCTCATGAAGTTTCCAATTGTAAAGGAAGGCAAGGAGGGAGCAGGCACATGACAGTGAAAGCAGGAGCAAGAGAGAGAGTGGGGAGATGTTACACACTTTTAAATGACTGGATCTCATGAGAACTCACTATCATGAGGACAGTACCAAGGGCGATGGCGCTAAAGCATTCGTGAGAAACTGCCTCCCCTCAAGACCCAATCACTTCCCACTGGGCCCCACTTCCAACATTCGTGATTCCATTTCAATATGAGATTTGGGCAGGGACACGCATCCAAACTACATCACAGGCCTTAAGACCTGGAGACTAGAGATTTTTGAGTCCAATAAAATATACAACATAGAAGAAAAATTTTCCAATTTAATATTTTGTAATCCACTAGCTTTCAAAACATCTGCAAGGGAGCCCAGTATATTTAAAACACCTCCTCCAAGGTGTATGATGCCAGGTGTTGTATATAAAGTGAAAGCAATATTCTAAGAATATGAGAAGTGTGTATATATGTGTGTGTGTGTGCTGTTACATTGTTAAGGGTATTTTTTTGAAGTTGTAGTCAAGGGGAGAAAAAGCAGTTATAGCTAGCAATTGTATTTTTTGTTTTGTTTTGTTTGAGACTGAGTGTCTGTCACCCAGGCTGGAGTGCAGTGGCATGATCTTGGCTCACTGCAACCTCTGCCTTCCAGGTTCAAGCGATTCTCCTGCCTCAGCCTCCCTAGTAGCTGGGACTACAGGCACGTGCCACCATGCCCAGCTAATTTTTTTGCATATATATAGCTTTAATAGAGATGGGGTTTCACTGTGTTAGCCAGGATGGTCTCAATCTCCTGACCTCACGATCCACCCTCCTCGGCTTCCCAAAGTGTTGGGATTACAGGTGTGAGCCACGGCACCCAGCCAGCAATTGTGTCTTACAGAGCAGTTATCCCCAACCCCCAGTCCACAGACTGACAGACTGGTACTGGTCCATGAACCAGGGCCACACAGCAGAAGGTGAGCGGCAGCAGGGCTGGGGTCGGGGGTGAGTGAGCATTTCTGCCTGTGCTCTGCCTCCTGTCCGATCAGCAGTAGCATTAGATTCTCATAGGAGCATGAATACCACTGTGAACTGAGCATGTGAGGGATCTTGGTTGTGAGCTTCTTATGAGAATCTAATGCCTAATGTTCTGAGTGGAACAGTTTCGTCCTGAACTGTCCCCCTCCAGAGTCCATGGAAAAATCATCTTCCACGAAACTGGCTCCTGGTCCCAAAAAGGTTGGAGGTCGCTGTTATAGAGTGCTCCAGCACACAGAGCCCAACATGAGATGTGCCTAGGGAGAGAAGCTGACTCTGGGCATTTGGGAAGTTGGGATAGGCAGATTGCTTCTCATCTCACTGGGGCAGAGCTCATCTGCAGGCTCACTAATATCCTTACATCCACCGCTTTCCAAATCACTGCAACTTGCTCAGAAATGTACCTTTCTCATTCCTGCCTTTTCAGGATATGGCTCACGTAGGCACCCCAGAAATGCCTGCTGAGTGAAATGATGATGTGTCCCTATAGAAATGATAGTTTTCTCTGCAAATGCACATGCCTCAGGAATTGCAAATCTATGATCTTCCCCAAAGAATAACCTCTGGTTCATTTTGGATTGAGTCAGGATGTAACTAATTTCGCTACTTTTACAGTTTATCACATCCTTGCTTCATCCTTGCTCTGAACAGTCAGCTAAGATATTATCTCCATGTTGCAAGTAAAGCAAAGTAGGCTCAGAGAGCTTGAACAATCTTCCCAAGGCCACTCAGCCAGGAAGTGGGAGCAGAAGGATGTCAGTTCTGGTCTACTAAACTTCAAGATGCAACCAGTTCTGAGCAGTAAAGGACTAACCTTGGGCAATAAAAGGTTTGGGCCTTGACTGTCTCCTGGGAGATCACCTCTAAGCACCTGGAATATGTTTTTTTTTTTGAGATGGAGTCTCGCTCTCCCATCGCCCAGGCTGGAGTGCAGTGGCACGATCTCGGCTCACTACAACCTCCGCCTCCTGGGTTCAAGTGATTCTCCTGCTGCAGCCTCCCATGTAGCTGGGACTACAGGCATAAGCCACCATGCCCAGCTAATTTTTGTACTTTCAGTAGAGACAGGATTTTACCCTGTTGGTCAGGCTGGTGTCTCTAACTGCCGACCTCAGGCAATCCCCCTACCTGGGCCTCCCAAAGTGCTGAGATTACAGGCATGAGCCACCATGCCCAGCCCATTTCTATGCTAATAATGTTATTTATCATGGAGACCTTGGGCCACAGAGTATGGGCCGGACCTCTGGAAGGACTGAAGGCTAAGGTCAACCATGTGGGCAAGCAGTCAGGTCTATGGAATCAACCCAGACACCAAGGTTCAAGCAAGCTCCTTTTGTGTTCAATCCTCCGTGCATGTTGCCATGTATCATTGCTGGAAGGAGTGTGTGTTGTCCATGAGACTTTCCCAGGAGGCAACAACCAGAGTCTTGCACCTGGAACTCTCCCAGACCTTCCTGTATGTACCTTTTCCTGTTGTTAAATTTAATCTGTAATCTTTTCTCTATAATAAACCATAACTAAGTCTCACAGCTTTGCTGAGTTCTGTGAGTCCTTCCAGTACATTACAGTGATGAGCTCCTGCACTCCCAACTTTCCATAGTTTTTCTCTGCAACCCTGATGTGAGGGACAACAAGAAGGACTAATGGGGGACAGCTTACTGTCCAAAGGCCAAAGGGTGTGGTTTGGAGATCTGACCCCTCCAAATCTCAGGTTGAAATTGAATCCCCAGAGCTAAAGGTGGAGCCTAATAGGAAGTGTTTGGGTCACAAGGGACAGATTCCTCATGAACATCTTGGTGCCATCCTCATGGTAATGAGTGGGTTCTTATTCTGTTAGTTCTGGTGAGAACTAGTTACTTGGACGAGCCTGGCACCTCCCTCCCCTTTCTCTCTCTCTGGCTTTCTCTCTGGCCATGTGCTCTCTGTACCCACCAGCTCCCCTTCACCTGCCACCACAAGTGGAAGCAGCCTGAGGCCCTAAGCTGGAAGCAGATGCTGGCACCATATTTTTTGTACATCTTGCAAAACTGTGAGCCAATAAGCCTCCTTTCCTTATAAATTACCCAACCTCAGGTTTTTCCTTATATAAATAACAACACAAATGGCTTGGGATGAGGCCAGACCGAGTGGCTGCAGGTTGTGACCAAGGCGTGGGTGTGGGGTGAAAATGACTTTCCAAATAAAAAGAAGCTTGAGCCCAGTGGACAGCATGTCTAGCTTCCCTTCTTTGCTCTATCAGTAGCAGGGTATAGGCCAAGAGACCTGTCCACCATCGTTGCCTGAGAATCAATCCCAGCATGTAAATACTGAGATCCTTTCTGCTGTGTCACATGCTGTAAAAGTGAAGTGGGTTTCCTGTCAAGTTACCAGTCATCACAGTGTGTCCCTCTCTTCTGCTCCCTCCCCACTCCTCCTTTTTCTTTCTTTTATATTTGAGGCCAGTCTAAAGTGTATGGACTTTACTGTTTTAGAATTAGGACAGTTTCACAGGACTGGGATGAGGGGAACTTGGTTCTGTCAATAACTCTGATACCTGGATTTTCTCCAAGAAATGAATTTCTTGGTCACCCATCTGCTGCCCCCAGACAGCATGACATTACATAACCTTACACAGATATTTATCACCTAAAACCTGCAGATGAGGGGGCCAGGACTGCCTAGGATTCCCGTGTCCCAGAAGACTGCATCATTCTTCCGGGCAACATTTGGAGCCCTTCTTGATCTTGGTTTTTATTTTTTATTATTTCCTCAGCTCTACGGAGATAAAATTGACAAATATAAAAGTATAGATATTTAAGATGTGCAGTGTGATGTACAAAGATTTGTATACATTGTGAACTGTATACCACAGTCAAGCTAATTAACATATCTATCACCTCACATTGTTTCCACCTGGGACAACAGGCACGAAGCTACGTGACATTATGTTAAGTGAAATAAACCAGAAACAGAAAGACAAGTATAAACTCTCTTCTATGGGGAATCTAAAAACATTAAACTCCTAAAAGCAAAGAGTAGAATGGTACTTGCCAGGGTGTGTGAGAAGGAGGAATAGAAAGATGATCAAAGGGTACAAAGTTTCAGTTATCGGATGAGAAAGTTCTGGAGATCTAACGGGCAGCATGGTAGTTAGAGTTAATAATACTGTATCCTGTAGTTGACATTTGTTAAGAGAGCAGACCTAAGTCTTCACTGCACACACACACACACACACACACACACACACACAGATAGAGAGAGAGAGAGAGAGAGAGAGAGAGAGAGAGAGAGAGAGAGACTGATCTTGGTTTTAACCTTGGCCGCATGTTAGTGTTCCTGTGGGAGTTCTTACAAAGTCCTGATGCTCCTCTCCATCTCCAGAGATTTTGATTTAATATTGATGGGTGCTGGCACAGTAGTTCCTATAAGCCCCGCAGGGGTTCTTTATGTGCTGGTGTTTGAGAACCACATTTTGCAGCTTCATCCCTGGTTGCTGCCCTCCCACAGACACTGTGCCTTTTCCTGTCTACATAGCCTTCATCCTTGTCTACCTGGTGCACTCTTCCTTCTTTGTCTACCTGGTGAGTACTGGTTCACTTTTTGTGACCTGACTCAAGTGTTGCCTTTTTAAATCTTTCTAGGCTGTCTGATGCCAGGCAGAGGTGATTGCTGCCTCATCTGTGTTCCTATAACACTTTCCACACATTTGAAAATTCTACAGCATTACAGAGTCTTTTGTTTATCAATCTGTTCACTTGAGAGTTGGGACTTCACCATAGTAATCTTTGTCTCCCTTTCACCTGGTATTGTCAGTGTCTGGTGTGGGATAAGCACTTGGTGAATGTTTAGTTTGATTAAATAGAGGTGCTCAAAATAGCTATCATGTCATTGAGGCTGAAATAGCTGTTTCTTACAAGGCTGGTCTCTCTGCTTAGCTGTTACAGTTACTGCTTGGCAAACCAACGTGCCTCATTTGTGCAAATGCTGTATCCCCACTTGAGTGTTGAAGTATTTTGTTAATTGCATGATGGCCTGTGGCCACAGTGTGTTGTTTTGTAGTATACCAAGCCAGAATTTAAAACCAGGATTGTAAGGCCTATACTCTGTGGTCTGCAACAAGTCTGAGTATATACAAATGCTAAAATGAGTCCAGGAACTCCATAAATGTATACAAAAACCCAGAAGAGAGATTCTGTCTTGCAGTCTTCCCTAAGGTGCTATGATTTTAAATTAAGGACAAAATCCATTATCTAATTGTAATGTCTCTTTTTTTTTCCTGTTGATAGAAAGTTTCTACTACAGTGTTTTTCTGTGAAAAGGAACGGGTGCTGGAGAGCTAAGCTGGGCAGGAGGCAGGAGGGACTGTCTGCAGCAATCAGCAGGTGTGTACTGATGGCTAGGCTCCTAATGAGGGCAGTGGAAGAGGTGGTTGCTTTTGGTAGGGCCCATTCCGATTGCTCATTGCCTGGAAATTTTCAACTGTAAATATTTTCAGTGTTGTTCCTGTCAATAGGTTCTTGGAAGTACTGTTTGAGACATGAGGACACAAGAAGCAACATGTTAATCAACAAAGCTAGTGTTTAGTCTCCTTCCGTCTGATGAATCTGAGCCATTTGGTGACAGACATGGGTCACATGGAATGCAAGGCACACAGGAAACAGTCCCTGAGTAGTCCCTGAGTAGCCCGTGACTTCCTGGACGGCAGAAGGAATGGAGGTTGGGCCAATGCTGGGCATCTCTGAAAGATGATCATGGACCAGAATCTGAGTGGGTTCACTGGTTAACATTCCCGTTGCCTACTACAACACAGTCACCCCAGATAAAAGTTTTTTCTCTCTTAGGTAACTGAGTATGTAAGCAGCCAAGTATATCATGTCAGGCTAATATGGAAGTTCTTATTGCTCTGCCAATGTCAACATGCATTTTTCACCTCGTGGTCTGATATGGTGGTTTAATATAGATAATGATCTAACATAGATAGTGGGAGCTGTGGCTCCCACTATCAAGTCCACATTCCAGCCAATAGGAAGTCAAGAAGAGAAAGGGACGCTAGGCTTATTGTATGCCAAGGGCCTGACTTAGAAGATACAACTCAGCATTTCTACTGCGTACAATTGACCAGAATATAGGCACGTGTCTAGACCTAGCTTCAAGAGAAATTAGGAAACCAACTCTTTGGCTGAACGGCTGTATGCTCAGCAAAAATATTTATCATCTGGGAAAAGAGATATTGGGGAAATAACCAGCCATCTTTGTCTCATAGATGTTTTCCTAGCTACTGCCCAAACTCAGAAAAATAGTGAAATTCCAGATGTACTTGAGAGTAAATTCAGAAAAAGACACATCTCCATATCTTAGATGCCATCTCAGAACAAGGATGCAATAGTTGATGTTAAACATATTAGCATTCTGAGGTTGCCTAGAAAATCTCAGCGTCCATAAGCAACATTCCCTGTGTGATGCATATATCATACAATGTTTAATGTTAATTTAGCTTCTTAATATAATTTTGTGGTGGGAATGTTTGCCCAATATTCCCCAGAGTACCAGGAAGGTAGTGTGTGTGTGGGAGAGGTGCAGGCAGGAGGAAGATTGTATATTTCCATAAAATTAATTACCTGGAAGAAGACATCAAAATTGCACGAATGGAGATGCTTTATGTATAATTAACAGTTCCTATTTTTAAAAAAGCTTCATGATTTTATGTTTGTGTATAAATTTTTTTTGTGTATATATATATGTGTGTGTGTGTATATATATATATATATATATACACACACACACACACACACACACATACACTCACCTATACTTAACATGATCCTTGATGTAGTCATGTGATGTAGTTAGGGAAAGCGTCATTTCCATTTTATAAAAATTTGGTGATTAGATCTTGAACTTATAGCTGGAGCCTGCAGTAATAATAAATGAAACTGCTTGGTGGTGAGAGGTGTCTTAGAAGCATAGAAAGGTAATTTTTATGTGGAAGGAATGTAAATGTGTGCAGCGAGAGGATGGACTGTAGTGGTTTTAAAACAGGTCCGCAAATTCTTTGGCATTTCTCTCATCAAAGGATGGAGTCCAATTCTCCTTCCCTTGACTATGGGCTGACCTTAGTGACTCCACAATAAAGAGAATGTTGTGGCAGGGACCCATCAAGATTTTCAACATTAGGTCATAAAAGGCTATGTAGTCTCTGCCTGACTCTCTTGTGATGCTTACTCTTAGAAACCAACTGCCATGCTGTGAGGAAGCCCAAGATGCATGGAAAGGATCTGGTATGTGTTTTGGCTACAGTTCCTGGCATGGTCTTAGTCAATAGCCTGCATGAACCAAGAGATATGTGAACCAGTCTTCCTAATGACTCCAGGCACAGACACTGTTGGGCTTCAGCTGCCCGAGAAACACTAAGTGAGAACCACGTGGCTGAGCCCAGTAAACCCTCTGACAAGGAGATGATAATTAATGATTATCATTCTATGCCCAGGAGATTGGGGTGGTTTGTTTCACAGCCATAAAAAAAAGAAACATATTTGGAAGCTCAGAAATAGTGGAAGATGTGGCATGCCAGGGATAACATCCGTTGGCAGTCAAGGTTACACAACTGGCCAAGTGACAGAAGGAGGGTTTGAACCTCCATTTTATGATATTTGTCTCAGATATTTTTCCCACTTCTCAAAAGTTTCCTTCTTTGAATAGCTATTTAAAACTAGAACTCATTTGAGTTTCATTTACAGTACTTTTGGAATAAACCAAAGGTATGGTGGATACTGCAAGCAGCAATGGCAAGCATTCTAGAGATTTTGTTTTTCTCACACGTATACACTAGGCACCAGAGTGTGCACGCATACACCTTTGTCCTTGCCATACCTAAGTTACTCTCCTGCCCTTGATAGTCACAAGATATTGGCCTGAAACTTTCTCTCCTTTCAATTAGAATTGCATATAATTAGACATGCCTAGTAAGTACTGTGACTTAAGGCCAAATGCTCTCATCTTTTCAACCATTTCACATGTGTCATAGTTTTCAGATTGTTTTTACTTTAGGATTATGTTTGCTGAGTCCTCTTAAAATCTGTGTACACTGCTCTAAGGATGTGGCATATAATATGTGCTTAATTATATGTTCAATTAAATTGAAGTCTGACCAGCACCAGGAAAAGCAGCACCAGGAAAAACACTTTCCTCACTTCAAATACTTTTATTAATGCTGTTCAAATTTCATAAATAATTTAAAGCTAACATCTTAGTGCTGACATGTTGACTATATATTTGTAGGCAAAGCAATAGTCAATAGCCTAATTAATTACTTCACATGCTCTGATGTCTCATCACATAGTAGATGAATTTTTAATCGTTTTTTTATTTGTTCATCAAGGGCTTGCTTTGTGCTAGGGACTATGCCAACATCTTCACATATCTGATCTTACGCTATCTTCTCAGATAGAAGAGTAGACAAGAATTGTTTTTATCTTCTCAGCATCCCTTCCCCCACCCCCACCCCCCCTTGTTTTTGGTAAAAGCATCACAATTTTTCTCTGGTTAAGTACCTTTTCCTCATTGTTTTTGGATGTATTCATGGTGTGAGTGTTCATCCAGGTCCTCTGCAAGAACTCCACCTGACCCTGCCAACACTAGCCAAGGAAATAGGCACTGATCCAGGTTAATTTGTTCAGATTCTTTCATGAGAATGGAAACTTGAGCAGAGCCTTACAATGATGGCAGGCACTGGAATTTGAGCATACAGCAGTTATGTCCTGAAAATGTGCTCATTAGTTTTTGCAGCCACATCCATCTCCACTGGATGGGGTACATTTTTAGTACCTAGAGCAATTCCAGGTAATGGAGGCACTCAAAAATTCTTGTGGAATGGACAAGCAAATGAATGAACCAATGCTCAGAGTATCCCTGGTTCATGTATTGTCCAAAGCCTGGTTATCCAAATCTTTCTTTAATTTGCTGAACTCCGGGAATGTTTCCATTAAGTTAGGCAGAGTCTATTTCACCTGTTTTATAGCCAGGATACTCTAAACTGATACAAGTGGATGCCATTTGATATTGATAGGGCTTTATTTATTTATTTATTTTTTGTCATAGAAAAGGAGGTATAGGTATTGTCTACACAATCGACCCTTGAGCAACACAGATTTGAGCTGTGTGGGTTCAGGTATAGGCAGATTTTCTTCTGCCTCTGCCACTCTGAGACAGCAAAAACCAACCCCTCCTCTTCCTCCTCTTCAGCCTACTGAACATGGAGGTGATGAGGATGAAGACCTTTATGATGATCCACTTCCACTTAGTAAAGAGTAAACATTTTTTCTTTATAATTTTCTTAATAACATTTTACTTTCTCTAGTTTACTTTATTATAAGGATACAGTATATTAATACATATAACATATAAAATATGTGTTAATGAACTGTTTATGTTATTGACAAGGCTTCTGGTTAATAGAAGGCTATTAGTGTTTAAATCTTTGGGGAGACAAAAATTGCATGTGGATGTTGGACTGTGCAGGATTTTGGAGTCAGTGCTCCTAACCTCCGTGTTGTTCACGGACCAACTGTGTTTACTATTTGTTGGAGCCTCTGTCCCACTTGTCCCTGTCATGCATTATCTCATTTGTCCTTCTCTGTTGAATGTTCCATAATTGCACCCTATCAAACATGGATGTTACATACTAAGTTATCTTTTGGGAATCAATGTCAATATAAAAAAATAAAGAAATGTCAATGTCAAAAAAAAAAAAAAAAAAAGGAAAAATCAGCTTGTACCTAGTATGTTAGCCTGGAAGCACAATACTCTGACATTTTCAGTGGGGTGTCATAGTGGGGGGTCTACCAATATTGGCATTTGAGCTTCCTATTTCTACTCTAGAAGTGGAGATGGAAATCAAATAAAACCAAACCAGCAGACTAGTATAGCACAGGACAGTGTCATTCACCATTTAGTAAACAATCAAGTACTTATTGTAAATATGGAACTTGCATTGGGGATTGGTCTGGAGCAGATGGGGACAAGTGGAAGTAACAGAGTGATTGCAATGATTACAGGGAGGGTTACAGAGGCAGGAGCCTGGGCACTTTTTGAGGAAGGAATCATTGGAAGTCATCTGTTCACTTGGTCTTTAGGAGATCTGAACTCAAAAGGTGGTTAGAATTTCTGGTAATGGATAGCTCATTACCAAACACCTCTTTAGGCAGACTGATATTTAGAAAGATATTTTTTCATAAGTTATTCATGCTGTGACCTCCTCCTGAAATGGCTTACTTCATAATCTTTCTCTCTCTGGGTCTTTCAGGGCCCAACAAAAAAATCAAAAAATTTGTATCGGGGTTTCCTCTTCTCTGATTTCTAAGAAGACAAATTGCATAGTGCAGGGCAGGAGACAAAGGCGCTGGCTTCAGACAGAAAACATTGTGAGTCCAGGCTCAGATGTTTTATATGCTGACATGATACTTAACGTTCCTTAGTCTTAGTTATCCTGTCTGTAATATGGGGATGATGGTGATAATAACAATAATACCTTTCAGGGTGATGGCCAGGGTTAGAGAGGTGTGTCTAGCAGCTGCCATATCATGGGACCTTGATAATTGATAGCTATTTATGGGATATTGATAATTGATAGCTCTTTTGTATCAGTGCCACCATCCAGCATAACCTCATTCCTTAGGATTCTTTTAATGGCATCATATAAGTTGTAGTCATTGCAACTTTTACTAGACTGACCTTACTTCCTGATTTCGTCTCTATCTTAAGTCATAGCTGTAGTTACATCTATATGTATCTTAATTTCCCCAGTTCCTAGATGGCAGAGATTAGTTTTAACAGGTATCGTGCAAATGTACCCAAAAAATGAACGCCAAACAAAATAAAAAATAAAAAGAGATATCTTAAAATGATTTTTAGCTCTACCGGTTTTGTAGTTTTATAAGGTTTTAGCAGGTAAATTAAAGCTTATTTTTATGCTTTTTAATTTTGCTTCCATAGAGCACTCCTAATAGATTCTTTTCCATGACATCATTTTTTAATATGCACAAACATCACTTCATTTGATCTTCTTGGTTCCTCTACAAGGCAGATATTATTGGCATTTCCTGATCATAGTTCATGAACTGAGGCGTCAGGAGGCAACGGACCTTCCCAGTCGTAGCGTGGTGTACTGGGAAGCAGGCATGAGCACTGATGTCTGCGCTCTGCCCTCTCTCCTGAGCTGGGCTGACTCCCTCAAGAAACTCCTAAGAGATAATGGATGTGAAAATCCTCTACAGACTCCAGAGTGGAATATGAATGTAGGGGATTATTGCTATTATTTCTAGGGCAGGCAAGCTATAACCTCTTGTGGAACCATTTATCAACCAGGAAATCCTGTTGCTGTTCACTGCATTGTACCCCTGTGACCCAAAAGATAATGTATTTCCCAATGTAGTTAACTTAATACTATGGGCTGACCTGTACCTTGAACTGAGCTGAGCGAGTAATATTTAAATGCAGAGCCTGACAGCTCATAACCCACGGTGGCTTACTCCCCCTGTGGCAAGCAGCTGAGCCAGGGAGGGAAGAACTGTGGAATGCAGGGGATGAACAAGGAGGGTGGGATGGTGTTCCTCCTAAAACAACCCATGGCTTAGATTTGTTTTTGATAGTTTGATGAAAGGAACATCTTTGTTCCTTTTGATTATCAAGAGTGCTCCTTGGGCTACCTCACACAGACACACTTGGATTGTCAATTTCAGCTGCTCTCATACTGGGTCAGAACCATTCCATGTTGATTTAAGAACCCAGTGGGGGATCATCTGACTGGCATTTGATATCATGGTTCAACAGCCTGCTGGATCCTCCATACACCTGCAAAAAGGAAAATGCTTGCTGGACACTTCTGCAGGCTAGAGGCAGTGGGGAGGGGAAGGGAGGGGTTTTTCTGCTTTAATCTCTTAAATACAGAGCTGAAAGTACAATTGAGTCATACAATTAAGAGTATGTTTAAAATAGAAGGGAGTTTAGACACCAGTGCAAAGACCCTAATTTTATAGACAAGGAAATAGAGACTCAGAAGGGCGAGCAATTTGCTACACAACTTGATGCCTAAATTTACCAAATTAGATGAATGATTCAACTAAATCAGTTAGATGAGACATTTCTTATTCCAGTTTCCAATTCTTTTTGCTCTATCATGCTGCCAACTACTAAGCGTGACATCTGCCCATGCCCATGTCGAAGTGACCAAAAAGGGCAGTCCTTAGAGAATTATTTTCTCTTCTGTGTTCTAATTACCATCAATCAATCAATGAACAGATATGAGCTTTACTCTGCACCTGACACAGAGCTTGGAGCTGTAAAGGGGAATCTAAGATGTTCTCAGTGAGGTGACAACTTCAAGTCATGCTAAGATAAACCGGGCATGGTGGCTCACACCTGTAATCCCAGCACTTTGGGAGGCCAAGGCAGGTGTATCACTTGAGGCCAGGAGTTCGAGACCAGCCTGGCCAACAAGGTGAAATCCTGTCTCTACTAAAAATATAAAAATTAGCCAGGCAGGGTGGCAGGCACCTGTAATTACAGCTGTTCAGGAGTCTGAGGCAGGAAAATTGCTTGATCCTGGGAGATGGAGGATGCAGTGAGCCAAGATCGCACCACTGCATTCTAGCCTGAGTGACAGAGTGAGATTCTTTCTCAAAAAAAAAAAAAAAAAAGGTAAAAGATAAAAAACATATTAAAATAGTGACCAGCTACCGGTATAATCGTTGAATAATGAGTAGAACACACTATATTATTTGGGTATTAATTTAGGCCATTGCTTCTCATGTTTTTCAAGGTTGATACAAAACCAAAAAAAGTGCTTTGTTTCTGGACCTTTGGGTAGAGAGGGCAATAAGCTAATCATGACTGCTTCTGTATGAGTTCTGAACCAAGTAAAAATATAGCCCCAGGAACCAGATAATAATTCTAAGGAAGTCAGTTTCATTGTCGGCAAAGCTGGAGTTGGACAGTTGAGCTTGGCACCATGGCTGAAATGGACCACATTACCCATTTTCCCTCCCTGGGAAAAAGCATATCCCAGGGAGGCAGGATGCAGAAGATAGCTCACATGTGACCCTGATGAAGACAAAGGTGGGAGTTAGAGAAGACACAGAGTTTGGGCTCCAGAAAGGGAGAGGGAAAGAATAAAGGGAGAGATGTGTTGTCCTGTCCTAGTGAGACAAGCCTCACCTCCTGTGAGAAGTGGAAAGAAGGACAAGGAGAGGATGAACCTTCCTATTGTAATGGCCAATGAAGGATCATGCAGAGAGGAAGACAGGGTCTCCTATAACTTTAAGAAACAAGAGTGAGTTCAAGCAAAATGCAGACACAAACCTATTGAGTAGGTTGTGGAATCTATGCTGCAGAGATGGAGAGAAGATATAGGATCCTCCAGTTTTGTTTTTTATTTTAATTTTATTCTTGCCTATGGTAATATACATATAATAGAAAATGTACCGTCTTGACTCGTTTTTAGTGTACAGTTCATTTGGATTAAGTATATTTCCATTGTTGTGCAACCAATCTCCAGAACTTTTTCATCTTGTGAAAGTGAAACTCTGTATTTATTAAACAGTAACTCCCCATTCCTCATTTTCCTTAGCCCTGGTAACCATCAGGTCTCTATAAATTTGACCACTCTATGTACCTCTTATAGGTGTAATCACACAGTATTTTGGGGTGGGGGGTACTGTCTTATTTCACTTAGCATAATGTCCTCAAGTTTCATAGATTTTATAGCACGTATTTTCTTCTTATTTGAGGCGGAATAAAACCACATTGCATGAACATGCCACATTTTGTTAATCCATTTGTCCATCAGTGGACATGTGGGCTGCTTCCACCTTTTGGCCATTGTGAATAACACTGTTAGAAACATGGGAACATAAGTCTACAAACATCTCTTCAGATCTTGCTTCCAGTTATCTTGGATATGTACCCAGAAATTGAATTGTTGGATCAAGGGCCCTTAATTTTGACAAAAAAGGCTTGATGTTCTCAAAAGATTAAGTAGAAGTTGGAGATGAGACATCTACAGGTTTGCAGAGTAAGGATGGATGTGCTGCTTTTCCAGGGGATGAGCGACCAGGTGTTTTTTGTTGTTGTTGTTTTTGAGACAAGGTCTCACTCTGTCACCCAGGCTAGAGTGACATGATCTCAGCTCACTGCAACCTCTGCCTCTTGGGTTCAAGTGATTCGCATGCCTCAGCCTCCCAAGTAGCTGGGAATACAGGTGTATGCCACCATGCTCAGCTAATATTTGTGTTTTTAGTAGAGATGGGGTTTTGCCATTTTGGCCAGACTGGTCTCAAACTCCTGAGCTCAAAGGATCCACCCACCTCAGCCTCCCAAAGTGCTGGAATTACAGGCATGAGCCACCATGCCGGCTGTGACAAGGTTTTAAATAGTAGTAAGGAAGGGTTAGGGAGGCAGTATGGTCCTTACTATGGAGTAGCCTCCAGAGGCTATGGAAAGAGCCTGTGGCCTTGACTAGCGTGAGAGAAAGAGGGAGAAGGAGTCCTGCCTCTCTTCAGATGGCAAAAGATGAAAATGTGGTGAGGACTAAAATTTGTACCCGGGAGTGTGTTTTGTTTTTAATTCTTATTCTAAATTGGGTATACATTTGCTTGTAAGTGAAGAGTAGGGATAGAGGGATGTAAAATATCTTTTGTTTAACACAAAGAAAGGAGGGGTCCAGGATGGTTCTAAATATTTCACAGTGCACAGGATGCCCCCACAGCAAGACTGAAAAGTGGGATTTGTTATGTTTTCTGCTGAAGGTAGAGTCTAATTTACTTTTTACAAATACCTGCTAAGATGCCTATTCCTGTCTTATTTTATTGATTAGGCATGTGAGGGGTGGCTGGCCTGAATGATTTAACTGACTGCCCAGAGATTTAGTGCTAAGATCAGGTGTCCTCACTCCTAAGATTATTTCCTGTTGTTTGCACCTTGAAGGGTTAGATAAAAAAAGGTCACTGAGGATCAAAGTTACCAATATAGAAGGAGAAAGAATGAGTAACATCCTGTGCTCGCTGTTCTGGGTGAGCACTATTCTGGGACCAGCTCTTTACTGCAGTTCAGTAAACTGAAATTCAGAAAACCAAATAGCCTGCGAAAGGTCCCATTTGAACTCAGGCGTATTTTCAACTGGGCTCTCATCTTTAAAACTCACTGCTCCTTTTTAGAAAATGAGTGATTAAAAAATTGGTTCGAAAGCTTCAATAACAAGACAGTAATATCTAGACACTCCGGCCTTCTGTTTATTCACTGAAAATAGTATTTTGAGTGCCTACTCTGTATCACTTGCTGTGCTATGGGCTGAAGATACACTGGTCCTCTAGACACACTCTCTGATCAGTTAAGCAGGGTGGGGCAGGTAACTAAAATGCCGTTGTCTTACACTCCAAATATCCCATAGACACTGTGTGTTTATGTGTAAGTGTGTGTGTCTGTGTGTGTGTGTGTAAGACAGCTCCCTAGTGTTTTGATGACTGAGCAATTTTTGCTTCTTTTCTTCAGCTGTTTACCTGCAACTTCTTGATCTCAGGCATTTTGATGTGTCTGTGAGGATGATCAAGGGGCAATTCTGAGCGCTGCACCGTATTAGGCAGCAGAGGTGCTGTGGCTGGACAAAGCTTGTGGGCCTGTGTCCCTTCCCTGAAACTGAATGCTTTCCCTTAGGGGAATAGGGCAGTGAAAAAGAAAACAAGCACTGTTTCTTTTCTTGACTCACTACGCTTTACTTCTGGTCACCAAAATGTGTAAGTTTTTTCTCACCCACATTAAGGAATTCTCTTCTCAATGGGCGCTGACTGTGTCCTAATTTCACTCAACTCTGATGCTGTCTCTAGGTCTCTAGATACCATCAGATTCCAGCAAAAGGGGTAAGCTTCACAAGACTGCATCCCACTTCAGACGCCAATCTCAAGTAGTAGAGCCCCAAGTTATCCACAGCTCCTGTTTAACTTGGCTATGAATGAAATGAAAATATCGCACCCCAAAATATACTGCTTTGACATATTTTCAGATGGCTTTTCAGAGAGTACTTAAACAGAAGGATGTCTGAAAAAGGTGTCTTTCATAGGTGAGATTAGCATCTGGAGAAAATATCTGCATTGATGCTGCCAGGCTTTCTCTGAGGTCCTCCCCTTTCCAGGTCCAGAAAATATTAACCAAGAACCTGACACCTTTAAAAGTCTTGAAGAAACATTTACCATCTCTTCTGTTTGGGGGCTGCTACCTGTGAGGTTTCACCTACATAACAAAACCACCTTTGCTAGCCAGGCCTGTCTTTTCTCCCTCCCATAACCGATACTGTTATTATTACTGAATTTACCACCATAACCTGTTTTTGGCCATGCTCCAAACCTCCATTCTTTCTGTAACCTCAAGGTAGTAGATAAGCCGCTGTAACCAATTGCGGGGTTGGGGTAATTAATCATTCTGTGATTCTTCCCCCTGCATGTTAATAAATGTGTATGCCATTTCTCCTATTCATCTGCCTTTGTCATGTTAATGGAAAACACAAACTCTGTAAAAATATTTTTTAAATGTTAATTTCTAGACAATAAGAATGACCAAAGGCCTGGGAAGCAGGGTGCTCAGGCTCAGGGAGTACTGAGAAAGTGTGTCCAAGGCTGTTGGATTACAATTTGGTTTTATACCTTTTAGGGAGGTGAGAGTTATAGGAAAATATATAAATCAATATGTGGAGGATATACATTGGTTCACCCAAGAAGATGGGATATCTTGAAGTGGGGGCTTACGCCTTATGGGTTCAGAGATTCTTTGATTTGCAACTGGTTAAAGAAGTAAGACTCTGTCTAAAACTTGGATTCAGCAGAAAGAAATGTCTTAAGAGAAGGATTTATGTAGCAAGGTTGACAGGCTGTGGGTGTGACTTAACCCTTACCTTGTGTAGCCTTAGGTCTTGTTTGTAATTTGGTATCTTATTGCCACAAATAGTCTTTTTGTCAGCCTTATGATCTCTGTTTTAACATCAGTGCTGGTCCGTTGTTATGTCTAAACTCCAAAAAGGAAGAGGTACAATGAGATATGCCCAACCTCCTTTCCCTTTATGGCCAGGAACTCAATTTTTTAACATTTCTTTGGAGTCCCCTTGGCCAAAAGGGTGTCTGTTCAGTTGGTGGAGGGCTTAGAATTCTATTTTTAATTTACAATCAGTTGACTTTTAGTGAATCTTCAAAGAGCAAAGGGGAAGGTTTCTCTTGACCCCTAGAGCTCTCAATCAGAGGTTCCCATGACACCCTCATTGTGTTCAATCATTTGCTAGAACAGCTCACAGAACTCATGAAAATGCAACATATTGTATTACCAGTTTATTACCAAAAAATACAACTCAGGAACAGCCAGATGGAGGAGATGTGTAGGGCAAAGGATAGGGAAGGTGTGTGGAGTTTCTGTGCCCCTTCAGAGCAAGGCCACCCTCCTGGACCTCCACGTGCTCACTAAACAGAAGTTCTGTGAACCTCTTTCTTTTGTCTCTTTCTTGTGGGTTTTTTGGAGGCTGCATTACACAGGCATGATTGATTAAATCATTGGCTATTAGTGATCAATTCAACCTTCAACCCATCTACGCATCTTCCCTCTCCAGAGGTCAGAAGGTGGGGCTGGAAGTTCCAACCCTGTAATTATGTGGTTGGTTCCCCTGGCAACCAGACCCCATCCTGTAGTTGTCTCTGGGTTTTCCAATAATCACCTCATTCACATAAGCTCAGGTGTGTGTGAAAGGAGTTTGTAATGAGTAACAGTAGACTCTACTCTCATCCTTACTGCTCAGCTCACTTAGGAAATTCCAAGTGCTTTAGGAACTCCGCGCCAGGAACTGGATGAAGACCAAATACATACTCCTTTTTATAAATCACAATATCCTATGGAGTATTGAGGTTAAGCACATGGACTCACTGATCAGACGGGCCTGGGTTTAAATCCCCCATTTACTACCTATTTGGATTTGAACAAATGGCTTAACTTCATTGAGTCTCTGTGAAACTGTCTTTGCAAAGATCATGACAGTGGGGGAAATCTAGCACAGGTGACTCCATTTTGCCTCTAGCCTCACAGCCTGGCTGTCTTCGTTCATTGCTGGACATAGGCCAAGCTAACCACAGGAGAAATTTAGTGTATAATTTAACTTTGAAGCAAGGGATAACAGCAGCCCCTCCCTAAAACTGATCCCCTCTTTCTCTGGGGTGCTAAAACCACCTCTGTAAGACTAATAAAAGGCTACTAGATTAGGATTATGGGAGGAGCCTGAATCCTGCTAAAATGTAGTGATAGTTTCCATAATCCCTTACTGACCAGGAGTCATGTGGCCAGACGTCACAAGATTTGTGACTTCTCCAATCGTTACAATAAATAGCATCACTATTGGGGAACCTATGATTGATCTTTGAGCTATTTTTCAGACTTTTGCATTATGTCAACTGTTGACCCCACCTAGATGTGTGACTCATGATTCAACTTATCTTGTGGCTCCCCAATCCGGAAGCAGACTCAGTTCAGGAGGACTGTTTTCCACACCTCTATGATTGCACCCCAAGCCAATCAGCAGCAACCATCCCCCACACCCCTGCCCACCAAACTATCCTTGAAAAACCCTAACCTCTGAGCCTTCAGGGAGACTGATTTGAGTTATAACTCTAGTTGTTTCATGCGGCTGGACTCACATTAATTAAACTCTTTACTGCAAGACAATGGTCGCAGTGAACTGATTCGGTCTGTGCAGTGGTCAAGAAGAACCTGTTGGGTGATTACATCTGCTTCTTCATACGTAACGCAGAGATGTTCAGAGTTAAGACCATGTCAGGACACTTATGGAAGGCCTAAATGAAGGGATGTAAGGAGCGCTCCACTCCAGGGAAACTTGCATTGACACCATGGGGTCTGAGGTGGGCATGGAATAAAACGCTTAACAGAAATAGTACAAATACCAATTCCAGGGCCTTTAGCAGCAGTTTCATTCTCTGAGCCAACAGAGGAAGGGGCAGATGGAGCCAGTTGTGGGCATGGGAGGCGAGAATCAAGTGTCCAAGGTATCTTCAAGGACAGCAGAGGCATTGCATAGGGGCAGCCTGAGCAAGTCCACATTATAAACCTTCTTGAGACTGTCCAGAGGGTAGGGGACATGCATTCAGTCAAGTCTTGTCTTTCAGCATGATGAGTAAGCCAGAAAAACAGTGATGTCTTTTTTCACCCCAGGCCAGGGAAACCACAGTAAACGTAGGCAGCATGTTATGGCTGACTGAGAGTCAATGCTAGCAATTTCAGACCGATCCAACGTTATAAATTGACCCAAGGCTATTTCAGAGGCCCTGGGATAACAGTGGTAGAAAGTGAACCCAGAGACAGATGGGCAATGGCTTCAAATATTAGTTTCAACACTAAGTAGCATATTTGGAAAGTCACGTAACCTCTGAGCCTCAGTTTCCTCATCTATAAATTAGAAAAAATACTGTTTCATATGGTGGCTGTGGGTCTTAAATATAATTGAGTCTATAAAAGCAGTTTTCAAACTGTCAAGCCCTGTGCAGATTTGAGAGGTTGTTATGTTATTTCTAAGTAAGCAGTGCTACTGTGGATTTTAGTTTAGTGGAAAGAAACTCTACTAGTTCATGCTCTACGTGGTAGAATCTTTGAACCTTATATTCTCACTCATCAAACACCTTAAAGTGTGGAGGTGCCTAGAATGGCAGAAACAGAAAAATCTATCATCTAATTCAAAGCATCGTTTTCTTTGTGGCTGACTGGAAAGGGGGTGGAGAGCACTTCTTTTGTTGGGTTTTCGTAATTCAAGAGGGAAAAAGAAAGTTTGCAAATGAGAATGCAAATCTAGGAAGACATCCAGCCTCATGCCTGGCTTTAATAATTGCTCAAATAAGAAACTGTAGTATCCATCCATACCTCTCCACACATTCACTCACATATTTAGGGTCTAAGTTTCTGTTCAGTGTTACTGATGGAAAGATCCACCTTGGACTTATTCTATCACTGCTCTCTGTTTATTTTTCATTATTTTATCACTATTTGTTTTACTTCATTTGGGCTGCTATTACAAACTACCATAGAATGGGTGGCTTATAAAAAATATAAATTTATTGCTTATAGTTTGGAAGGCTAAGAAGTCCAAGATCAAGGTGCATGCAGATTTGCTGTCTGGGAGGGTCCATTTCCATCAGGAAATCCTTCTGATTCACAGAGGGCTATCTCCTCACTGTGACCTCCCATGGCGAAAGGGGAAGGGAGTCCTTTGGGGCTTATTTTATAAGGGCACTAATCCCATTCATGAGCTTGATGCTAATCTATGTCTAAAATCCACCTTCAAATACTATCACATCTGTGTTATGTCCCCCCTGCCCCGCATTTGGGATTATATTTTAACATATGAATTTTGGAGGTGCATCAACAGTCAGTCTATGGAATTATTTGAAATTATCTTACTGTTTTATTTATTTGTTTGGTTGATGACTATATTTTTGTGTAGTGAGGAGAACATGGAATGATCCCTGAGGTGGAGCAGGAAGGTGTCAAGAGAGGGGAAAAGGTGAAGGATTGCTGGAGGGTGCTCAGCAATCCATCTAGGAGAAAATGCAGAAGAACCTGTTAAAGGTCTTGCCTTACACTGGTGGCCTGGGGAACAACTTGCATTTGGAGAATTGAAGAAATCTTAAAATGCAAGCACATGAAGCCCTTTTCCCAAAAGCACTTAAAGTATCTAATACTTATTAAATATTTATGTGTGCATGTATTAGGCATTGGGCTCAACAGTCTACCCACATTATTCCATTGAGTTTTCACAGCAGATGTGTCCTATTGTATTCCCATTTTACACATGGAAAAACTGAGGCTCAGGGAATTGAAAGAACTTGCCCAGATTGGTAAGTGGTGGATCTGGGAAGAGAGGCTAGTGAGCCTGACTCAGAATTTGGTGCTTTAAACTATCATTGGAAATTGAACATGAATTGTCTACCTTTTCTGACAACTTCATCGAGACATGTAAAAATATTGGTGCTCCTCATGGATCTACACTGAGCCCACTTTTATTATTCTCACCTTACACACTTACTGTGGGGTTGATCTGTTATTTCCTCTTATCAACTTCCATGTTGATGTTTTTCAGCTTCATACTTCTATATCCAGCTACCTGCTGCTTTCTTTATCTGCTACCCTATTTAAACTTCAACTCAACTTATTCACAACTGAATTTACTCCTTTTTCTCCAAACCTTCTTTCCCTCAAATATTCCCTGCCATAGTAGAATGATGCCCTCAACCAGCCAGTTGCCCCAGGGAGAACCTGAAAATTATTCCTAAAATCTGCTGCATTAGACTGTTCCCGCATTGCTATGAAGAAATATCTGAGACTGGGTAATTTATAAAGAAAAGAGATTTAATTGGCTCACAATTCTGTAGGCCGTACAGGAAGCATGATGCTGGCATTTGATTGGCTTCTGGGGAGGCCTCAGGAGGCTTACAATTATGGCAGAAGGCAAAGAGGAGCAGGCATGTCTCATGGCAAAAGTAAAAAGCAAGCAAAGGTTGTGGGAGGGGTTGCTACACACTTTTAAATGACCAGATCTTGAAAGAACTCACTATCACAAAGATAGCCCAAGCCATGAGAGATCTACCCCATGATCCAAACCCCTCCCACCAGCCCCATCTCCAGCATTGGGGATTACAATTCAACATGAGATTTGGGTGGGGATAAATATGCAGACCATATCACCTCCCTCCCTCCCCATATCTTGGAATGTGTTCTTACTTAGTCTTGCTCCAATACATTTTGTCCATTCTGGTTGACATTGACTATTTATTATTTTTTATCATTGCAGCTGTTTTTAAACTGTTTTTCTTATCTCTATTATCAGCCTCACAAGTCTGTCTCATTTACAGCTACTAGAAGTTGTTTTATCAAAAATTAATAGTAAAATGCAAACCTCAAGGCACAGTGGCACTGTGGCTGGACCACAGGGCTGGTGCCACCATGCTGATCACCAGGAAGACTTTCTGTTGGCACTGGGATGACTCAGAGTCAGAGGAAGAAGAGGAGGACTCAGAGGAGGTTCAATTAAAACTGGAATAGACCAGAGAAGTACATAATATAAGGAAGAGATTCAATGGGTACTGTGGCCCTGCTGTTGGGAAAGAAGGTACAAGAAGAGACCACTCAGATCCCTTTCAGATGAAGACAGGTGATGTGGTGGATATGAAGAAATGGAAGGAAAAGGGCAAAGATAAAATCAGTAAAGAGGAAGACTTTCACTTGGGGACATCATTTTCTGCAGAAACCAACTGAAGGGATGAGGATGCAGACATGATGAAGTACACTGAGACAGAGCTAAAGAAGAAGAAAGGGATCGTGGAACATGAGGAACAGAAAATCAAGCCAAGGAATGCAGAGGATTGTCTTTATGAACTTCCAGAAAACCTCCACATTTCCTCAGCAAAGAAGACCAAGAAGATATTTTCCAACCAGATGCTGAATGGCATTCCTGAGTTGGACCTTGGCATCAATGCTAGAATAAAAACTGTCATTTCTGCAGAGGATGCCAAGGTCCATCTGCTGGCAGAATAGCAGAATTAGAAAAAAGACAGTAAGCTATCTTTGATGCCTACCAGCGTGGCTGTGAATTACGTGCAGCACAACAGACTTTATCATGAGGAGCCCAACATTCCCATACAGAGAAACACAGAAGAACCCAAAACCAGACTCTTGAGGGTAGGCAACACAGAGAAGGCAGAGGCTGAGAGGTCCCCTCCTAACCGCAAGCATCCTGATAAGCAGAAGGCCACTGATGACTATCATTATAAAAAGGTCAAGAAGACGAACAGGCAGTACTGAGCTGTGCAGAATGGGATGTAAATATTGCCTTCCTCTCCCTCTCTCCATTCCTCCCATGAAAAATGGCTTCCTGGACTGAGAATGCTCAGTTGCTAGCAGACCATTCCAGAAAGAGACTCTATTGGCCTGCTGTTTACCTGCTGGATTTTTCAAGCACTAAATTGGTAACTTTTTGAAACAAAGCAATGCATAATTTCTCATTTGGAGGCAAACTCTATTTTTGTGAACATTATTAAATCTTGTTTGTAAATACATTGACTTTCTCTTAATATTTGCTCCAGGTCAGGAAGAAACAACTCTATATTCCTAGTGTGATAATATCCTTTAGATTGTGCTTTTATTATTACATATGCAATCACGTCTTCTAATTTTACATATTTGGAATGGGGTCAGAAATGCATTCTTTATTAATTAGAGTGGATCCAGTTGACAGAAAAATCTAGGATGAGAACACAAGGATACTGGTGTTTCCTGACTTTCACAAAATTACTTGTTGCTTTTCATTAAAAACAAAAAAGCAATATATATGTGTATGCATATGTGTGTGTGTGTATATATATATATAAAATGCAAACCTAGTTGTATTACATTTTTTTTTTTTTTTTTGTGACGGAGTCTCACTCTGTCGCCCAGGCTGGAGTGCAGTGACCGGATCTTGGCTCACTGCAAGCTCCGCCTCCTGGGTTCATACCATTCTCCTGCCTCAGCCTCCCCAGTAGCTGGGACTACAGGCACCCGCCACCTCACCCGGCTAGTTGTTTTGTATTTTTTAGTAGAGACGGGGTTTCACCGGGTTAGCCAGGATGGTCTCGATCTCCTGACCTCAGTGATCCACCCGTCTCGGCCTCCCAAAGTGCTGGGATTACAGGCTTGAGCCACTGCACCTGGCCCAGTTGTATTACTTTATGTAATTTCTTCTTACTCTGAATTTCTATAGCCTCCTAGCCCTTGACAGATATTTTCCTACTTTATAGTTTAAAAAATGCCACCTGTGTGTCTTGCTTGTCTCTTTCTTTCTTCCTTTCCTCTCTCATATCTTTTCCTTATGCCTTCCATGAATTTTCTGTAGCCTCTTCTATTTTTTCTTTTAACTTTTATTTGAGGTTTAGGGGTACATGTGCAGGCTTGTTATATGGGTAAACTCATATCATGGAAGTTTGTTGTGCAGATTTATTTCATCATCCAGGTACTAAGCATAGTACCCTATAGGATTTTTTTCTGATTCTCTCCCTCCTGCCCCGTCCACCGTCAAGTAGGTCCAAGAGTCTATTGTTCTCATTTTTGTGTCCAAATAGTCTTATTATTTGTCTCTCACTTTAAAGTCAGAACATGCAGTATTTGGTTTTCTGATCTTGCATTAGTTTGCTAAGGATAATGGTTTATAGTTGCATACATGTTGCTGCAAAGAACATGATCTCATTATTTTTATGGCTGCATAGTATTCAATGGTGTACATATACCACATTTTCTTTATTTAGTCTACCATTGATGGGCATTTAGGATGATTCCATGACTTTCCTATTATGAATAGTATGTAGCCTCCTTTTTATGCTAGACTGTGAAACTAACATTATAAGAAGATTTATACCATCACACCAGTTAGAATGGTGATCATTAAAAAGTCAGGAAACAACAGGTGCTAGAGAGGATGTGGAGAAATAGGAACACTTCTACACTATTGGTGGACTGTAAACTAGTTCAACCATTGTGGAAGACAGTGTGGCAATCCCTCAAGGATCTAGAACTAGAAATACCATTTGACCCAGCCATCCCATTACTGGGTATATACCCAAAGGATTATAAATCTTGCTGCTATAAAGACACACGCACATGTATGTTTATTGTGGCACTATTCACAATAACAGAGAATTGGAACCAACCCAAATGTCCATCAATGATAGACTGGATTGAGAAAATGTGGCACATATACACCGTGGAATACTATGCAGCCATAAAAAATGATAAGTTCATGTCCTTTGTAGGGATATGGATGAAGCTGGAAACCATCATTCTGAGCAAACTATCACAAGGACAGAAAACCAAACACTGCATGTTCTCACTCATAGATGGGAACTGAACAATGAGAACACATGGACACAGGGTGGGGAACATCACACACGGACCTGTTGTGGGGTGGGGGGAGGGGGGAAGGATAGCATTAGAAGATATACCTAATGTAAATGACGAGTTAATGGGTGCAGCACACCAACATGACACATGTATACATATGTAACAAACCTGCACGTTGTGCACATGTACCCTAGAACTTAAAGTATAATAATAATAATAATAAAAGTGTTGGGATTACAGGCATGAGCCAACACCCATCCCCCAAAAAAGATATTGGCATCATCTCCTCTTCTCATTTCAAGATTAAAAAAAATGAAACAGCCAGGAAAAAAGATTTAGAATCCAAAAAATATTTTCATGTACATCATCTAATTTATTTCCCAAATTACTGTCAACAGGCAGATAGAATTATCTCTATCTTTACAAGTAGAGACATGCACTCAAATAAGTCAAGTGCATTGCCCAAATCCATAGAACCAAGAAGGACCATCCCTTGCACTGGGCCCTCCACTCTCAAGCCCTGTAATTGTTCTGCTCTGCAGCACTGTTCTTTGAAGGTAGGCACCCATCATACTTTATACCTGCGTTCACCATTCCAACATGTCATAATGCATTGTCAGTACATAGAGATCTCTGATTCAATCCAATCAGGACAAGCGGTGTTCAACCAAAGTCTTGCGGGGGCAGAAACACATGGTACAATAGAGAGGCATCTACCAGCTGCAAACGTTTAAGATTTCTGAGGACTCAGTATGCTTTACCCAATGAAAAATGCCCTTTCATTGTCCTGGCTACCCGGCTAAGTGAAAGTCAATGATCAGGGCTTCTCTTGTGGTTGTTTGTGGGTCTATGTGACTCACTAGTCATAAATACTACAAAAGCAAATGCTGCTCCTCATTCTTTCTTGTGTCTTTACTACCCAACAGAGACATGATTGTTCAATATTTATCTATTATAGGGATTGATGCTGAGGGATTTAGAAGTAGATGGGAACTTAGCATCTTTGCAGACCAGGGTTCCCAAACTCCAGTCATCTGTGTAATAAATGCATACAGTAGATCTTTGTAATATATTATACATGTTTGCAACATGTGAGTCCTATTTTTATTCTCATTTATTATTTATTGACTCTTTATTATTCATTGACTATTATTACCACCCCTGGTTTTACAGGTAAAGAAACTGAAGCTTAAAGTAATTACGGGACTTGCCCAAGTCTCCTAGGACTGGAATTAGTTAAGAATTAGTGTCAGAACTGAATTCTAAGCAGTCAGATTGTAGATTCAGGGTTGGGTAGCCAGCCCTTCCTGCCTTCATATCTAAGGCTTTTTCTGCTTCTTGGGCAAAGGAGCCTTTCTGTAAGGATACTGTGGATGGGGAGATAACAAGGTGCCTGCAGCCCTCCGTGAGGGGAATGCCAGAAGCCTTGTGGGGGATGCTTCTGCAGTGCCTCCTGAACAGAAGGAGGGAGCTCAGGAGAGAAAAATCAGAAGAGTCTTCCTGGACTGAAGCTGGGAGGATGGTGGTGCCCAGGAGAGAAAGGGAAGCCAGACACATTTCTCTCTGAACTGAGCTAACACTGGCCATACAGTTCAAGTCTCTGTTTCCAAAGGAAAAGATACAATGCCCTCTTAAAACTGTTCTGCCTTCCCCTCCAAAATGAAGGTCAGCAAGAAAGAAGTAGCATCCAAGATGCTAATGAAAGAAAACCCCAATGACTGCAGAAGCAATTTAAAGATTTGCCTGGATTTGTTTAGGCCCCCCTGGCTGTGCCTTCTACTTGCAATTTCTCCTCAGCGGCCTGGATAGGGAGATAAATACATTTTTTAAAAGTCCAACATTCAGGCACTTTTGAAACTAGGGAAAGTGGAACCTGGGAGGCTTAAAATATTAATCATGTATCCAGGCTTGCCAGAGAAAAGAGGATGGCGTTCTGCAGGTGTAATACAGAGAGAAAATCCCCTCCAGGAACGAGTAATACGGAGGTGGATTTCACTCATGTGTGCACCAGACACAGACGGAAAGCTTGATTCATACTTAATGCAGACCTAGATTCAAAGGCCCCCTCCTTAAAGGGAAAGCTGCTGGCCAGAAGCGTTCCTTCAGGACACTCTGAGACCTCATTAGACTATCATTAAACAACCAGCGAGGATCTGCTGCAGCAATAGGCTGAGTCCAGAAATGCAGATGAAAGGCTTTAGGAATGTTGGATTAAAAAACAAAGCAGGAGCATTCAGAGGTAAGAGTTTAATAGCAGGATTCCCAAGTCCCTCGTCCAGAGCCTAGGAAAGTTCATCACCAGAATCCACCGGGTAGCGATTCCACTCGTGCGTCTCCTTTGAACCGTAGGAGGTGGACTTGGCAGGAGTCATTTTTATTAACCAGGAGCCCCTGGGCCTGTCACCTGTTCCTCCTCAGGGCTCCCTCTCAAGCCAAATCTGCTTCCTGTGCTCATTGCGGTTTCTTATCACCAGCCACAGAGATTCTGTTTCGTCCTGATCTTCAAAATGGCTGCCACGCACCAGTTTGCTTGCTGTGCGCACCAGTTAGAAGTCTATTCAGATCCCTGTGTTTGTGCTGCTGAGGACGAGCCTGCAAGGTCTTTTTTGACTTCACAATTTTGAAGCACGAAAATAGTGAAAGTAGCAACAGTGAGGAAACAACCAGAGTTCTAGAATTTTAGAGTTCTTAGAGTTTAGTTATTGGTCATCAGATTCTGTCTTCTTTCTGGATGTTCCTGGAAGTCTCAAGAACTCAACATTCTGTTTTTATTTCTAAAGTTGTACATAATTTTCTTTTACCTTTTCCTCCCACAACTTGTACTTTATTCTTGAAGTAGAATAAGCAGTTTGCTTTTCTTTGACCGTGCCCACAGCCTGTTCAAACGTCTACATTTTTTTTTCTCTCTCTCTCCCTGCTTTCAATGCCTGTGCCTGAAATACAGAAACATTCTTCTCTTGATGAAGCCTTCCGCCACCTCCTGCTTTTCCCATTCTCCTAGAAGAACCTATAAGCACCTTCCGTGAGAAAGTCCTGAGCAGGTGCTCACCCCCACCTAGGGACAACTATACTCTTTAGAAGTGGAACTTTAATCACCAGGACCTAACAAGATTTCTTGCACACAGTAGGGGTCTGCTTGTGAAGTGGTCAGTAAAGTATACCTTTGTATAATTTTCAAGTTCTTTTGTGATTGCAAAGTGACTGGGTCTTGTTGAAACAGCTTTAGACTTAGGGCCTCAGGTTTTTGTTTCAGATCTGTCATCCACTGGCTGAGTGGTGGTGGATGCTTTCCTCAAATTTTAAGAGCCTTAGTTTGTCACTTATAAAGTGAGATCGATAACACCTGCCGCACAGTTGTTTTGTTTGTTTTGTGCTTTTTTGCATTAGATTTTTTTTTTTTCCGTGGCAAAAAAATTTTCAGAGGAAATAGGGAGCACATTTTGGAAGATACTCCTAGAAACTGTATTTATTTGTGTAAGTTCTAGGACTGGCTCTGGTCTTCAGTTCGTTTGAAGTTTCAAAGAAAAGACTTCAGAGTGGTTGAGTGTTATTCCCAGAGGCTGGGCAGCAGTTAGCAAAATGACCTCTCAGTGTTGGTCTTGCGCCAGGCAGAATCAGATCCTGGTTTGTCCACATGCTGACTGAGGTCAGAGAAGGGTACCTGAGATTTCACTTCTTTTGTAGCAGGTGTTAAGGTCTCTACATTCTCATGAGGCTTATGTCACCACCCATTTTTGATCTTTAAATTATTAGAATTGACTCATGCTTCTCCCTCTGAATACTTTTACTTATCCAGTTCCCTGTTCAGACTCTCATGGTCCTTTAAAGGAGGATAGCTTTGTTCCCCTATGCCCAGTTTGACCACATGTGTCCTGGACTTTGGCTCCTAAGCCTCTGGCTCTCAGAGGGCCATTCTCCTCCAAAACCTCACTCCTTTAAAGACACCATGCTGGCACATGGATTGCCCTTTTCTTTCACCAGGTCTCAAGGGATCCTCTAGAAACCCTGCCACATTTATTCCCTCACTTCTGGCTTAACAAAGAAAATTCTGGAACAGCAACACACACGCGCATGCGCGAACAAACACACACACACACTACCACACTACATGCTTCACGTTTCCCCCACATTAGTATCACATGTTTATTAGGAAGGGCCTGGAAGTTGGTAACCAAAAACTCTTATCCTATTTTCTCCTTCCATTCTTCTCTGATGTAAAGACCTAGAGACTTTTGCCCATTTTTTTTATGGGGTTGTTTTTGTTTCTTGCAGAGATATAGACCAATGGAACAGAACAGAGTCCTCAGAAATAATACCACACATCTATAGCCATCTGATCTTTGACAAACCTGAGAGAAACAAGAAATGGGGAAAGGATTCCCTATTTAATAAATGGTGCTGGGAAAATTGGCTAGCCATAAGTAGAAAGCTGAAACTGGATCCTTTCCTTACTCCTTATAGGAAGATTAATTCAAGATGGATTAGAGACTTAAATGTTAGACCTAATACCATAAAAAGCCTAGAAGAAAACCTAGGTAATACCATTCAGGACATAGGCATGGGCAAGGACTTCATGTCTAAAACACCAAAAGCAACGGCAGCAAAAGCCAAAATTGACAAATGGGATCTAATTAAACTAAAGAGCTTCTGCACAGCAAAAGAAACTACCATCAGAGTGAACAGGCAACCTACAGAATGGGAGAAAATTTTTGCAATCTACTCATCTGACAAAGGGCTGATATCCAGAACCTACAAAGAACTCAAGTAAATTTAAGTTCTTTACAGGTACAAAACTGTCCACAATAACAGAGACATGGATGGAATCAACCTAAATGCCTGTCAATTATAGACTGAATAAAGAAAAGGTGGTACATATTATACACCAGGGAATACTATGCAGCCATAAAAAAACCGAGATCATGTCTTTTGCAGGGACATGGATGGTGCTAGAGACCATGATCCTTAGCAAACTAACACAGGAACAGAGCACCAAATACCGCATGTTCTCACTTATCAGTGGGAGCTAAATGATGAGAACACATGGACACATAGAGGGGAAAAACACACACTGGGGTCTATTGAATGATGCAGGGTGGGATAGGAGGAAAGAGAGGATCAGGAAAAATACCTAATGGGTGCTAGGCTTAATATCTGGGTGATGAAATAATCTGTACAACAAAGCCCCATGATGCAAATTTACTTATGTAACAAACCTGCACTTGCACTCCTGAATGTAAAACAAAAGTTTAAAAAAAAGACCTAGAGACTCTTCCCTCCCAGTCCCATCAAGTCCCTCAAGGAAGCCTCTTGCTGCGTTCTAAAGACACACACATACATGAAAGCACAAGTTAATAGTCATTTGTGCTATGTATTGATGAACAGCCAGACATACAATTGACACAGGGAGACAGAAAGCTTATGTTCACATTTCTCGTTCTTTCATTTCCTAGCAGACTACATAAAAAGCCAAATTATAATCAGAACTTTGCCTGGTGGGAATAAAATCAGAGCAAAGGCTGTTTAATGGATTTGGGAGTATAGTGACATCATGGGACAGTCTGCTATCTCCATCTTCCATTTGGGGTGCTTTTACCAAATGAGAATGAAACAGTGTTATTGCTTTCTTTCCTTAAAGATCTATGATTTCATAAATCTCAGTTGCTAAGATCAAGGTCTCAGAATAGAAGGGGTTAGGGGAAAAACAATTTAAATGCTTTACTAAATACACTTAAAAGAATGGATTGGTATTCTAAAAGTATTCACTTGCTTTATAAGCCAGATTCATGGCTGTGAAACCTTGCTCCAATAAATAAGTTTCTCCTGGATTGCTTTCTTCCTTGTTCAGGAAATATTATTGCAGCATTGCAATCTGCTGAGACCAAATATTTCACCAGCTTTATGTTGTGCAGAGTGTACCTCTCTTTCAGCTTTTAAACCAGCTTTTTCTGGCACGGTATTTGTTGGCTTTTGCCTGTGTGTGTGTGTATGTGTGTGTGTGTGTGTGTGTGTGTGTGTAACTTTTTCATAGATCTCAAAAAAATGTCCAGCTGTTTCACAAGTTACAAACACATTGCCTGGCTCTGACTCTCTGTTGGATGGATTTTAGATAAGGTGGCTAGGGAAGACTGAATTAAATTTAAGCAATGAAATGAGGGAAAATCTGGGAAAAGAGAATCCCAGGCCAAGAGACTAGTCATTGTAAAAACAGAAAGAAGGCCAGGACCAGAGTGAAACTGCGCGAGTTGGAGAGAGGTGGGGGATGAAATGTGTTGGGGCTCAATCACATAGGGTTTCATGGGTCATGTGAGGAGTGTGGGAGTTTGTCCTCAAGGTAATAGGCAGCTGCTACAGATTCCAGAGTATTTGATCATTGGCACGACCTTGGAGAGGGCTTAGATCACATTGTACCCAGTGGTTGTGTGGTTCCCTTTTTTATGTTTCCACGCTGGTCAGCTTCCTTGTGGCCAAAGTCTTTTCTCTAGATACGTTAATGTCTTCATTGAGGTTAGCCTTCATCCTGCTGGCCTGGGGCCCACTCTGTTTCTGGGAGGTGACTTTGCATATCTCATTCTAACTGTACTAATTTTCTAGTTTCACTCTTTGTGGTACAATTTCTTAGTTCTTGGGGTGAATATCACTGTTACCTTGCTACCCATGTACCAAAAACATTATCATACACACAGTTGCTTTAGGAATCCAGGCCAACAACAGGTTTTTAAAAAATCCTTTTTGGAGTCCAGGTGTGTTGGGAGCTCTGAAAGCAAAAGCCAGACTGAAAACACTCAGCATTCTCAGAGAGAGAGAGAGAGAGAGAGAGTTAGAAATAAACACTTACGTCATCCCTTTATTCCCTGCATTGATGCAGTCCAGACGGATGATGGCCTAGCATTTTGGATTTGTCTGCTTTCCTCGTTAATTCTCCTCTCAATTCTGCTTTTATTATCTACAATGACAATGACACACTATCCCTAGGCTGCTTCTAAAGTCATCTAACTGTCACTAGAGCAATAAAAGCTGGCATATTTTTGCACAGTAAACAAATTAAAGTGCTGCTGGTCTCTGAACATCTTGATTAAAGCATCATTGTCATTCTCACGGTTACTACTATTTTTTGCATACCTACTGTGTGCAAGGCATAGTTACTTTACATAAAATATTTCTCTTAATTGTGGCGACAGTGCTTTAAAGCTGAGGGTCATTCATCGAATATACAGAAAATGAAAGGAGTCTGAGAGTGCTAAAGCACATGTCTGTAATCAAAGTCTATTTCTAAGCCAGACCTGCACATTCGTGTATCCCAAGCTTCACCCACTTTATTCTGTGCATCCCTTTAGTTCCAGACTGTTCTCGACTACCTCCCTTCCAAAGGCTTTTTCTTCTCCCTGAAATTTCCATTCACCTTTGCTTTCTCTACTCAGAGCATGTGTTCGAAATCTTTCAAGGATATAATTACTCTTTTTTTTTTTTGTCTTTCTAATCTCTGATGTCACAGACTGTCATTGCTGCAGGAGACCTTGGAGATTCTTTTCTCTGGATGTTTCCAATCTTGAGTCCCCAAATAGTCGACTTAGAGCTGTTTTCAATATTCAGAAATATCTAGCTAAATCACGGCACTATTTGGTTTGTACACTCAAATATAAAGTTAAACAATTATTATTTGATGAGTATAATTTGTCTAGCAGAGAGAAAGCTTCACAAGATTTGACCCATGGTGGGGTAAGTGGAGAAGAAAAAAAATTTCTTAGTGAAAACACTCAGAAATAACACCAGTTTGGTCTTGTTTGCTCTTTTATAGATGACTTAACTGATGTCCACTGGGAGGAAAAGCGAACGTAGATTAAGGTTTACCATGAATACAAATTAAGGTTAGGTTGCCTAATTATTCTATCTTTCTAGAGAGTGGCAGAACAATCATTCATGGAGAATTTATTGTTGCTTCCAATTGAATAGCACTGGCTATTAAAAGTTTCTGCTTTTCTGTACTTTTTAACCTTTGGTTCAAGTTCTCTGGAGCCTCACACAATGACTCTCGTTACTATTACAAGTGATGCCTTTCAGGCATGGGAATATGAGAGCCATGGGCTCACTGTTAGATATGCCAGCACCAGGAAAGAGGTTACGGCTGTCTTCACACAGACCGTGACTGATAAGTCAATTGTTTTCCTTAACAAGGTCTATGAGCCATGTGCAGTGGCTCATGCCTCCCAGCTCTTTGGGAGGCTGAGATGGGAGGATTCATTGAGCCCAGAAGCTTTAGACCAGCCTGGGCAGCATAGTGAGACTCCATCTCTAAAAAAAGAAAAAATTTAGTCAGGTGTGGTGGCGTTCACCTGTGGTCCCAGCTACTTTGGAGGATGAGGTCAGGGGGAATCCCTTGAGCCAGGGAGGCTGAGGCTGCAGTGAGCGATGTTTGTGCCACTGCACTCCAGCCTGAGTGACAGAGTGAGACCTTGTCACAAAAAACTGAAAACAAACACATACACACACACACACACACACACACACACACACACACACACACACACACACAAAACAACCCCCATGAGTCTCTCTGCCATTTGACGCTGTTTGCTGCTTCTGCCGCATGTCTTAGAGCTTTGAACTGCAGATGTACTTAACTACCTGAACTTCTGCCTGTGTCCTGGGTTCCTTCTTTCTAGAATATTCTCTGTCCTACTCTCTTCCCCAGATTTACTTCCTCTGGGAAGCTTTCTACCACATAAAATGACTGGATACGTTCCTCTAATACCTGCTTCCATTGTACCTTGAGTGTTTTCTTGTATATAACATCCAATTATTATTAATCACTTAATTCTCTCTCTTCTTACTAGGACTGTGTGTTCCTAGTGAACAGGAATGATATTTTACTTTTACTGTCTTAGCCTCAAGGTCTAGTGCTTGACTGAGATACATAATGGGTTTCTAGTGAAATGAATGACTGGATAAATAAATGAGTACATTTTGCAATAACAAAATTTTAACCTCCTTGTCTTTTCCTTCATATACTCACCTAGAGCTCTGTGTAGCATTGCAAAGAGGCTTCCAGTGTCTTGTCCAAGCCCATGCATCAACTCGACTTATACTTTTTCATTATCATGGCAATAGGAAGTGGGAAGTTTAGAAGGAAGAAAGATGGGATGAGAGAGGGAGGAACAGAGAAGGAGTAGCCAGGAAGAGGTAATCACATCAGAATAAAAAGTTTATTTCATTGATGAGGAAACTGAGACTGAGAAAGGAATATGACTTACATAAGTCACACAGGAGAGACCAGAACCTCGTTTTCTGGCTGCCGACCCCATGCCTTTCCACTGTATCATGAATATTTCAGCAAGTGTATCTGCCACACACAGACAAAAACATACTGGTTCATTTCCAAAGACAGCAACCTCATTGTCAGGGTCATGGGTTGAAATTTAAAGAATTATTCCTGATTTAAACACAGCCTTTCACTTGGAGCAATGACTCAGGCTAATTTTGCAGGCGGCATGTTTTCCTTTGAGATTTCTCACCCGATCTGTTCCCCATCTCCTAGATTGCATAAGGGTAATGATGAATTCCTTGACTGGATCCCAACTTCCCGAGGCTCAAAATAATCACTGTTCTGTTTTCCATGGGAGATGAAGATATATATTAGGATTTTAACATTCTTTGAATATTCACTTTCAAAACGGGAGACATCCGTGGCAGGTGGGGCTTGCAAATGATATTTCTAATCAGATGTTCATCCAGAAAGTAATTAACTTTAGGAAAGTAAAGGCCCTAGAGGCTTCTGAAAAGATTTCCTTACTCTCTGCTCTCCCTGAGCATTGCTTGATCTTTGCCTCCCCCGAGCTGCAGAGCCCAAAGGGAAGATGAGAAGAAAGTCCTGCTGATATGGATGCAGATCATATTTGGGTGACTCAGAGCTGTGGGGTAAGAAGCCTTTCTTCCACCTGTCCTCTCACCACCCCAACCCAGAGCCCTCAAGGTTGTGTTTTCTCATGTTTGTGAATTGCTCAGAGCTCTGCCAGGCTTTTCAGCTTTATCTGGCCTTCTGCCTTGGCTGCCTTGCCTCTCCTTTTAGGAAATTCAAGGGGTGAGAAACGAATAATCTGTTTCTGAAGTCAGAGAGACATGAGTCTATGCCCTGGGTCGCCACTTCCTAGCTGGGTAGCAGTGGGCGAGCTGCAGCCTCTTTCCGAGTCTCCATTTCTTACTGATGACCTGGGTTATTAGAGGACGATTGAGACAACTCACCCATAAACTCCTAAGAAAGCACTCGGCTTGATGCCTACTTCCTAGAGGTTTCTCAGCACAATGTTCCTGTTATGCCCTAGCTCCATCCTGTCTCTTTGTGATAAAACCAAGTTTGGATAGAGTTTGGCTAGTGCTTTAGTTTCCTAGGGCAGTTGTAACAAAGTACCATAAAGTGAGCATCTTAAGACAACAAAAATGAAATGTCTCATAGTGCTCAAGGTCAGAGGTCCTAAATCAAGGCATTGGCAGGGCTACAGTCCCTCTGAAACTTGTAGGAGAGTTTTTCCTTGCCTCTTTCTAGCTTCTGGTGGTTTGCCGGCAATCGTTGGCATTCCTGGGTTTGCAGCTGCTTAACTCCCATCTCTGCTCTCGTTGTCACACGGAGATCTCCCCGTGTGTCTCTGTCTTCACATGGCCATCTTCTTATAAGGGCACTAGGCATCTCATCTTAACTAATTACATCTGCAACAGCCCAGTTTCCAAAAATGGTCACATCTGAGGTACTGGAGACTAGGACCTCAGCATATTTTTGTTGTTGACACAATTCAACTTATACGAGGTAGATACTACACTATATGCTAAAATATTTTAGTCTATTTAGTCAGTGTAAAACATAAACTTCTGTCTTGATTAGATTTCACTTGGGAAATGTATAATTTACTTTACTTCATTCTTCTTTAGTCTACTTTTTCAGTTTTTCTTCTTCATTCCAAGCCTCCTAACCACTCTTCTCACTAATCCACTATTCACCCAGCAGTCAGTGTTCTCTTCCTAATATCTTCTCCTTTCTAGAACAATCATCTGTGCAGATCAGTCATCTTTTTCTTCCTAGGATGAAGGTCAAACTTCTCACCTTCACACAAATTCTCTTTCAGGACCTGCCCCTCATTTACCTGTGGGGTGCTAACTGTCCCAGTTTGTCCTGGCATGCCCTGGTATTAGCATTAACATTAACATTTTTGCACCCTGAGAAACCCTTCTGTCCTGACAAGCCAGTTTTCACCCTGTTACTTTTCTACATGTTTTGGCTACAGATGCTTCTCCGGCTATTACAGATTTTGTCTTGCCACATGTGTGTTCCATTGGCATTAGCTGTTTGCTCATTGTGCTCTGCTGCTCAATAACATGTTTCTTAAGGGATTTAAATCCAGACAAATCTGGGTTTGAATTTCAACTCTTGTGGCCTTAATCAATGCATACCTTATCAGTGTCCATCAATGTCAAAAAAAAGCAAAATGGGCATAAAACTATATATCCTTTGGTTGTAGTGAGGGTAAATTAGATATGATGAATAAGCCACCTGGCAGAGTGCCTGACAGATACTGGGTATTGCAGAAATGGTAGATGGTTTTTCACTGGTGGATATGTGTGTATACTCTAGCACACCTGTGTTTAGTAAGTGCTTTTTGAATGAAATCTCAAAGCTCTAGAGCTTGAATCTCTTGAGCAATGATCTTCCTATCCTGTCATTTTCTTTCTCTGACTTAAAAATAAATCTATTCTTTCAGAGGTTAGCCTTACTAAAAATTTGGTTCAAAGCCTTGCC
Source organism: Rhinopithecus roxellana (assembly GCF_007565055.1). Taxonomy (NCBI): domain Eukaryota; kingdom Metazoa; phylum Chordata; class Mammalia; order Primates; family Cercopithecidae; genus Rhinopithecus; species Rhinopithecus roxellana. The sequence continues at coordinate 163,236,088 of NC_044550.1, read as the reverse complement.
AAGTAATGTGGAATATGACAGATGTATTTCCTATGGATCTTTTACTACTGGAATTTTCCATGTGTCAATAATTTCCTACCCTCCAGTAGATTTTGATCTAGCCAGATTCCTTGCCTGGTCGATGAAGGGAAAACAGAAAACTCCAAGACCTTGAACTCCTTCTTGTACTCCAGTTCTCATGAACTGAAAACACAAACTCATTTAAAGTTAGTATGGCATCATCAACTGAAAGCTGAGAGTAATTTAAAGGCTTTTCTTCTCTATCAGCTCCCTGAGCCCTTCCAAACAGAAGCATTTTAAATTGATGCCTCTTGAGAGTTCTGTGTATGGGGTGCTGAGAATGAATGAGATTGTCTCCCACCTCAGAGGGGAGCAGGAAAAATTCTGATTGTGGTCAACTACCTTCAGCTTCTGGTTTTCCCTAAGATCCTCATTGTGGGGGGCCACTTGTTCTTTTTATCTAGTGGGTATTTGATGTCATGATGAGATTAATAATTCACAGAGTCTGGGCAGTATTTTTCCACTGAGGGCTGTGTGCAGAAAAAAAGCAGAGTGCTGGCAAAAGCCGGAGGGCTCCTGACAAGGTCGGATGCCTTGTGCTTCAGCAAATGCTCCGAATCCCCAGTAACCCCTTCCTTGCTGAAAATGACACACAGAAAGGCAGGGATTTTTAAAGGACTTCTAGCTTTCTTGGCTGGGGTTAAAACGAGTTCAATTAAATAGACCTCTAGAGATGGCAAATGAACAACAGCAGTGATAAAATGTAAATAAAATTTTAATTATCAGTTCCAAATAATAATTTAAGAGGGATTATCAAATCATACATGATTAATTGTTATAGATGATGAGAAGGATAGTTAGGGGAAGAGGAGTTGTGATCCACAACTCTTATTATTACTAGTGCTTATTGTGATTATTCCTAGCTACCATTTCTTTGAGTTCCAGGAATTCTGCATTGCATGTGATATCTCCTCTGATTTTTACACCAATTTTTGGGATAGACAACATTATTCCCATCTGAAAACTGTGGCCAAGACAGTCAACAAGGCTTTTCAAAGTCCGCAAAGGTGATAAGAGGTGGAACCAGTGTTTGACTCTAGAGTGATATATCTTTGGACGTATATCACTGCTTTCTACATGTGCTATGTCACCTTCCAGTAATAATTAAAAATTAATGGTCATGAAAAGTCTTCTTAGCATTTCACAGGGATATAAGCGTTTTGAGACCACTTACATCCTTTTCTGCTTGTTTCTCACAGCAGCCCTGGGCAGGAGCAGGTTGGGGATGACTACCTCCCACTGGCAAATGCAGAACTTGGAAGGAGGTTAAGTGATTCCCAAGCCAACTACTTAGTGATCAAGACACTCCTAGAACTCAGAACTTCTGCCTCCACCACTGGAGCATTGTACCCTGTGTTTTAAAGAACAGAAGGCCTTACATGGGTTGTCGCTGTCATTTTTGGTTCCAACCTGAGCCAAAGGAGATGAAGCTGGAAACAGGTCTGAACTCAATATATTCTACCTTCGCTGATCTCTAAATCTACCTTGCTAAGCTCATGTGGATTCTTGGGCAGCAGGGCTCTTACCAGACTTCTGATGGCAATGATGAGGTCTGCCATCTTTTGTTCCTGTACATTTTCAAACTCTGGTTGTCCAGCCTCCTGGCCATACTATGATCTCAAAAACCTTTTCATAAATTCGTTTTCTACCTAAATCCCCCAGAATCAGGTTTTATTCTTTGTAGCTGAGCACTCTGACTGACACAGCATTTCACCAACACTGTGTGCAAAGCAGCCACAGTGCTACTATGTAGTCTGTCTTCAAGTAACCCTGGTTCTTGCCCATTTCTCTTTCTTAAAATCATAGATTGTCAAAGTATGAACCATATGTTTCATACTTTTGCTAACCCATCATCTCCAACATGTTTTATTGAACATGATTCTTAGAACTCCTAAGGGGCTGGTTTTAGGTTCACTCCAGGAAGGAGAGAAAAGGCTAATGAATATGGAGAAGGAGAATGACAGTGTTAAAGAACTTCAGTTGGTTAGGATTTCCTTAGCCAGTGCGCTGATTTTTCTCCTTCCTTTTCTCTTGCTATTTTCCCCACCATCTATTCTCTTTCTCCTCCTTATCTTTTTATTCTCATTCTTTTTTTTTTTTTTTTTTTTTTTTTGAGACAGAGTCTGTTTCTGTTCCCCAGGCTGGAGTGCAGTGGGGTGAACTCGGCTCACTGCAAGCTCTGCCTCCTGGGTTCACGCCATTCTCCTGCCTCAGCCTCTGCAGTAGCTGGGACTACACGTGCCCGCCACCACGCCCGGCTAATTTTTTGTGTTTTTAGTAGAGACGGGGTTTCACCGTGTTAGCCAAGATGGTCTCGATCTCCTGACCATGTGATCCGCCCATCTCGGCCTCCCAAAGTGCTGGGATTACAGGTGTGAGCCACCACGCCTGGCCAATGCCCATTCTTTTTAACCTTCTCCAAGTGGAAGAAAAATGAGAGATATTTAGATCTCCTGGAGTCTGAGCATCAATTTGAGGCTCTTTTGCTATGAACATGTTCTATGTTATTTACCACACTAATGCACAATAACTTTATTTAATCTTTGCAAGCCTTTGGATGGAGAGATTATTATGTTCTTTTTATGGAGCAAGGAGAGGGAGTATAATCTGAAGTTTGAGGCATAATGGGACTTGTTTATGGCAGGGTGGCTCCTAAGCAACCCATTCTTCTTTCCCATGAGGTTGTCAGCCTCATCTAAGGGACAGCACGACACAGTCATTAGAACAACAGACCAGGGAATAGAAAGCTTTTGGGGTACTTCCTCTGCTACTTACCTAACCGTGTATCCTGAACAAGTTACTCAAACTCTTCACATCCTAGACAACACCATAGGAGTGCAGGAATGGAGTGCAGGAGTGTGCAGGCTGGACACTCAGTGAAAGATAAGTAGAATTAAGGCATTTTGCCTGAAATGTTTCCTTTTCCCTACATTCAGTTTGCTTGCCTACAGCGTGCCTCCTGAGATATCCCTGGGAGGCCTGCGATCTAGCTTTCTTTCCCAGCAAGTGGAGATGTCAGAGTCCCAAAGGGCTTATGCCACCAGATATGTTCTCCTGGTCTCTTCACATAGGAAAGATGTCCCACCAGAACACAGTTTTGTCTTTTTTTTTTTTTTTTTTTTTTTTAGCTCAAGTTACCCATGGCTGTTTCTAACTGATCACATTCACTACTTAGAACAAAATCGGACGGGGACTAGGGTACAGCACATTTATAATAGTAATTCCTAATTTTGCCTATAATTGTTGAGGTCTGGGAAGTCAAGGGTCACATTTCTGCCCCAGGAAAATCACTGACTATATTGTTGGGCTTTCCAATAGATTGCATGAGGCTCTATGGCATTGGGCACAGTTGGGATAAATAATTGGTTCTGCTACTTATTCATCAGGGTTCTCGGCCAGATTATTTAACCATTCTATGCCTCAGTTTCTTCTTCCAATTTGAGGATAATTCTAGAACCTTCTTCTTGGAAATGGAATGGTTGTAAAGATTAAACAAGAGGATCTCTGTTAAGCAGTTAGCTCTGTGTCTGACTCAGAGAGAACCTTCAGTTAATGTTCACCATTATTATGTTCAGTACCTAAGACACAGTAGTTGATGATAAATAGCAATCATATTTCCCA